>NC_085992.1:50764624-51079624 GCF_030014385.1 Trichomycterus rosablanca
AAGTCGAGTCCACGTGTTCGGCGTCGTATCCAGAGGTTGTCTTTAAAAAATAGACACATGAGTGCTGCCAGCATTGCTGCAGAGGTTGAAGACGTGGGAGGTCAGCCTGTCAGTGCTCAGACCATACGCCGCACACTGCATCAACTCGGTCTGCATGGTCGTCATCCCAGAAGGAAGCTGACGCACAAGAAAGCCCGCAAACAGTTTGCTGAAGACAAGCAGTCCAAGAACATGGATTACTGGAATGCCCTGTGGTCTGACGAGACCAAGATAAACTTGTTTGGCTCAGATGGTGTCCAGCATGTGTGGCGGCGCCCTGGTGAGAAGTACCAAGACGACTGTATCTTGCCTACAGTCAAGCATGGTGGTGGTAGCATCATGGTCTTGGGCTGCATGAGTGTTGCTGGCACTGGGGAGCTGCAGTTCATTGAGGGAAACATGAATTCCAACATGTACTGTGACATTCTGAAACAGAGCATGATCCCCTCCCTTCGAAAACTGGGCCTCATGGCAGTTTTCCAACAGGATAACAACCCCAAACACAACCTCCAAGATGACAACTGCCTTGCTGAGGAAGCTGAAGGTAAAGGTGATGGACTAAACCCAACTGAGCACCTGTGGCGCATCCTCAAGTGGAAGGTGGAGGAGTTCAAGGTGTCTAACATCCACCAGCTCCGTGATGTCATCATGGAGGAGTGGAAGAGGATTCCAGTAGCAACCTGTGCAGCTCTGGTGAATTCCATGCCCAGGGGGGTTAAGGCAGTGCTGGATAATAATGGTGGTCACACAAAATATTGACACTTTGGGCACAATTTGGACATGTTCACTGTGGGGTGTACTCACTTATGTTGCAGCTATTTAGACATTAATGGCTGTGTGTTGAGTTATTTTCAGAAGACAGTAAATCTACACTGCTATACAAGCTGTACACTGACTACTCTAAGTTATATCCAAGTTTTATTTCTATAGTGTTGTCCCATGAAAAGATATCATAAAATATTTGCAGAAATGTGAGGGGTGTACTCACTTTTGTGATACACTGTATGTGGAAATCTATAAACAAAATTATTACAGGTAGGAGACACGATAAAGTACTGCTAGGTAGCGCTTGTTACGGCCCCTTATGATGCTGCAGGGGTATAATAGAGTCAGTAACAAATGAACTGTTAGAAGTGAGTCTGTAAAGACAATAAAGCCAGTCAGACACACACTATATATCATACAGATTCTTTACTGAAAAATGTGTGGGGCGGGGCAATATCACATCAGGTTGTTCTGTACGGTCAATCTATCAATCGTATGTACAGTATACAAATTAGGTTTAATACAAAAAAAGAAAACAAGTGGCTCTGGGCTTTAGAAATAAAACATAACAATCCCTAACAAACCCAAAACAAAAACACCTTCCCTGTCTAAACATAAATACATGGGGGGCACCCACCTCTTTCCTAATGTGTGTAGACAAATAGGTTACTACGTGTGGTAAAATGTATAGGCGCACCCCTACTTACCTGCCCAGCCACATAATCGTTTTAGTGACGACATACTCAGTAGAGCCGAAACAAAGAACAGAAGTAAGACACAAACACACACACATATAACACAGGGTTAGACTTTATTACACTATTCACGACGACATAAGAAACACAAAAACAACACATACTGTATATACTTCAGGTAACTCAAACATAGAGTTAAGAATAAACAGAATGTTCTCGCCACCGGTAATAATCAGCACTCATCCAGCATACAAAAAAACAACCAAATTAGCTGCTAACGTATCACCAGAGGTCGCTATCTAAATGTGTATCCGCTTTAGATCAGTAGTATCCCACACAAACATTCTGCATGCAGTCTTTCAACAGCCCGCTCTCGTGGCTAATTCTCATGTCACACTTATATGATGTGGCGTCATCCATTAGATCCTGCCCCAGTGTTATCCTGATTGGCCGACCATCGGCCATGATGACTTCGGAAGCGACTCATGCATTTTGACAGAGAAAGTGTAAATAAACAGGGACAACTAAAACAACATTTAACAAAGCTTCCCCTAATACTACTAATAAAAAAATTAACTAGATGTGTCTGCCCAAAAAACATCACTGTGTATTGGAGAAAGTCATCAGGGGTGACAAATGCTGACAATTCTGATGCCCTAGGGGTCAGTGGTACCTGCCAGTATCCCTTCCGGCTTACTTACATGAGAGGCTCCTCCAGTGGTGTCTATACAGTCATCTATTCTAGGGAGAGGACATGAATCAGACACAGTAACAGCATTTCATTTTCTATAGTCTGTGCAGAAACGATAAGTACCATCAGGCTTTGGCACTGGGATGGCGATGGGCTCTCACTTGGGATGGCAGTATTAGATACTCTACCTCCTTGCACATGATAGCTAGCTTTGTAGGGTTCACATGATATAGGTGTTATTTGAGAGGTACATCCCATGTTACTTTAATATCATGTACAATGGCATTTTTCTGGGTCGGGACGTCACTAAAAATATTAGGAAAAATCCTTGATTAGGTGGCTTTCCTCCAAATGATTTGTTAAGGGCAACTTGGGAAATTGTAAAGTCAGTAATACTTGGGAGTTTTTCAACTTTGGCCACACCTGGAGAGTTTGCTTGAGCATACTATCCACTTCCTTATACTCATTATACTCCCTGGCATCATCTCTCAGTGGCTGGTCTACTTGTACTACAGCCACAGCTACTTTCTCAGACATGGGCTTCAACAGAGAGGGGTGGTGAGGCTTAAGGCATGTTAATATGGCAAAACCTTTCCTTACGCCTACACTCTGGGGCTAAGACAACATAGTTGGTCTCACTCAATTTTCTCTTAATGACATAAGGGCAGACAAATTTTGAACTTATAGTAGACCCAGAAGTAGGCAAGAGATTCAGTACTCTATCCCCAACTTGGAACTCGTGTTTCACTGCTTTCTTGTTATTAACTTGAGCCTGATTTAACATTCCCCTGGCTAACCTACAAGCCTCAAGCCAATGTGATTTAAATGTGCTTGCATACACAGAAACAGGTTAAGATACTTTAACCTTTCTGTCCAGGAAGTGCTCCATCACCAAACACCAACTGAGCAGGACTATAACCTAAAGTTTCCTGCACTGGCTCTCGTACAGCAAACAGTACTATTGGTACTCCCTCATTCCACTCCCATCCACTATCCATGCAATATTTGGTTCTAAGTAAACATAGTGCAGTGGTACTCATACACATCCCATCACCAACCCTTGGCACAATACTTAAGAGCTTCAGTAATTCTCTGTCGAGAAAGGGAGTATATCTGAAAGGCCTGTAACACTCATCAGCCGAAATAGCAGAGACTCCCACATTGGCTGAACAAGCCACATCAACAGGCGTGTGCGAACTCGGACTGCGGCATTTCTGCTTACGTCGTAACTTCAGGCAAACCGCAGCTATAAACGTAGTTCCTGGACTGGGCAGCGGACCAGATACACCAGACTTTTCGGACCCCACCTTAACTTCAGCTAGGCTCACTGGCCTAGTCTTGAGCACAAAGAGGGTTTTGTTTAACAGGACAAATTCATCTACCAGTACCGCAACTTGAAACATAGTTGTGACTTTCCCCTTATTCAGATGAAGCACTAGCTTATCTGGCAAACCAGTCAAAAGTGGTAACTTCCTGTGCTGCTGACCTTTTATCAACCAGCTGGCTTTTTTCTTGGGTAAACTCATGTCTGAGATGTCTGTATGCTTCAGAAACCAGCCCATAAGCATGCAAAATAGCACTTTTTATTGTCTCATAATCCATGCTGTCTTGCAATGACAAAGATGAGCATATCTCTTGTGCTTTACCCATAAGCTTGCTCGGGAGCCATTGTAATGCTATGACCATTTTCTCAAACAAGCTGAAGTAGCTATCCACCTCAGCTTCTTTTAAGGGTGGAACCAACACAATGTGCATACTCACATTATTAACTGGTTCCTGACCTGAAACCTCAAGGGTTTTCATGATAGATTACTCACAAGGAAACTAGGCCGGAGTTCCAACTCCCATAGTCTAAGCTCCCTATTTATTTTCAGCTCAAATAGACTAACAGCCAATTACAGCTGACTCTGTTCAACTCACTTTCTTTTTCAACTCTAAGCGAGACAGCCTGGGGAGAAAAAACAGTCAAAGCATGGTAATGTAACTATACTTATGGATGGATCTACTTCCTGTGCCACTGGCCCGTGTGTGCAAGTATCCCCAATACCCTTAGCTTCCTCATCTATACTTAACAACTGTAACTCAACAAGCTTTTCAAACACAACTAAGCAGCTGGTGGGATAGAGACAAACCAATACTTTTAGCAATCTCTAACAAATCAACTTTCTTACACCCCTCTAGGGAGACTTTAGAGGGATTGCTCAAAAACCCTTGCACATCAAAAGTTGCCATCTCTCCACCAACACAACAACCACTATATAACAGTATCCACACCATGGGGAGTATATACCACAAGCTATCTCCAGATAAACTCTGGTAACTCCACAATAAAGATCCCGGATGAGCCCCCACTTGTTACGGCCCCTTATGATGGTGCAGGGGTATGAACGGGGTCAGTAACAAATTAAATGTAAGAAGAACCAAAGTGAGTAGATAGAGACAATAAACCCAATCAGACACACACTATATATTGTACAGATTCTTTACTGAAAAATGTGAGGGAAACAATATCACAAAAAGGTTGTTCTGTACAGTCCATCTATCAATCTATATACTGTATACAAATTAGGTTTAATACAAAAAAAAAAAAAAGAAAACAAGGGGCTCATAGAGCATACAAAAAATGTTATCCCTTTATCCTATTTTACCCATCATTGGGCGCGCTTATACATCATATTTGCTATCACACGTCTTCAAAAGCCCGCTCTCTTGGCTAAACCTCACATCGTGCTTATATGACATGGCGTCATCTGCCAGATCTTGTCCGACCACCATCCATGTCGACTTCGAAAGCGACTCATGCATTTTGACAGAGAAAGTGTAAATAAACAGGGAGCATTAAACAACATTTAACAAAGCTCTGCTAATACTACTAAAAAAACCCAGTAATCACATATCTAGGTAGTTCAGATGCTTTAAACAAGTGCACTGTTTGTTATGCTTGCCTTATGAAATGTGACAGGTTCTAAAACGCAGTTGTTAAAATTGTACAGCTTTGTAAATTTATTTATAAATGTTTAATAATATTAAAAATTATATTTAAAAAGGTTTGCAAAAATGCAATTAAATAAAAAAATAGACTACAGAAAATCAGGAAGCCAAGGAAGCTTTTTAACTCTACAGATATAAAGAACAGGGTTAACAAAAGCCATGATTGAAGAACAGAAATAAGAAATGCACCACAATATTTGAGAATCTTCATCTGACAGTTTCTCAATAAGACTTCCAAGCAGCAGTATAGGGATATACTGAACAAGCATTGATACTGTGATTATCAGGATTTGTGTCATTGCTTTTCTCTGTTTTTGTCTGGCCTCCTCTTTTCTATTCATATTCACTCTCTGACCTGCTTTGGGGAACTGCAGGGCCTTCAGTATGGCTAATAAACAAAACAATTTAAAGGAGAGAAAGAGGACATTAAATGGCACAAACACTTTAAGGAACAAAAACATGTTGCCTGTGGGTATAACAAACATACAAAACACACTGACTGGAGGAATAATCACCCAGACCACAGCAGAACATGCCAGCCTGTATCGTAGAGGTTTAAACTTCAGGAAGGAGACGGGATGAAGGACCGCTAGGTATCGCTCAAAGCAGATCATGCAGTGGAACAGAGGACGACCGATGCTGGGTAACGCATACATAAAAAACGCCACAATGACAATCTTTGGACACCCAGTAGCTGCGATGAAGCAACCACTAGCCAGACCCCACAGCAACTCACAAGTAGCAAGATCGAGGGTGAAGAACTCTGGGACAATGCCGCTTCCTTTTCTCTTACAAATAAGCCACAGAAGAAAACAATGGATTGGAGAGCCCAAGATTACATTGATGGCAGTAGTTAAAAGGTAGATGTAGGTCCAAGTAATCTGCAGGTCCGAGCTGCTGGTATCATTCCTGAGTGGAAGCTGGCTGGCTGAGCCGATGATTTGGTGAGAGAAGTTCATCTCCAGACTTTCTACTCCAACGGATAAACAGAGTAAAAAGGAGCATTCGTACAATTTAAACACCTGTTAGCACTGGGTGTGTCTAAAACACCTGAACCCAATAATTCATAGGAGTGTCTACATACACACACTGTCAGTTTTGTTAAATTTAACATGTAATGTTGTGAAAAATCCAATGTTTCTTACACAGCAAAAACAAATGAAATTCTACGTTTATAAATGTAAAATATAAATAATTAGGTTTACATACTGTACATCCTGATCATATTATCAGTGATTATAAAGTGTGTTTTGTAAGGTAGGTGCTTTAATATTTGCGTTAGCTTAATATATTGTGTTGTTTTATAAACAAATCCCTGTGAATTATTAGTTATTACAAGGACGGTGATTTATTATTTAGGTTAGCACATGCTGAATTAATTCATCTTTTTCAGTCTGAAGAAACCACAAGTGATGAAACGTATCTCCACACCAGGCTGTGTGTCCAGATACATTTATTTGTCTTTGTTAGACCGTGTAGGGTCATTCCTGGGATTCAGTGCCTTTTGAAACTTAAAACTTTTTGAAAATGAAACACCGTTTTTGTTTGTTTTTCATGTTTTATTATGAAAAGGACATGTTAGACTTTTTCCAAACTAATATTGGTCAAGCTCACAAACTGTAGGTTTTATTAAAACATATTTTTTATACAGTCTCTGACCCAGGATGTCCACCCTGTTACAGACAAATGCAGAACTGTTTGAAAGAGTTCTGGTTTAAACTGATGTGCAACACACACATTATCTAAGAGCTAATACATCCCTTTTCAGCTTTGAAGTGATTTTTTTCTTGATTATTATTTTTTAATAGATATTGTATGAACTGCATCTCTGATTTTGCACCAACACGTGATTTCACTTTTTTTATTTTTAGATTAAAATAAATACTAGACTTTTTTTTTAATAAAAAAAAATATATATATTTTTCCCCTTTTTCTCCCCCTTTAGTGCATCCAATTGTTCAATTTGCATCGTGCTTCCTCTCTGTCTATGCCGAACTCTGCCCCGACCGAGGAGATCGAAGCTAACCCACATCCCCTCCGAAACATGAGCAGCAGCCGGATGCATTTTTGTGCATCCATTGGATATGAATCAGACACAGTAACAGCATTTCATTTTCTATAGTCTGTGCAGAAATGATAAGTACCATCAGGCTTTGGCGCTGGGATGGCCACAGGCTCTCACTTGGGATGGCAAAGCGATGTTCTATTAGATACTCTACTTCCTTGCGCACGATAGCTCATTTTGTGAGATTCACATGATATGGGTGTTGGTTTGAGAGGTACATCCCATGTTACTTTAATATCATGTAAAATGACATGGGACGTCACTAAAAATATAAGGAGAAATCCTTGATTAGGCAGCTTTCCTCCAAATGATTTGTAAAGCGGCAACTTGGGAGATTGTAAAGTCGGTAATACTTAGTTTTCCAACCTTGGCCACACGTGGGCTTCAACAGAGAGGGGTCGGTCTCAATGTCATGTTCCTGGAACAACTTAAGCATGTTAATGTGGCAAACCCTTTCCTTATGCCTACACTCTGAAGTTTGTACAACATAGTTGGTCTCACTCAATTTTCTCTTAATGACTGACAAATTTTGAACTTATAGTAGACCCAGAAGTAGGCAAGAGAACCAGTACTCTATTCCCAACTTGGAACTCACGTTTCACAAAATGGGCCTTCATCTTAACTTGTGCCCCTTGGCACAATACATAAGAGCTGAAGAAAGTCTCTGTTGAGAAAGAGAGTATATCTGAAAGGCCTGTAACACTCATCAGCCGGAATAGCAGAGGCTCCCACATTGGCTGGACAAGCCACAGCAACAGGCGTGTGCGAACTCGGACTGCGGCATTTCTGCTTACGCTGTAACTTCAGGCAATTTGCAGCTATGTGATCGCTCTTATGGCAATAGCACTCTAAAAACTTAGTTCCTGGACTGGGCAGCGGACCAGATGCACCAGACTTTCCGGAGTCCACCTTAACTTCAGCTAGGCTCACTGGCCTAGTCTTGAGCACAAAGAGGGTTTTGTTTAACAGGACAAATTCATCTACCATTACCGCAACTTGAAACATAGTTGTGACTTTCCCCTTATTCAGATGAGGCACTAGCTTATCTGGCAAACCAGTCTTAAAGTCCTCTAACAACATAAGCTCTCTTAACGCTTCAAAAGTGGTAACTTCCTGTGCTGCTAACCATTTATCAACCAACTGGCTTTTCTCTTGGGTAATCTCATGTCTGAGATGTCTGTATGCTTCAGGTACCAGCTCATAAACACGCAAAATAGCACTTTTCACCATCTCATAATTCATGCTGTCTTGCAACGATAAAATACCTGGGTATTTGCAAAAAACAAATACCTTGGTGTTTACCTCAATAACAAACTGGACTGGTCTAGCAACTCGGATGCCCTATATAGAAAGGGCCAAAGTCGCCTCCACCTACTGAGAAGACTGAGGTCCTTTGGAGTGTGCCGACCACTGCTAAGATCCTTTTATGACACTGTGGTAGCATCAGCCATCTTCTAAGGAGTGGTGTGCTGGGGTGGTGCAATATCGGAGAGAGACAGAAAAAGACTGAACAAGCTGATCAAGAATGCGAGGTGTGTCTTGAACTGTCCTCTCGAACCTGTAGAGGAGGTGGGAGAAAGGAGGATGATAGCCAAGCTGTCATCCATCCTGGACAACACCACACATCCACTACATGAGTCTGTAGGGGACCTAACAAGACCCCCTGTGTAAGAAGGAGCGCTACCATAGGTCCTTCATTCCTGCAGTCATCAGAGCTTACAACTGTAATAATGTACAGTATAATAATGTCACTCATACCTAACCTTACGTTATCTTATGTTCATGTTCATGGCGGAATAACAAGTGCAATATGTAACTTATTTACAATAAGAGCAATACGTAATATATTTTGCATATCTGAATGTATACATTATTTTTTTGATATTTTTTAAAGTAAATAACTACACACTATGTGTGCAATATTTTAACCTAGTTGTATTTTTTTTCTGTTTTCTCCTGTCTTCATACTGCTGTAACAAGTTAATTTCCCTAAGGGGATCAATAAAGTCTTATCTCATCTCATCTCATCTCATCCTCTGGAGCAGCAAGGTCCACAAATCTCTCAGCCATTTTAAAGCTATGGCCATCCTCTCGAACAAGCTGAAGTAGCTCTCCACCTCAACTTCTCTAAACGGTGGAACCAACACAATGTGCTCAGTTACAGGGAACTATTTACACATTAGTAACTGGTTCCTGACCTAAAACGTCAAAAGTTTTCATAGGTAGATTACTCACAGGGGAACTAGGCCATGTCAGCACACTTGGATAGGGATCAGACCACCGGAGTCTGAACTCCCATAGTCTAACCTCCCTATCCATTTCCAGCTCAAAACAATGAATAGCCAATTACAGCTGAAACTGCTTCTGTTCGGCTCGCTCTTTCTTTTCCAACTCTAAGCGAGCCAGCCACACTTTCCTGCAGGCTTCATCTTGCGAAGCTGACATCTAGGGAGAAAAAATGGTCAAAGCATGGTAATATAACTATACTTATGGAGGGGTCTACTTCCTGTGCCACTGGCCCAGATGTGCAAGTATCCCCAATACCCTTATCTTCCTCATCCATACTTAACAACTGTAACTCAACAAGCTTTTCAAACACAACTAAGCAGCTGGTGGGATAGAGACAAACCAATACTTCCAGCAATCTCTAACAAATCAACTTTCTTACACCCCTCTAGGGAGACTCTAGAGGGATTGCTCAAAAACCCTTGTACATCAAAAGTTGCCAAAACAACAACCACTATATAACAGTATCCACACCATGGGGAGTATATACCACAAGCTATCCCCAGATAAACCCTGGTAACTCCTAGTTCAGTGTCCAGGGCCCCACAATAAAGATCCTGGATGAGCCCCCACTTGTTATGGCCCCTTATGATGGTGCAGGGGTATGAACGGGGTCAGTAACAAATTAAATGTAAGAAAAACCAAAGTGAGTAGATAGAGACAATAAACCCAGTCAGACACACACTATGTATTGTTCAGATTCTTTACTTAAAAATATCACAAATATCCCAATATCACAAAAAGGTTGTTCTGTACAGTCAAGCAAGGGTTACAATCTATCAATCTATATACAGTATACACATTAAGTTTAATACAAAAAAGAAAACAAGGGGCTCTGGGCTTTAGGTGGTGCTAAAGCAACAAGAAGAATAAACAGAATTGTTCTCACCACCAGTGATAATTAGCACTCATACAGCATACAAAGAATTTTATGCAACACCCATCATTGGGCATTTGTACATTGTATTTGCTGTCACACGTCTTCAAAAGCCCGCTCTCTTGGCTAAACCTCACATCGCGTTTATATGACGTGGCGTCATCTGCCAGATCCTGTCCCAACGTTATCCTTATTGTCCGACCACCATCCATGTTGATTCTGAAAGCGACTCATGCATTTTGAAAGTGTAAATAAACAGGGAGCATTAAACAACATTTAACAAAGCTTCTGCTAATACTACTAAAAAAAACAATAATCACATATCTAGGTAGTTCAGATGCTTTAAACAAGTGCACTGTTTGTTATGCTTGCCTTATGAAATGTGACAGGTCCTAAAAAATTGTTGTTTAAATTGTTCAGCTTTGTAAATGTATTTATAAATGTTTAATAATATTAAAAGGTTTGCAAAAAATGCAATTAAATAAAAAAATAGACTACAGAAAATCAGGAAGCCAAGGAAGCTTTTTAACTCTACAGATATAAAGAACAGGGTTAACAAAAGCCATGATTGAAGAACAAAAATAATTAAAGCACCACAATATTTGAGAATCTTCATCTGACAGTTTATCAATAAGACTTCCATGCAGCAGTATAGGGATATACTGAACAAGCATTGATACTGTGATTATCAGGATTTGTGCCATTGCTTTTCTCTGTTTTTGTCTGGCCTCCTCTTTTCTATTCATATTCATTCTCTGACCGGCTTTGGGGAACTTCAGGGCCTTCAGTATGGCTAATAAACAAAACAATTTAAAGCAGAGAAAGAGGACATTAAATGGCACAAACACTTTAAGGAACAAAGACATGTTCTTTGTGGGTAAAACAAACATACAAAACACACCGACTGGAGGAATAATCACCCAGACCACAGCAGAACATGCCAGCCTGTATCGTAGAGGTTTAAACTTCAGGAAGGAGACGGGGTGAAGGACCGCTAGGTATCGCTCAAAGCAGATCAGGCAGTGGAACAGAGGACGGCCGATGATGGGTATCGCATACATAAAACACACCACTTCAAAAAGCTTTGGAAACCCAATAGCTGTGACGAAGCAACCACTAGCCAGACCCCACAGCAACTCACAAGTAGCAAGATCGAGGGTGAAGAACTCTGGGACAATGCCGCTTCCCTTTCCCTTACAAATAAGCCACAGAACAAAACAATGGATTGGAGAGCCCAAGATTACATTGATGACAGTTGTTAAAATGTAGATGTAGGTCCAAGTAATCAGCAGGTCCGAGCTGCTGGTATTATTCCTGAGTTGAAGCTGGTTGGCTGAGCCGATGATTTCATGCGAGAAGTTCATCTCCAGTCTTTTTACCCCACTCCTAAACACAAGTGAAATGGAAAAACTGACGCTTGGAAGAGAAGTGACCATGGGTCTGTCTGAAAACCAAGTGAGCTGCTTTGCCTCTTACTGCCTACCTGATCAGCTGCCTCAGTAGAGAGCATTCTCTTAAGACATGGAGCTCATAGGGCAGATAATTTAGACGCTCTACTAAGACGGCGATCACGTCACCACAGTTTTAGCCTACTAAGCTAACACAGTTAGCCTCAGGACGTTCAAACAGACGGGCTGCGCCGACACAACTTGCTAGCACCCCAGCTAACGTCTCCCTTTGTGTACCGAAAACGGTTAAACTGTCCCTGATGAGGCCGGATTTACACATAAACGGCACTTTTATACAAAATAGAAATCAATGAGAATTCATTTTCTCAGTTGGAACTCTGTTGGTTGCTCCGCATTTGTCCCACATATTTGTTATTTTTGGTGAGAAAAGTTGTGCTGCACTGAATGCTGGGATTGCCTTCAGCGCTAAGGAGGTGTCAGACGCTCCCTCGTTATTCAGTCAGATCATCACTCAGAATTAAAGCATCTCAGTAGGATCATTTTAAGGGATCTAAGAATTTAGACATGCCTTCTTCTCGGGAGTGTAGGATGACATGAACTGCTTCTATGTAGAGAGATCACTAGGTTTTCAGACAGACCCCACATACAAATACATAAGTCATAAGGCCATAAGTATGTGGAAATATGAGCTATAACAGCCTCCACTAATTTGTTTTAAATGGTTTCAGAGGAAAATAATAAAGCTGCTAGAATGGCCCAGTCAATCACCCGACTTGAATCTAATTGAATATCTATGGAAAGAACTGAAGATCAGAGTTCACAGAAGAGGCCGCCTGAACCTTCAAGATTTGTCTGGAAGAATGGGCCAAAAATACACCTGAACAATACATGCAACTAGTTTCTCCATACAGAAGGCGTCTTAAAGCTGTCATTACCAACAAAGGCTTTTTCTGTGTATGAAAAGAAATTTCAGTAAGTGTGTTCAATACTTTTTCCCTGTGTCATTCCACTTCATTAAACATAACTTAATTTATGGATTTATTTGTTATGATTTCTTTGTATGTGTTGATTATTTCTGGATCAGCTTATAAAGGTATGTTTTTAGGAGTGATTTAAAAACAGCGGCCGAAGGTGCTTGTCGAATATTAGGAGGTAGAGTGTTCCATAGCCTCGGAGCATAAACTGCAAATGCACGATCACCTTTTAGCTTCAAACGAGCCCTAGGAACAGTCAGCAAGTTCCGAGTGGCTGATCTTAAAGATCGCTGTGTGGTTGCGGGAGAAAGCATACCACTGAGATAAGCCGGGGCTCGACCATTAAGCGCTTTAAAAACAAATAAAAGCACTTTAAACTGAATCCTGTGCTGAACAGGCAGCCAATGTAGTGAGGCAAGGACGGGTGTAATATGGTTTCTTTTCTTGGTATTAGTCAGTAACTTTGATAACACCAAGATTTCTCAAAGATGTTTTGACACATTTTGGAGACACTATTGATGTGATGAGGACCCCCAAAGATAATAACCTCTGACTTGCTTTAATTCAGCTGAAGGAAATTGTCAGCCATCCACCTCTTTATGTCTTCAAGACAACTGCTAAGAGACGTTAACGAGCCATTTTCATTCGGTCTAATGGGAAAATAAAGCTGTATGTCATCAGCATACAGGTGAAAGCTGACATTGTGCTTCCTAATTATTTGACCTAATGGCAGCATATAGAGAGAAAAAAGATATTGTTGATGCTCATCAGGCTGGAAAAGGTTACAAAACCATCTCTAAAGAGTTTGGACTCCACCAATCCACAGTCAGACAGATTGTGTACAAATGGAGGAAATTCAAGACCATTGTTACCCTCCCCAGGAGTGGTCGACCAACAAAGATCACTCCAAGAGCAAGGCGTGTAATAGTCGGCGAGGTCACAAAGGACCCCAGGGTAACTTATAAGCAACTGAAGGCCTCTCTCACATTGGCTAATGTTAATGTTCATGAGTCCACGATCAGGAGAACACTGAACAACAATGGTGTGCATGGCAGGGTTGCAAGGAGAAAGCCACTGCTCTCCAAAAAGAACATTGTTACTCGTCTGCAGTTTGCTACAGATCACGTGGACAAGCCAGAGGGCTATTGGAAGAATGTTTTGTGGACAGATTAGACCAAAATATAACTTTTTGATTTAAATGAAAAGCATGAAAAGTTTAAATGAATGTTTGGAGAAGGAAAAACACTGCATTCCAGCATAAGAACCTTATCCCATCTGTGAAACATGGCGGTGGTAGTATCATGATTTGGGCCTGTTTTTTTTTAAATTTTTTATTTTTTTCCACTTTTTAGCGCATCCAATTTCTACCTGTCAGTCATTCTCTCACCAATGCTGGTCCCCGCTCCTGATTGGGGCTGATGAAGCCATTCCACGCCTCCTCCGACACGTGCACAGCAATCGACCGTCTTATCACCTACACTTGGCGAGTGTAGCGTGGCGAAGCACTGCGTACGGAGGATCACACCCTTCCACCGCACTCCTTCCCATCTCCATGCAGGCGCCGCCAACCAGCCAGCAGAGGGCGTAATCGCACTAGGATGAGAGAGAGTTCGCATCCGGCTAAGTCCCGCCCCCCATCTGAACAACCGGCCAATCGTTGTTCATGCAGCCGCCCAGCCTTCAGCCGGCAAGGCAGAGCTGAGTTTTGATACCATGTATCCAGAATCTCAGCTCTGGTGCAGAGCGTGTGTTTTACCGCTGCGCTACCTGAGCGGCGGTTTGGGCCTGTTTTGCTGCATCTGGGCCAGGACGGCTTGCCATCATTGATGAAACAATGAATTCTGAATTATATCAGAGAATTCTTAAGGAAAATGTCAGGACATCTGTCCATGAACTGAATCTCAAGAGCAGGTGGGTCATGCAGCAAGACAACGACCCTAAGCACACGAGTCGTTCTAAGGACCTGAAGCGAGCAGTTAATGTGAGGAAACCCATCAACATCCCAGAGTTGAAGCTGTTCTGTACGGAGGAATGGGCTAAAATTCCTCTAAGCCGGTGTGCAGGACTGATCAACAGTTACCGGAAACGTTTAGTTGCAGTTATTGCTGCAAAGGGGAGTCACACCAGATACTGAAAGCAAAGGTTCACATACTTTTGCCACTCACAAATATGTAATATTGGATCATTTTCCTCAATAAATAAATGACCAAGTACAATATTTTTGTCTTGTTTGTGTAACTGGGTTCTCTTTATCTACTTTTAGGACTTGTGTGAAAATCTGATGATATATATATTGTTTATATTTATAACTATAACAATATACTTATTTCTATATTTATTCTTATATATCTGTATATTGTTTATAAGAATAGATACTCTACTGCTTCTATTACATGTACCAGATGCACAATTTGTTTTTCTGTTGCTTACCATATGCTGTATAAACGCACCTTATTTACTTACTTACTTAATTTGTATTTGTTTCTCTTCTTGTGCTTGTTAAACTACTGGAGACCAATAATTTCCTTCGGGATAAATAAAGTACCTACCTACCTAACTAACTAACTAAAACGCCACTGACATCTTAGGCTATTCAGCTCAAATTTCAGCTTTGCTATTGACCAGACGGGCACCTACTTACACGTCCTATTAACAACATACTGCACATACACTGTCAATTTTGTTGCATTTTAAGTTAACATGTAATGTTGTGGAACATCTAAAGTTTTTCATTTAAGTTACTGCAGCTATAGAAAGTCAATCCATCTACATTCACCTCAACTACACGTACACAGCACAAACAAATGGAATTTGTTTTATAAATGTAAAATAAAAATAATTAGGTTTACATACATCCTGATCATATTATCATAGATTAGCCTTTCTCAACCGGGGTGGTGCCGCTGCACCCTGGGGTGCCGTCTGGCTTCATCAGGGGTGCCGTCAAAAATATTCTGACGTTATTGATATTATGAAATAAATTTAAAATACAAAAAAGTATTTTCATAAAAAACTTATCATGAAAATGTAGACCATTAGCTGCCTCAAACATCAAAATTTGTCTCACACGCCCCTTTCCCCATGCTACAACGTCAGGTTGCGTGCGTTGCCTATTGTGATGGCTCGAACGATCCGATTCTTTTGAACGGCTCTTTAAAATGAACAAAAGGAACCGAGTCGCGCCTCTGAATGCCGCTATATATATATATATATATATATATATATATATATATATATATTAGGGTTGTCAAACGATACATTTTTTTAATCGCGATTAATCTCAGAAGTTCATATAGTTAATCGCGATTAATCGCCTTTTTTTTTTTTTTTTTTTTTTTTTTTTTTTTTTTTTTTAAAGGAGGTGGTTTTAATGTTATGGCTGATCGGTGTACATACACTAACATACACAAAAACTAATTCACAATCAACACAGTCTTGTTCCCTGGATTCTGACAACTCATGCTAGTGACTATATTACTTGCATCTTTCCACAATATTGCACTGTTTTTGCACCTTATTCTCACCTTATTCTACCTGCTGCTATATAAACCCTACGCTGCTAACTGGATATCAGAATACGTTTTTATTAGGGCTGTCGAAGTTAACGCGATAATAATAACGCGTTCCAGTGTTGCCAGATTGGGCGGTTATCCGCCAAATTGGGCGGATTTTGATGGAAAACAATTTAATAGCATTTAAATAACACTTCTGTTTAAAAGAAAATATTCAGTTTTAAGAAGCACAAGCATTGTAGAAGGCTATTAAAAGTAAAGTCAATTTTCAATGCTGATTTGGCTTAATAGTGTTGGTCAGTCTGTATCATATTCTTGAAATGATAAAGTATTGCAAAGGAATATCTTTGAAATTCTTCCTCATAATGTTAAGGTTGCTATATTTTGGTTTTTCACTTGTCAGGGAAAATTAAGAGAGAAAAAAGCTTATTATTATCATGCGTGTGATATATATCATTTACGTGATCTGCGTATCACGTTACCACTGTACGTCACTGAGCTGATATGATCAGGTGGCCAGCGGGTAACGGCGTGTTATGTTTAAGTGTGATGCTCCAAGTTGTGGATTAAGCAATAAAGACAAACTCGTTCTCCACATAACTAGTGCCATTTGTAATTCTTGGTTGAGTACAAAACATAACAATGCGGGTCTTCGTGATGTAATTCTACATGGCACTCACTGCCTGTATAGGTACATTTTTCCTGTATAGAATTTGCGTTAACGGCACTATTTTTTAAAATCGCGTTAAATTGAGATCGCGTTAATGCGTTATTATCGCGTTAACTTCGACAGCCCTAATATATATATATATATATATACAGTGTATCACAAAAGTGAGTACACCCCTCACATTTCTGCAAATATTTTATTATATCTTTTCATGAGACAACACTATAGACATGAAACTTGGATATAACTTAGAGTAGTCAGTGTACAACTCGTATAGCAGTGTAGATTTACTGTCTTCTGAAAATAACTCAACACACAGCCATTAATGTCTAAATGGCTGGCAACATAAGTGAGTACACCCCACAGTGAACATGTCCAAATTGTGCCCAAAGTGTCAATATTTTGTGTGACCACCATTATTATCCAGCACTGCCTTAACCCTCCTGGGCATGGAATTCACCAGAGCTGCACAGGTTGCTACTGGAATCCTCTTCCACTCCTCCATGATGACATCACGGAGCTGGTGGATGTTAGACACCTTGAACTCCTCCACCTTCCACTTGAGGATGCGCCACAGGTGCTCAATTGGGTTTAGTCCATCACCTTTACCTTCAGCTTCCTCAGCAAGGCAGTTGTCATCTTGGAGGTTGTGTTTGGGGTCGTTATCCTTTTGGAAAACTGCCATGAGGCCCAGTTTTCGAAGGGAGGGGATCATGCTCTGTTTCAGAATGTCACAGTACATGTTGGAATTCATGTTTCCCTCAATGAACTGCAGCTCCCCAGTGCCTGCAGCACTCATGCAGCCCAAGACCATGATGCTACCACCACCATGCTTGACTGTAGGCAAGATACAGTTGTCTTGGTACTTCTCACCAGGGCGCCGCCACACATGCTGGACACCATCTGAGCCAAACAAGTTTATCTTGGTCTCGTCAGACAACAGGGCATTCCAGTAATCCATGTTCTTGGACTGCTTGTTTTCAGCAAACTGTTTGCGGGCTTTCTTGTGCGTCAGCTTCCTTCTGGGATGACGACCATGCAGACCGAGTTGATGCAGTGTGCGGCGTATGGTCTGAGCACTGACAGGCTGACCTCCCACGTCTTCAACCTCTGCAGCAATGCTGGCAGCACTCATGTGTCTATTTTTTAAAGCCAACCTCTGGATATGGCGCCGAACCCGTGGACTCAACTTCTTTGGTCGACCCTGGCGAAGCCTGTTCCGAGTGGAACCTGTCCTGGAAAACCGCTGTATGACCTTGGCCACCATGCTGTAGCTCAGTTTCAGGGTGTTAGCAATCTTCTTATAGCCTAGGCCATCTTTGTGGAGAGCAACAATTCTATTTCTCACATCCTCAGAGAGTTCTTTGCCATGAGGTGCCATGTTGAATATCCAGTGGCCAGTATGAGAGAATTGTACCCAAAACACCAAATTTAACAGCCCTGCTCCCCATTTACACCTGGGACCTTCACACATGACACCAGGGAGGGACAACGACACATTTGGGCACAATTTGGACATGTTCACTGTGGGGTGTACTCACTTATGTTGCCAGCTATTTAGACATTAATGGCTGTGTGTTGAGTTATTTTCAGAAGACAGTAAATCTACACTGCTATACAAGCTGTACACTGACTACTCTAAGTTATATCCAAGTTTCATGTCTATAGTGTTGTCCCATGAAAAGATATAATGAAATATTTGCAGAAATGTGAGGGGTGTACTCACTTTTGTGATACACTGTATATATACTGTATATATATATATATATATATATATATATATATATATATATATATATATATATATATATATATATATATATATATATACAGGGGCGTAGCACCAAGTTCTGGGCCCTATGCACAAGCTTTTCATTAAAAAAGGGCAAAAAGAAAACAGACTTCAACAAAGTGCTAAACACTGAAATGTATACCCCAGTTAGTGCCCACTGACGGGTCTTCTTGGTGGCAAAATTATTGATGAGGTCCCTAAAGTCCAGTTTTCTTGCCAACTGACTTTCAATGGCTATTAGCCTAATTATGTTATGGCCCAATAATAAATATTAAATTAATTTTAGAATTAGTATACTATTGCAATGGTGTGGTAGGCTATGCAAACAAAAATGTATTTAGAGTTTACTTCAGATTACAGATAAGGCATCATGTTATTTCTAATTTTGTGTTATGCAGTTTTTAGCACTGACAGTCGTGGTGGTATTGAAGCGTTTTATAACCACAGGAGTTCATTTAATGTAGGCTATTTGCTTTCACATTTGGGCTCACCTTTCTTGGGAATTTAGTTCGTTAGCAGTTGCTTTCCCACACTTCTTTTTTTTTCTCTTTCCTTCTTTTCTGAAAACCGGATTTAGATTTATTGGGCATCATCTTCCATATCACGGACACAACGCGCACTGAATGAAAGCTAAGGTGGACTAAACCATTTCGTGCAAGGGGTGGGGGTGCCTGTCTGCAGACACTATATGTAGGCTAGGACACACAATTCAATCCATCAATCAACCGATTTATTTACCCAAAACATTACATTTACATTAGTTAGCAACATTTATTGTGATCTTTAAATGAAATTAATATTTAACATTCCAGACTTGGGGCCCTGGTAACTCAGTCTCACTTTTCACTCCACTACGACGCCCCTGTATATATATATATATTTCTTATTGGCTGTAATTCAACCATTCTGCTTCAATCAGTAGAGGGAATTAATCAGTCATAATAAGACATAATAAGAGCTGTTAATTGTCAAAATTCAAATCACTTTCAGTATCACGGAGAGAGCAAGCAACACACACACCGACACACTCAAACTCTCAAACTCAAAAGAAGCTTTATTGGCATGACAAATAAGGACATTCGTATTGCCAAAGCAAGTTACAGAGAAATATTACAAATAACAATAAGAAAGAACAAAAATATACAGAACAGTTACATGTGCAAAAAATATAAAATAGAATAAAATATTAATAGAAACAGTGCAAAATAATCACAATAAAAATTATAATATTTACATTAATAAGGTAGTAATAACAATCAGTTTGTGTGTGTGTGTGTGTGAGAGAGAGCTCATTACCTCATTAATGTAAAAATTATAATTTTAATTGTTATTATTTTGCACTGTTTTTATTAATATTTTATTCTATTTTATATTTTTGCACAAGTAACTGTTTTGTATATATTTGTTCTTTTTTATTGTTATTTATATTATTTCTCTGTAACTGAGCTTTGGCAATACGAATGTCATGCCAGTGAAGCTTCTTTTGAGTTTGCATATGAGAGCCATAACCAAGCTACAGAGAAACCATGCAGACGATGAGCAGTGCTAGTGGTATAATGACAAATAATTGAGAAATAAACTATAAACTTGTTTAATGATGTTAAATCTGATTGGTTCATGGTGCATATGAACTGCAATTTCCCTCTGGGATCAATAAAGTATTCTGATTCTGATATGTTTTAAAGCAGAAACAAACACAGGCTCATCTCTTCACAAGAGAGGATTTTCCTGAAGCTTTATGCAATGCAACCACAGTACGTCTCTTCCCTGTAGTGTTCTTGTGTGTTAGCAGTCTGAGGGATGCAGAGTGTACGTTTTTTAATACATTTTAGACTGGGGTGACTCGAGATTTTGAATACTTTTAAAGGCTGCCATGACTGAAAAAAAATTGAGAAACACTGTCATAGATTATAAAGTGTGTTTTTTTAAGGTAGGTGCTTTAATATTTGCGTTAGCTTCACATATTGTGTTGTTCTATAAACAAATCCCTGTGAATGATTAGTTATTACAAGCATGATGATTTATTATTTCGGTTAGCACACGTCAGATCAAAGTTTTACCCTCATATGTTTGCCCCACACGTCGAGACTGTTGATGGTTCTTAGATTCCATCTGACCATCAGAACAAATAAGTTTTTTCTCAACCTTGACAAAGAGAGAAACGTTTTCAGCCTGGTGGAATTATGAAAACATGAGACTCGTCCAGCAGAACTGTTCTAAACTGCAGAACTAATCCACACTGGAGCAGGTTGGTTCAACAGCTTCTATTGTCTGTGTAAGTGAATGAAGCTTAAAAGTTATTTTTCTTTCTTAGTATTAACTTTTCCTGTTGGTGCTTTCTGAATTCAGCTTGTACAGCAAATTTTAAAATTTTTTTTTTTTTAAAGTGAACATAGTTCATAACATGAACAATGACATACAAAGAATGTATCACTACTTACCAAAAAACATTAAAATGATTCAAAAACTGATCATAATTTATGTGTATTTATACAAGTCTAATGTGATCACAAGGCTGGAGCAAAATTCATGTTTGAAACCTATTTTTATTTTTATAATCACTTTTAAATATTATGCTGGTTTATTCTAAAATAATGGAACATACAGAATACAAAGACGTTATTACACAGAATTAAATATGTACACAGGATTTACTAGCATTAGCGCTATAACCACTCCGAGTGTAGCAAAAAGCTATCATTCAATAATAAAGTAAAATAAACTGTATGTAATACGTACGGTGTTTAGACAGACGAAGGTTTTAATCATGAGAATCTTCATGGAACACAAAACATCTGATCTATTCACCCTCATAAACACGCTTTATTTATCTTTTCACATTTACCCACATTAAAATTTATGGTAATTTCTGTCGCAGAGCATGCATGGTACCCTTACTTTGGTACAATGAAGGAACCAAACAACCGCTGTGCACCTTACAATGAGAAGTATTTATTTAATCTGAATAAACCTGCACATGCATCATTAAAATCATTAAATATATAAATATTATGAATAGATACACTAGAGTTCATGTTTCTTATTACAGTGCACATTTTGCTATAATGATTATTTACTTTTGAAACAATGCTTATAGTAATACAATATTTTAATGTGCTACAATTAACTTTAATTTACTTTATTTCTATTTTTGTTATTACTTCTTCACTTTGTCACTCATGTAAACTAAGCATGCTCAGATTCCATGGTAGACCTTCTATCCACAGTGCCTATATATGTAGTAAATCAAACCTATTTGAAATAGTCACATTTTTATCTCACAGCCTAAATTAAGAGTGGCTCGGTGGCTCACAGCAAGACGGTTCTGGGTTTGATTCCCAAATAAAGCATCGTGGGTCCTTTCTGTGTGGAGTTTGCATGTTCTCCCTCATTTTCTTCCTCAGTCCAAAGGCATGCTGTCAGGTGTTTGTGTGTGTGTGTTAGGATAAGCGGTATAGAAAGTGAGTGAGCCTGAAATTAAAAGTTTAATTTAAACATTTTGCCTTACAACATTCAAACAATAGGGAAAAAAAGGAGAACGGTTCTAAAAATTAGTTTTAAAAAGTAAAATATAGAATAAAAGGTTTGGAAAAGAGATCAGTTTCTTTTGTTGCGTTCATAATGACCAGATTGAGCCGGTGACTAAAACATAGTTATAAAGCACCATAAGCCAGAAAGTGTTGAATACGTTGGTGTTATGCAAGTGTACAGTAACAAAATAGGCAGATTGTCAGAGATATTTATATATTTTATTTGTATTTATGGTTTATTGGACTGTAATGTCTGCAAGTAATCCAGCATCCAGCAAAACAAGCAAAAAAAAACTAACTACATTTTTACATTTAAACTGTATTTATTCATGTTTTAGGATGGATGAACAAACAAATAAATGAAATTTATATTATATATTTATTTTAATTGATATTAACACATATACATTTTACATTGTAAGACTGAGCATGAGCATTTTGTGTAAAGACTATAATTATTATACCATCTTAAATACACTATATGGCCACAAGTATGGAGGCATTTAATTTTCACCTGTTAATGCCTGAAACATGAATTCAACAACTAGAAGGGGTGTCTCAATACACATATTGTGTTTATTATACTAAACAATAACACATTTTATCTTTAACCAATTTTACACAATTTATGTCTGATCTAATATTATGTAAAGTTTATAAAAAATACAACAATCACATATCTAGGTAGTTTAGATGCTTTAAACAAGCACATTGTTTGTTATGCTTGACGTATAAAATGCGACAGACCCTAAAAGTCTGAAGGTTTAATAATGTAAATTTAGTGGTTTGAGAAAATGCAAAAAAAAATTGACTGCAGATTACAGAAAATCAGGAAGCCAAGGAAGCTTTTTAACTCTACAGATATGAAGAACAGGGTTAACAAAAGTCATGATTGAAGAAAGGACATAAGTAAAGCACCACAGTATTTCAAAATCCATCTTTGACAGTTTCTCAATAAGACTTCCAATCAGCAGTACAGGGATATACTGAACAAGCATTGATACTGTAAGTATCAGGATTTGTGTCATTGCTTTTCTCTGTTTTTGTCTGGCCTCCTCTTTTCTATTCATATTCATTCTCTGACCTGCTTTGGGGAACTTCAGGGCCTTCAGTATGGCTAATAAACAAAACAATTTAAAAGAGAATAAGAGGAGATTCAATGGTACAAACACTTCAAGAAACAGAAATATGTTTTGTGGGGGGAAAACAAACATACAAAACACACCGAATGAAGGAATAATCACCCAGACCACAGCAGAACATGCCAGTCTGTATCGTAGAGGTTTAAACTTCAGGAAGGAGACGGGATGAAGGACCGCTAGGTATCGCTCAAAGCAGATCAGGCAGTGGAACAGAGGACGACCGATGCTGGGTATCGCAAACATAAAATATGCCACGTTGTAAAGTTCTGTAAACTTAACAGCTGCGATGAAGCTGCTACTACTCAGACACCACAGCAACTCACAAACAGCAAGATTGAGGTTGAAGAACTCTGGGACTATGCCGCTTCCCTTTCCCTTACAAATAAGCCACAGAACAAAACAATGGATTGGAGAGCCCAGGAATATATTCATGATATCAGTTGAAAAGTAGACGTAGGTAAGGCTTAAGTAGCTGGTATCATTCTTGAGTTCAAGCAGGTTGGCTGACCTGTTGATTTCATGAGAGAAGTTCATCTCCAGATTTTATACTCCACTTCTGAAAACAAGTGAAACAGAAAAATTGACTTTTGGAAAATGATCTCACCATCACTGCAAAAAATCACTTTAAAAAAACAAGAAAAATAAAAGCAAATCAAGAGAAAAAGTGCTTAAATCCAGCAAAATTATCTGCCAGTATAGTGAGAAAATTTATCTTAGCAAGATTTCCTAAAACAAGAAAAAAAATCTTGTGCTATAAATTATCTTATAATCTTAAAATTAGTAAGAAATTACTTGATTTAAGGCATTATGGCTAGATTTGAGTAACACTCATTTGCTCTAATTTCATATAAATAATCCAAAAACTAGCATAATCAGCTAAACTAGCATATTAATCTTGTTTTAAGCATTTTCATAAAACCTTATTTGGTAAAGAATTTCTTGAAATTAGAATGCTTGGACATATTTTTAGCTAAAAAGGCTTTAGAATGTTCTTAAATTAACACTTTAAAGCTTAAAATAAGATCAACTCCAGAAAATAGTTCTCAAAATAAGAAATAAACAATTAAAAACCCTCACATTATTATAATTATTATTAGTAAAACTTCTTAAAATAAGCAATAATACATAGATTTTTGCATCACACTAAATGCCTTAAAACCTGTCAGAAAATATGAAAATTAGAGCATTTTAATCATGACAAGCATTAAAAATTCAGTTTCCATGCACAAAAGAAAGATATAGAGACTCAATACTAGTCTGTTTCTCTAATTTAAGTCTGTTGGTAAGACTGCACTGCTAGTAATCTGAGACTCAAAAGAATGTACTTTATACTCAAATTAAGACATCATTCGATAATCCGTTTATCAAAAATACAACAGAAAATCTGAATTTTGCAATCAATTTTATTAACTTTAACAAGTGTGCCATCATGGCAGCTTTATATGAATACATTACAAGTGTGCAAACAAGACAGATTTATCCAAATACACAACAAGCATGTTCAGGCCGCTTCTGAGAATTCTATTAAAACATGTCAATCTTAGATGTCAAGGCTTTCCAATAACAATGTCCCTACGTCTACAACATTAACAACATTGCTTGGTCTTCATATACCATCTTTAAACATTAAAAAATAATAATAAAAAGGGACCTGGACCTGACTTGCAGCACGTATACGCCATGACATATAAAACACCTTGGTGCAGCAGGCCTTCAGGGAATGTTGTCACTGGGTTCTTCCCAACACTGATCATGCAGTTATCCTGGTCAGTTAGAAGCAGGGGGGTTGATAGACGGCATCTACTAAGAACAGCATTTTCAGCAGCGTTTTCAGAGGGCTGAAAAAACAAAAACCAAAGGCACTATAAGCCACAGACATGAACAGAACAAACTTTATTCAGGATTTAAATAACAACTTAAAGTTTCTTTGCAAGCAGTTTAGTAAACTATCTAAACAACAAATAAATAACAGTTGACAATACTTACCATGAGAATATGAAAGAGCCTCACTTGGCTGTCCCAGTTTCTGTGGTGGTGCAACTCCTGATGGGAAGAGTGCTGGAAGGCCGTTCAAAATCTCAATGGACTGTTGCACTATTTAAAGAAAAGCAATGTCTTACTGAAATTGAAATCACTTTTAAAATAAATTTTTTCCCTTCCAGAATTTTTACAAAATGTCATATCTAATTCATTTAATTTTTGCCTGGCCACACCACAGGATTTACAATAATTACACATTTATTTTACCTTCAGTCACCGAAACCACCAGACTTTAAATCTACCCAGAATAAAACAGACACCACCAAACGTGTACAAAGTTCTAGACCAACCTGAGAGCTCACAACATTTCTCATGAACAGACATGACTTTAGACGGGGCTTCAGACTACCGCTTGTTGAGGATGATAAAAATAGCACATGGGATATTTTACTGATTACTGATAAACTGTTTTGCTTCAGGGTCGAGTGGCAAATAAAGACTGAACACTTAACATCTATAAAACAATCATATACTAATAAAGCAGTATTTCATCCAGAAATTATTTTAAATCACTTTTATTTCATCAAGTTTTTACTGCAAGCATAACGCAAATTTCTATCTTTAATGAGAATAAATTGTAGCATCAAGCTAACAGTTGTCTGTTCGTGTTTAACACTCTTAAACAGACAAAGTTTCTAACAAACATTTAAGTAACATTAGAGACTCTAATCTGGCCAACCTTCTAAGTACTATTCACAAACAACAATCTAATGTTTGTGTTCAGTGATTAGCCAATTTAGTGATTTTAAAACTTAAATTAGGCTTTTCTTTCAGCCATAAATGTTAATAATTGTTTATAATTACTGTTTGCTAGCTATTTACATCGATTAACCATAACATTAACACCACCTCCTTGTATCTACACTCATAGTCTATTTTATCAGCTCCACTTACCATACTGGAGTACTTTTCTAGTTCTACAATTACAGACTGTAGTCCATCAGTTTCTCTGCATACTTTGTTAGCCATCTTCCATCCTGTTCTTCAATGGTCAGGACCCCCACAGGACCAACACAGAGCAGGTATTAATTCACTGAAGGATTGTCTCAGCACTGCAGTGACTGACATGGTGGTGGTGTTTTAGTGTGAGTTGAACTAGTACAAGTGGATCAGACATAGCAGTGCTGCTGGAGTTTTTAAAACATTGTGTCCACTCATTGTCCACTCTACAGACACTCCTACCTTGTAGATGTAAAGTCTGAGACGTTCGCTCATGTCTTGCTGCAGTTTGTGTTGGTCATGCACTAGTCCTTCATTAGTGGTCACAGGATGCTGCCCAAAGAACATCGTTGGCTGGTGGAATCAGCAGTGGAACTGAGATGCTTAAAAACTCAATTAGCACTGCTGTCTTATCCACTCATATCAGTGCAACACACACCAACACACCACCATCACATCAGTGTCACTGCAGTGCTGAGAATAATCCACCACCCAAAGAAAACCTGCTCTGTGTTGATACTCTGGGGGGTCCTGAAGAACAGGATGGAAGAGGGATAAAGCATGCAGAGAAACTGATGGTCTACAGACTGTAATGGTAGAACTACAAAGTACTCCAGTATGATAAGTGGAGCTGATAAAATAGACGATGAGTGTAGATTAAGGTGGTGTTAATGTTACGACTGATGTGTGTATGATGCCCATTACAATGCATTCTGAGCCACAATATTACAGTATTTACATATAATTGTAAGAGTTATTACAAAAAAACCTAACTACAATATTAAATTACATTGATGTGTTTTCATGAATGGAGTTCATTATAAGTAATAAAGTGATGCTTTAAAATATTTTAGACAGCGGTGCCTCTAGGGGTACAAACTGCTGAATACATTTTGAGTAATGAATTATATTGAATTTACCTTCATCCAGAGTCACTGGTGGCTTCATTACATTTTTCATGACTCCAAAGAACTGAACTTTTGAACAGAATGCTTTCCATCAGTTCTGTGGTGTACTTGTGATTGCCAGATTAAAGAATCATCCATCCAACTCATCCATCACCTGTAAACAAGCACAAACAGCCATGAGAACATACGTTAGAGAACTAGAACTGAAGCATCTCAATTTTTATTTAATCTCTATTTCTGATCTAAAACTGAGATCACTATTGTCACAATTTATTTGGGCCCTAAGGAGAAAAAAATATGATTTAAGAGATATTTAAAACAAAGAGTTTACAAAAAGTATAAATATACATTTATGTACACTGCCTTCTAAACGAAACAAAGTATAATTTACATAACATTACAAATAAACAAAATACTAAGAGATGAGTTACAAGAATTACTAAAATAATTCAAACAGCAGATATTAACTGTGTATTCAAATGTATTCTTTGCAATAAGTAAATGGTTTTTCAAAATACTGTTTCGTATACATCAAATGACAATTTCACAAACATAAGCTGATTAAAAATGCTCTTTATAGCAGCAAAGTAAACAATCAGAAAAACAAAACAAACCTACTTATTATTACTTGTGTTCATCACTACAGGCTCCACAATAACACAACATGAGCCATAACATGATTATACTGCAATAATATTATTGCAATAATCATTCATTTATCCTGATTTATTACTTATGGTTACAAGTTATTCCTCCAAAACGCATCTAATAAATCACCACACTTTTATAATCTTCCTTACCCTTAAACTTTTAGCACTTTGTGTTCTCCACAAAGTTATTTTCCTATCCTAACACCACGTTCACCAGGCTGAAGTGACCCTCTGTGGAGCCGCTTGTCCATGAACAGTTTCAAAACAGTTCAGAAGCTCAAACTCACTTCACTGACATTTTAAAACTCTCATTTTAACTTTCATCTTTTTCAAGTCTAAATGAAACTTCGTTGTTTTTCCCTCTTACAGAAAGCAGCACTCATGTTTACTGTGAGGCTTCGTCCCAACTCACTCCCCCTTCCGTATTTAGTGCACTTGGTAGGACATGACATATTAGCGCTTCCACCCCAGACAGTGTAGTGCACTATATAGGGAACACGGAGTGATTTGAGACACTACATACGGACCTACTGTAAGGAGCAGATCTGTTTACCCAGTTACCTAATAAATTGCATTATCCAAGAATCCAGTGTTACCACTCACAATTTTAATTTAAAAGTATATTCTATGGTCCAACTACACTTGGTTATCAAACCTGAAAACAATTAAGAAAAAAAATGCTGACTTTAAAGTTAAGCTAGCTAGCTAAGTTAATTAGGTCAATGCTAATGTAAATAAACCTAGATAAGACTCTGAACAAGCACAATACTGGCTCACAAAACTCAACATTCAAACAGAAGATATAAGTTATTAGCTCACCTGTAAGTGCTGCGGTGGAAATATCATCCAGGGTTTCTCCATTTCAGTTGTTTATGGTTAGCACTTTACGTTTTACCTCGTTTCACTGCTAAATCCTTTTGCCAGTGATATATTTGTTATTTTAAAAGATCAAAACTGAAACTTTGATCAGTTTCCCAAAGGTTTATTGTTCATTATTCATCGTTCTCAAAATAAAAGAGCTTGCAGCTGCTCAGCATGTGTGGAAACTTTATGACAATTGAAAAAGCAACTTCGAACCAAAAATGCTAAAATTGTGCAAAGATATAAAAACAGTTCAACTGTGCTGCAGAAACGAATAAATGAGCAAGTAAAAGGTGACAAATTATAAATGGATATTTTACAGACAGACAGACAGACAGATAGATGGAGAGATAGACAGACAGACAGATAGATAGACAGATAAATAAATAGATAGATAGACAGACAGACAGATTGATAGACAGACAGACAGATAGATTGTATATAGATAGATAGACAGACAGATGGACAGACAGACAGATTGTAGATAGATAAATAGATAGATTATAGATTGTAGATAGACAGACAGACATATACAGTGTATCACAAAAGTGAGTACACCCCTCACATTTCTGCAGATATTTAAGTATATCTTTTCATGGGACAACACTGACAAAATGACACTTTGACACAATGAAAAGTAGTCTGTGTGCAGCTTATATAACAGTGTAAATTTATTCTTCCCTCAAAATAACTCAATATACAGCCATTAATGTCTAAACCACTGGCAACAAAAGTGAGTACACCCCTAAGAGACTACACCCCTAAATGTCCAAATTGAGCACTGCTTGTCATTTTTCCTCCAAAATGTCATGTGATTTGTTAGTGTTACTAGGTCTCAGGTGTGCATAGGGAGCAGGTGTGTTCAATTTAATAGTACAGCTCTCACACTCTCTCATACTGGTCACTGAAAGTTCCAACATGGCACCTCATGGCAAAGAACTCTCTGAGGATCTTAAAAGACGAATTGTTGCGCTACATGAAGATGACCAAGGCTACAAGAAGATTGCCAACACCCTGAAACTGAGCTGCAGCACAGTGGCCAAGATGATGCAGCATTTTAAAAGAGCAGGGTCCACTCAGAACAGACCTCGCGTTGGTCGTCCAAAGAAGCTGAGTGCACGTGCTCAGCGTCACATCCAACTGCTGTCTTTGAAAGATAGGCGCAGGAGTGCTGTCAGCATTGCTGCAGAGATTGAAAAGGTGGGGGGTCAGCCTGTCAGTGCTCAGACCATACGCCGCACACTACATCAAATTGGTCTGCATGGCTGTCACCCCAGAAGGAAGCCTCCTCTGAAGTCTCTACACAAGAAAGCCCGCAAACAGTTTGCTGAAGACTTGTCAACAAAGGACATGGATTACTGGAACCATGTCCTATGGTCTGATGAGACCAAGATTAATTTGTTTGGTTCAGATGGTCTCAAGCATGTGTGGCGGCAATCAGGTGAGGAGTACAAAGATAAGTGTGTCATGCCTACAGTCAAGCATGGTGGTGGGAATGCCATGGTCTGGGGCTGCATGAGTGCAGCAGGTGTTGGGGAGTTACATTTCATTGAGGGACACATGAACTCCAATATGTACTGTGAAATACTGAAGCAGAGCATGATCCCCTCCCTCCGGAAACTGGGTCGCAGGGCAGTGTTCCAGCATGATAATGACCCCAAACACACCTCTAAGACAACCACTGCTTTATTGAAGAGGCTGAGGGTAAAGGTGATGGACTGGCCAAGCATGTCTCCAGACCTAAACCCAATAGAACATCTTTGGGGCATCCTCAAGTGGAAGGTGGAGGAGCGCAAAGTCTCGAATATCCGCCAGCTCCGTGATGTCGTCATGGAGGAGTGGAAAAGCATTCCAGTGGCAACCTGTGAAGCTCTGGTAAACTCCATGCCCAGGAGAGTTAAGGCAGTTCTGGGAAATAATGGTGGCCACACAAAATATTGACACTTCAGGAACTTTCACTAAGGGGTGTACTCACTTTTGTTGCCGGTGGTTTAGACATTAATGGCTGTATATTGAGTTATTTTGAGGGAAGAATAAATTTACACTGTTATATAAGCTGCACACAGACTACTTTTCATTGTGTCAAAGTGTCATTTTGTCAGTGTTGTCCCATGAAAAGATATACTTAAATATCTGCAGAAATGTGAGGGGTGTACTCACTTTTGTGATACACTGTACATAGATAAATAGATAGACAGACAGACATATACATAGATAAATAGATAGACAGACAGATAGATTGTAGCTAGATAGACAGACAGATAGATAGACAGACAGATGGACAGACAGACAGATGAATAGACAGACAGATAGACAGAAAGATGAATAGACAGACAGATAGATAGATAGATAGATAGATAGATATATAGATAGATAGATAGATAGATAGACAGACAGACAGACAGACAGACATAGATAGACAGACAGATAGATAGATAGATAGATAGATAGATAGATAGATAGATAGATAGATAGATAGATAGATAGATAGATAGATAGATAGACAGACAGACAGACAGACAGACATAAAAAGACTGAAATGTCGGTTGGAAGAAAGTTCCGGCGGGAACTGAGGAGGAATGTACCATCTCATGTTGTAAAAGGGGAGCAATTCATTTCATTAGGCAGCACGGTTTTGGTTAGCTGTTTGAATTGATAAAATGTGTTGCATTTATTACAGCTCTAAAACACAAATATAATTAAACAAAAACAGCTCAACAATACCAGTGACTGTTTAAGCAGCTGTTATAAACAACCCCCGCCCCCCCCTCATGTGACGTGGCTAGTGGTGTGCGATATTGCAAAATTTGGTATGATCCGATTCCAATACCAAGTAAATACAGCGCCAGTATCGCTAATATCAATCCGATACTTATTAATAATTAAGGTAGATGCATCATCAAATTGCTTAATCTGAATTCTCATGAGTTGTATTATTGTAATAAATTTTTTTGTAAAGAGCTGTTCTCAGTAGGGTTGTAAATAAATTCAGTTGTTTAAAGCTCAGATTTCTTGTTTCTTGTAAGATGTGAGAGGAGCGAGTCTGTACACACATGGTCTCTACTTTCTGATGAAACGGGAGAAACGTGCTGAATGTAGCAGAGAAAAAGTTAAACTAAAGTATCGATCCCATCACACTAGTATCGACCCAATACCAATGCCAACGTTGGTATCGATAATATTGATATTTGGATCAATCCACCCACCACTAGCGGTGGCTTGTTATCTACTTGTTAATAGTATATTTGAATTATTTAAAATGATTTGGCGTTGTGTAATCTGTATTTGTAGCTTTAACACTTAAGTGAAATAAACACTGGGTAGAGAGAACAAGGGAGGTTTGAAAGAAAGAGAAGATAAACTGTTGCCTGTTTTGTTTTGTTTTTTTGACCCAGTTTTTTCATCTGTATGAACCCACAATCAGAATGGCTGTAAAGTTTAAAGTGCATGTGTATAAATAATGTACAAAAGAATATACAGTGGTGTTCTAAAAAATAGCAGTCCAACACCATTAACCTGATAAATCACTGTTTTTAGTAGAAGTGATATTTCTACATAGCAAAATGATTGACTTGAAAGTGTAGTAGAGTAATGACAACAAAACAAACCCAACAATTAGGACATGCATGCCGCTCATTCTGAGTAATCGAAGCATTGATTAAAAGTGGGTTGTTCAAAATAATAGCAGTGAGGAGTTTAATTGGTAAAGTCATTCATTCTGCAGAAGAACGGGTGTCAATTTTGGCACTTATTTAAGGTAGGAGGGGGGCAAATGTCGCACAGGTTGGTCATAGCGCATTTCCTTCTGAAATACTGGGTAAAATGGGTTGTTCCAGACATTGTTCTGATGAACAGCGTACTTTTATTAAAAAGTTGATTGTGGAGGAAAAAACATACAGAGAAGTGCAGCAAATTCTAGGCTGCTCAGCTAAAATGATCTCAAATGCCTTGAAGTGACAACCAAAACCTGAAAGACGCAGAAGGAAGCGTGGAACTACTGTTCGAATGGATCGAAGATTAGCCAAAATAGCAAATACTCAGTCAATGATCACCTCCAGAAAGATCAAGGAACATCTGAAGTTAGCAGTGAGTACAGAAGATGATTAAGTAAAGCCAATTTACCAGCAAGAACTCCTTGCAAAGTCCCATTGTTAAGATAAAGACATGTCCTGAATGGGTTCAAATCTGCCAAGGAACACATTGACTGGTCCAAAGAGAAATGGCTCAACATTTTGTGGACTGGTAAAAGCAAAATTGTTCTTTTTGGGTCTAGTGGCCGTAGACAGTATGTCAGACGACCCCCAATCACTGAATTCAAGCCACAGTACACTGTGAAGGTAGTAAAGCACGGTGGTACAAAATGATGATATGGGGATGTTTATCTTACCATGGTGTTACGCCTATTTATCACATACGAGGGATTATGGATCAGTTTAAATATATCAGAATACTTGAGGAGATCATGTTGCCCTATGTCAAAGAAGCAATGTCCTTAAAATGGGTGTTTCAACATGACAATGACCCAAACCATCCTGGTTACAGACAAACAAGATTGAGGTAATAGAGTTGCCAGCCCAATCCCCTGACTTCAATCCCAGAGAGAACTTGTGTTCTGACGTCTGAAACACGTTTTTTTTTAGGCAAAACCCAAAAATTGCAGAAGAACTGTGGAATGTAGTGTAATCATCCTGGACTGGATACCTGTTCAGAGGAGCCAGAAGTTGGTCGACTCCATGCAACACAGATCTCAGAAACAATTGTTATGCCACTAAATATTAGTTATTATTAGTTAAATATTAAAGTAAAGTGAAACCTCAAACATTTTTTTCAGTTTATAGATACATTTTTTGAGTTTTTAAAGAAAAATGCTGGCACTGCTATTTTTTTAAACAGCCTAATATTCATTTTTCTTAACTTTCTGTAAAGGATGAACACAAACTGGCTAAATGTTGTTAATGTTTTGAATTAGAATTGAAAGTGGAGTATTTTCAGTGCATTTGCATTTATGGAAATAAAAGTTATCATAATGATTTTGTGCTTTATTCACTTTTTTAAAACCACTGCTATTTTTTTGAACACTACTGTACAGAAATGATATGTCTTTGTTTTTTTTGCACTATTGTACTTAATTTACTTGCACTTTTTGTAAAATGTGTTATAAAACAAAAAAAATGCTTCACCTTTTTTGAAATTTGTGTTTTGTGTAATGAGCATTTGGTTAAAAGAAACCCAACAGCAAATCGAAGATACCAATAGAATAAAAATGTGTCATCAAATTAAGGGAAACATGAGTGGGGATGTTTAGCTTTATAATCTTAAAAAAGAAAACACATTGTATTCTTAAATTAAGTAAAATTGTCTTGAATTTCTTTTTACTTAGTGGAGAGGGTCAATACTTTTCAGTTCTCTAGAAAAAGTTTCTTGTTTCATTGTAAGAAGTCTGTATAATTAGCCAATTTTTCTAATTAAGACAATTGTAGACAAAGTTTCTTCAATCTAGATTATTAATCTTGCACATGCAAATCTAGTCAAGTCAGTTCATCTTAAAATAAAAAAAACAAGATCTATTGTTTATTTTTAAGATTTTTTGCCTTGTCAAGATTTCATTTTTTGCAGTGTATACATACAGAATAAGACCATAAGTATGTGGAAATCTGACAGAAAATATTGTGTTCTTCTATAAACAAATCCCTGTTCTAAGATGCAGAAATAATCTATTTCCCAATTTTTTGGGAAAATAAGTCAGAATAAAGCCGGGTATAGTCAGGAATAAGCCGAGCTTGTTAAGTTAACTTGCTTCACGAAACAGCCTTCTGATAACCATCGTCTGTGATTTCACTGCTCGTCTGTTGACTTTTTCTTTCTTAACATTAATTTGTCCTGTTAGTGCTTTCTGAATTCAGCTTGTACAGTAAATTCATCACTGTACTTTATAATGACTTCAAAAACTGATCATAATTTATGTGTAGTTTATACACTGCGGTAAAGTTAGTTTTATATTCGACATTCGTTTAACATTCGCCATTCCGATCTATATAAATGGTTCAAAAAACACTTAACACCTACTTATTTTACGAATTCTTGCACAGATTTAAGAGGGCAACATACTACAAAAGCTATTTTATAATCATTTTAAGGTTAAATGTATTCATTTAAAGAAAGATTAAAATGAAACCGCTGATCAAGCGTCAACTTCAGCTAAAGCGTTAGGGAGCGTCATCAAACTAACAGCAAAACGTAGGAAACATTTACTATGCACTTATTACAGAGAAAAAATTTATACAAGTCTGATGTGATTACAAGGCTGGAGCACAATTAATGTTTTAAACCTATTTTTATTTTTATAATTACTCTTAAATATTATGCTGGTTTATTCTAAAATAATAGAACATACAGAATACAAAGACGTTATTACACAGAATTAAATATGTACACAGGATTTACTAGCATTAGTGCTATAACCACTCCGAGTGTAGTGAAAAGCTATCATTCAATATTAAAGTAAAATAAACTGTATGTAATACGTACAGCGTTTAGACAGACGAAGGTTTTAATCATGAGAATCTTCATGGAACACAAAACATCTGATCTATTCACCCTCATAAACACGCTTTATTTATCTCTTCACATTTACCCACATTAACCCCACCCTTACTTTGGTACAATGAGGAAACCAAGGAACCATCGTGCACAACTAACAATGAAAAGTATTTATTTAATCTGAAAGTAACTTGCACATGCATCAATAAAATGATTAAATATAAACATATTATAAATAGATACACTATGTTTAATGCACATTTTGCTATAATTAATATTTACTTTTTAATTATTGCTTATGTAATGAAATATTTTAATGTGCTACAATTAAATATTCCATTTATAATGTTAGTGAAATAGTTAATGTTTTACTTAATTTCTCTTTTATTATTATTAATTCTTTGCTTCGAGCCTAACACGTATGTAAACTGAGCATGCTCAGATTCCATGGTAGCACATGTAGACAGATGTATTGACAGTGCCTAGAAATATAGAATATCAAACCCATTTAAAATAGATTTTTAAAGCTCACAAAAATATCTTTCTTCAGCTTTATTTACACATTTTACCTTACAACATTCAAGCAATGACATGAAGAAGAAGAAGTTTTGAGTTTGAAGATTGGAAAAGTGTTCAGTCCCGCAATTTAGTACTTTTTAAACCACCATCTGCATTAATAACAGCAGTTAGTCTGTTTGGTTATGTCCCTAACAGCTTTGCACGTCTAGGTTGGGGAATATTTGCATGTTCTTCCTTGCAGAATTGTTCAAGTTCAGTTAAATTTCAAGGTGACCAGCATTGCTCTGATCTTCTCTATTGGATTTAGTTCAGAGTTCTGATTTGGCCACTGCAATACATTAACCTTGCTATTCTTAAGCCACTGATTTCTTTTTTTGGTGGTGTGTATAGAGTTGTTGTTGAAGGTCAAACCTCTTGCCCATCTTCTACTGTCTTGCAGAGGGCCTCATGTTTTCCTCAAGTATTTGGACGTCTATGTTCCCTTCAATCCTGAGCAGTTGCCCAGTTCCTGCTGAAGAGAAACATCACCATAAGGTAATGTTACCACCACCATGCAAAAAGTCCAAAAACTTCAATCTTTAGTTTCATTTGACCATAAAACTTTTGTATAAAGCTTGTGAGATTGTTGTCACATGCACAGTCTGACCAATCTTAGTGATACGGAAAGTCCTTCAAAGTTGCCATTGGCCTCTTGGTAGTTTTCCTGTTCAATATCCCTTTGACTTGGTCATCAATTTTGGAGGGACCAGTAAGTTTAAGCAGGATTAAAAAATCGCTGCACCTGAAGCATTTACACAAGAACAACACAAACTAGCATGTCACTTCGTTACCTTGCTAGTTCACTGCACACCCAAAAATGTATCTGGTCAGTGGGGGTTTTATATGGGTTTCTTTTTTATTGATAAATATGGTACAGGGGATTTAAGAATGTACAGAGCAAGAGACGGACTACAGTCAGTTCATCTGTATGTTAGGTGTAGCTAATAAGATAATCATTTAATGATCTACTAGATAAGTGTTCCTAACAAAGTGCTCTGGGGTGTGAATAACATTTTAAATGTTAGTACGTACACATGTTGTAGTATCTCATAAGGTCAAACATGTTGTTCATATAGGGGTTGGATATTAAAGCCGGATAGGGTCTCTCTCATAACTAATGCAATTACAACCTCTGCTGGCTGATTGATGGTGCCTGTACAAAGACGGGAAAACAGTTTTGTCAGGGTGTGTCTCTCCGTACACAACGCTGAGCTGCATTGCACTCGTCAAAAGTGTAGGTGACAAAATGCATACGGCTGCTGCCCACGTGTCGGAGGGGGCGTGGGTTAGCTTCATTCTCCTCAATCAGGGTGGGGATCGGCATTGTTGGAGAGAAGGCATGATGCAGTCGGGCAATTGGACGCGCTAAAAAGGGAGAAAAAGGGATATACAGTACATATACATATATATAAGCTAAAATCATTAATAATTTAAAGAATGAATAGACACATGGGTGTAAAAAATATAGAACATAATGTGGAGCACTTGCAAAGTGTTCAAAATATAAACCCTAGAATCTAAATGATAAACACCCAACCCATTCACACCTGGGCTATGGAACATGTCAAATATTTTTTTATTTTGCAATATTAAAGTAATAATTAATGTGTAACATGCAAATTTATAATGACGTTTATCATTTTGACACGTTGGTGCTGTTTGTATTATTAGTGAAAAGCAGGATTGCTTAAATTCAGCTGCTTTGATAAACGCTTCACAGAATCGCTCATAAGTTCTGCATAAACCCACATCATGCTCAACCAGGTAATAAATCCTACTTATTTTATTTTCATGTATTTGTTCTTTTGTAGTGTTTTGTACTGTTTCATTTACTCGTTATTAATATATATTGGGTTTTTTTTATAGAATCCTAAGTTGTTGTTGCATCTTTATAGAATATTTAGCTCAAGTTTTGCACTTTACCACATTTTTATTAAATAATAAGCTCAATTCTATCAATAATAGACTTTGTTTGTTTTATTGTAGCATTTGTTTTCAGAACATTAAGCCCTATTGTGAGATTTTTATCAAATATGAAACTCAATTACAAAATTGTTATACTGTTTTTATTAAAGCTCCAAATTTATTGATGCAATTTTATCAAATGTGAACCTTTATTGGAGCGTTTTCCTAATACATTATGTGTCTGGTTTTCTCCAAGCGTGTGGACAATGATGAAACATAATTGTGGAATTTATAAGCCCACAATCAGATTTTTAAAACGATTTTTGCATATTTGTCACATCTAATTGAACATTTCAGTGTATTATAGGAAAAATATAACCTGAGTAAATCAAGTTTTTTGACTATCACGTCATTTATTACAAAAATAAACAGTGATTGACCCTTTAGTTATTCAGTCAACCAGTTAATGACATTTAATTGATAACTGGGTGTAATAAGACATAATTAGACCTATTTAAATATACACCGATCAGCCATAACATTAAAACCACCTCCTTGTTTCTACACTCACTGTCCATTTCTGTTTCATTTATGTTCAGTTCTACAATTACTGACTGTAGTCCATCTGTTTCTCTACACACTTTTTTAACCTGCTTTTACCCTGTTCCTCAATGGTCAGGACCCCCACAGGACCACCACAGAGCAGGTATTATTTAGGTGGTGGATCATTCTCAGCACTGCAGTGACACTGACATGGTGGTGGTGTGCTAGTGTGTGTTGTGCTGGTATGAGTGGATCAGACACAGCAGCACTGCTGGAGTTTTTAAATACCGTGTCCACTCACTGTCCACTTTATTAGAATGTAAATTCATAGACCATCGCTCATCTATTGCTGCTGTTTGAGTCAGTCATCTTTTAGACCTTCATCAGTAGTCACAGGACGCTGCCCACAGGGCGCTGTTGGCTGGATATATTTGGTTGGTGGACTATACTCAGTCCAGCAGTGACAGTAAGGTGTTTAAAAACTCCAGCAGCGCTGCTGTGTCTGATCCACTCATACCAGCACAACACACACTAACACACCACCACCATGTCAGAGTACCTGCTCTGTGGTGGTAATTGGAGCTGATAAATGGACAGTCAGTGTAGAAATAAGAAGGTGGTTTTAATGTTATGGCTGATCAGTGTATGTTTAACAACATAAAGTTGGTTCTCAAAAAGCACCAGTAAACACAGACAATACTGAACATTATGCTGTAATCAGAGGGTTACAAGCATTTCTAGGGCCTTTAGTGGACCACAGTAAGATCATGCAGTGAAACAGCAGTGAATCTTCCAAATTCCAAAATTCCTCCAAATTAATCCTGCAGGCCTAACACTTGGTTTTGGAGTAGACTATTTTTTGGGAATATTAAAAGCAGCTGTAGCACTTGTGTAGAGCATTAACGTTCTCTGTAGTCTTTATACTGAAACATTCTCATGTTGATGAGTTGCATTTTTTTTTTGAGAGATTTGTTTGAATTCTGTTTTTTTTTTACAGCTGTACTTCAACATGGTAAATTCATCCATCAATTCATCTGCTGATTTCATTTTTTTTGTGTGTATGAGTAATTATCATGGTGGGTTTATTTGGACTCTCATCTCTGTGTTGGTCGGGTTCCTAGTGGGGACCCCACTTCATTCCTGGCTCCTTTGGCTCTTTCTGCGATTTGGCTTTAAACTGAAACCGACCCAAGTGTTTCCCTTGAACCTTTCAGCACTGGAACTGCTTTTCTGCTCATCGTTATCTCTTCAGTTTCTTAATTTGTTAGTCTTTCAAAATGTCATTATTTTGTCTTTGCTATTTGTAGTGTTTGCCATGTCTTGGATAGGTAGACTTCTGATGCAAATGTGTATCTGTTTTGAGCAGTACCTGGCAGTGCTATATCCAACTGCTTTTTTAAGATATAAGAGTACCAAGTACAGAACTGTGACAGCAACATGTTCCTGGTTGATAGCATTAGCATACAGCATTTGGCTGAACTTCTATATATTTGAATTCCCCGACAGCATTTTCTTGGCTATCTGCTTTATTGGAATGATTGTGATTTTGTTTTGCTACGTGGCCGTTCTGCGAGCACTTAGACACCCAGGACCCAGCGGCAGAGACGCGAGGAACCAACAAAAAAGGAACGCCTTCCATACCATCTCCAGTGGGCTGCTCATCACAATGTTGAGTTACCTTCCACTGGTAATAAGTGCAGCTTTTAAGGCCACAGCAACAAGTTCACAATTGTTGCAGTGTGATATTGCTCCTGCCATGATGTCTTTTAATATATATGGTGTGTTGGTTGGACCGCTCTTGAGGTCGTATAAGAACTGTCGTCTTAAACAGACACGATAACTTTTTCAGTGACTGTGTTTGAAAGGAAATGTAAAACGTTTACTTTATTTAATGTTTAAAATTTGTATGTTGTTTATTTTTTTAAAACACCTTAAGCTGTATGCACTAAATAAAGAAATCAAGTTATAATCGTACACTTGCTGATTTTTTAACATTATCACCTTTAATCTTTAACATTTATCACCTCCATATCTCTCTGATTTTCTCCATGTCTGCTACTCCTTTGGTCCGTCTGTCTACTATGGGGGCTAGAGCTTTTAGCTACTCTGCCCCACATCTATGGGACTCTCTCCCTCCTGACATTCGCACAATTGATTTTATCCCTAGTTTCAAAACACGCCTTAAAACATACTTTTTTAAACTTGCCTACCCTTAATCTGTGTAATAAATGATGTACTGATGTTTAAACTATACGTATTGTAAGGTGTCCTTGAGTGTTTTGAAAACCGTCCATAAATAAAATGTATTATTATTATTATCAGATTTTATCTATTCATTTTTTATTCTAATCATTAGCAATTTATGAATAATAATAGTAAAAATTCAGATGATTGATAGATAGAAAATAAAAGTGTTTATAAACTTTTGGCATTTGTTCTTCTCCTCTTACCTCTGTGTTGCAACAGAGTTACACATCCCAGCAATAGTTAAACATAGCACCTATTTATATAGGTTTTTTCATGTGTTCTAATCCCAGCTCCCTAACCATTAACTTAGCTTCAGGCTATCTCACCATTAAAATTCAACTAGGTTTTAGCATAAGCTCACATTTCTCATGCAGACACAAACTATATAAGCTTGTTACATATACCTAATAAATGGAGACTTATTATGACTGTCCATGTTTAAGTCTCTCCCAGAAGATCTGAGCAGCAAGATTTATCTTTAAAAAGAACTTGATGTTCTAACAATGATAAACAAAACTCTTCTATTTATTAGATTATTAATTATTTAAAAATAGAGAGCATAAAAACCTAGATGATTAAAAATATCTATATAGTGTCTAAGGATTTACATGTGTCTTTATCATCTGGTTCGTTCAACACAAAGTGTTGATTTATAGTCGAATGTCAAAACAAATCACCTCATTCACCATCCTGCACATCAGATAAACATACAGTTGATTTAACGAATGCTATTTGAATAGGATGTGTGTGTGCTCCACACGGTTTGCTTTGTAAAGCCACGGTCGCACAGAACATTTGCGTGAACTTTAAATCAGATCACAGCAGGCTGATGTAAATTGTGCTGGGGAGCATCAATTGTAAACTGAGATTGTTTACATGCAAACTAATAATCAGATTATTTTCAGGTCCAAAGTGTTCTCCTCATTCAAATTGTCATGCACTGTCAAAACGACATTCTGATTCTGATTAAGGTCTCAGTAATGACTAGAAATCTGATTAGGACAGCTGGATTTTCACCCAATACACAGTTCTACTGGAAAAGTTATGAAAAAACATCTAGATCAGGGGTCACCAACACGGTGCCCGTGGGCACCTGGTCGCCCATAGGGACCACGTGAGTCGCCCGCAGGTTCTAAAATAGCACTAGTGACTATAGATCTCCGTCTAAATATTGTGTTTGTGTTGCTGTTCTTTTTAAATCAATAACACTTGCATTGATGTAGATTTGAAAATGACAATACTGAATATAATATTTCAAGAACAAAAATGTTTGATGTTTATATCAGCTCTGATCTTGTCTGGGTGAGGAGCGTTATATCCTGTGCATAACGCTGAGACAAGCAAGCGAGCACAGCTACGATGCGGAGCGAGATGCAGGTTTTACCCCAAAACAATAATAATGAAAAAACACACAAGAAAAGCAAAAGAAAACGTCATATTTTCACAATGATTGGGAGGAATGTGGAGAGACGCTTCAGTACGTGTCACAAAAAACGTCCATGTACATCACAGCTTTTATTAAATCGTACCTGACTGATAATTTGTACAAACATGGGACCAAGTTCATGATTTGTTCTAAAATGTTGCAACAAAGTGATAAGTACAAACGGGACATGATTTGAAGATGTTACAGAAGTGATCATTTGTAAAGAAATAAAACTGTGATTTTGATCAAAATGCTACAAATGTGCTCATTCATACAAAACTGTCAAGAAAGAGACAAGAAATATCAAAGATGTGTGATAGCACTGACTCTCAAATATTGAAATATTGATATTTAGATTATTAGAGATCAATAATGTTACATGTTAAATGGTAAATTGTTGTTAATAATTTTTTCTGAGGATTCATTAACATATGATCAGACAATCTCCTCATATATGTGAATATTTATAATAATAATAATAATATCATTAAAGGTGAACCGTGCAACTTTACGTTATTCAGGAAGTTTGTATCAAACAAGTATCCCTTCGTATTATTCAGTACCCTTGAAGTAGCTCTCGGTTTCGAAAAGGTTGGTGACCCCTGATCTAGATACTTTATGACTGTCGCATTTCACATTGGGAGTCAGCAAATATTCACAAAAAACAATAAAGGTTTTTGTGTTTTTGTACAATTTTTTATTGGTCAAAAAGAATTTAAAACATCACTGCTATTTCTTCTCACTAGCATTTCGTGCTGTCCCAGCTTTTGTTGAACAAAGATTTGAGAATGAAGAATTAAGGTGCATCAAAGCATTCTTACATAATGTAATTCTTTATATAGAACATAAAGCTCAGTTTTAGCATCCACACACACACACACACACACACACACACACATGTTAATTGCAGCATTTTTAAAATACTATAAAAACATTTAATTAAAATTTTAAGCTCTTCTGTTTGATTTATTTATTTTTGTTTAAAAAATATTCTGGTCCGGGACTCGTGTTACGGACAAAGACACTTTAATAGAATCACTTTGTAGTTCTACAATTACTGACTGTAGTCCATCTGTTTCTCTGCATGCTTTGTTACCCCCTTTCATGCTGCTCTTCAATGGTCAGGACCCCCACAGGACCACCACAGAGCAGGTATTATTTAGGTGCTGGATCATTCTCAGCACTGCAGTGACACTGACATGGTGGTGGTGTGTTAGTGTGTGTTGTGCTTGTATGAGTGGATCAGACACAGCAGCGCTGCTGGAGTTTTTAAACACCTCACTGTCACTGCTGGACTGAGAATAGTCCACCAACCAAAAATATATCCAGCCAACAGCGCCCCGTGGGCAGCATCCTGTGACCACTGATGAAGGTCTAGAAGATGACCGACTCAAACAACAGCAATAGATGAGCGATCGTCTCTGACTTTACATCTACAAGGTGGACCGACTAGGTAGGAGTGTCTAATAGAGTGGACAGTGAGTGGACACGGTATTTAAAAACTCCAGCAGCGCTGCTGTGTCTGATCCACTTATACCAGCACAACACACACTAACACACCACCACCATGTCAGTGTCACTGCAGTGCTGAGAATCATCCACCACCTAAATAATACCTGCTCTGTGGTGGTCCTGTGGGAGTCCTGACCATTGAAGAACAGGGTGAAAGGGTGTAACAAAGCATGCAGAGAAACAGATGGACTACAGTCAGTAATTGTAGAACTACAAAGTGCTTCTATATGGTAAGTGGAGCTGATAACATGAACAGTGAGTGTAGAAAAGAGTGTTGAAGAGGTGGTTTTAATGTTATGGTGGATCAGTATATACTATGGGGTACAATGGGGGCAGTTGTAGCCTAGTGGTTAAGGTACTGGACTAGTAATCAGAAGGTGGCTGGTTCAAGCCCCACCACTGCCAGGTTGCCACTGTTGGGCCCTTGAGCAAGGCCCTTAACCCTCAATTTCTTAGACTGTATACTGGCACAGTATTGTAAGTCACTTTGGATAAATGCGTCTGCCAAATGCCGAAAATGTAAATATAAATGTACACTTGAGTGTGTATATATACAAATCTACAAACCTACTTTCCAAAAAAGTTGGGACATTTTGTAAGAAAATAGAAAGAAGTTCTTGAATCTTTATTTAACTGTAGCAGAGTATAAAGAAAACATGTCCATTATTTTTACTGATCATTTTTTTTGCATTTGGTAAAAAAAAAAACAACACCACACATTTAGAATTTAATACCTGCAACACAGTTTTAAAAAGCTGGGACAAAGGTGTTTTTACCCCCTTGTTCCATCACCTTTCCTGTTAATGAGACGGATAAATGTTAATTGTTTAAAAACCGAAGGAACTTTTTTCTCCATTCTTGCTCAATACGAGACTTCAGCTGCTCAACAGTCCATGGTCATCATCGTCTGCGTCATACACTTTCAATAGGAGACAGATCTGGACTGCATATACCTGTATACTCTGCAGCAAACTACATTTACCCATCACTCTATGTATATGGATTGCCTGTTCGACTGCATATGCATAAAACCACTGGTCAAGTGGAGAAAGTGTTATCGTAGAGGCTTTGACCATCCAAACAAATATGTAAAGAACACACATTAGTGTATTTGGTATGAAAGGTATAGATACATCAAACACTGTTTGAAAAGCAGATACGAAACGTTCCGCTTGCTCTGAAATTTCAGTGTTATGCAGAAACTCTACGAAGCCGTGAATTATTTAACAGGTAATACAGCGTTTTTAAACTTTAATAATAGATCTAAACATACATGCTATAAAATGTAAATCTTACAATATTTACAATGTTTATGAAAATGCCTGTTGTATTTTTGTATTGTTTAATGTAGAAAAGATGAACTAACATGTTAACAAATCATTTAGAACTACATCTTAGTTACTTCTCTTTTGTTTATTGTATATTCTTATGTTCTTTTATAGATCTTTTTTTTTTTATCGAATTTTTCTTTGCAGGTACACATCTATACAGAATGGCAAACATCTCTGAAGACGCCATAAATTCCACTTCAGCTTCTTCATACATACATTATTTCGAGGTCTGTTTTAAAGAAAGACATTATGGAGTTATTATTTCCTTCTCTCTTATGTCACTCTGCTTTCTTGTTGCAACACCAGCCAATGTGTGGTGTCTCTGGTTCTATCTTAAAATTGAATGTAAATTCAAACAAACTCCGGTCTTTCTTCTAAATCAAACGATTATGGAGCTGATCTACTGCATAGAATGTCCTCTTGAGATACTAAATGTCTTTATTTTCAAGAGCGCAACCTTCTTAAGAGTGATCGGTTTTGTTTATGGCACAGCTTGGATCGGCAGGTCTCTCTTACAAACCTGCATTTGTATTGAACAATACATGGCTGTTGTTTATCCAGTTACGTTCCTGAAACTCAAAGGAACAAAGTACAGGATCTGTGTGGCTGCGACGTGCTGGTTGATGGCTGCTGGATACGGCCTGTATCTGGCCAACGCAATACAATTTCCTGACAGCATTTTTATCTCTGTGTTCATTGTGGCAGTGACTGTGATTTCATTTTGCTGTGCTTCTGTACTGTGTGCTCTGAAAAAACCAGGACCGGGAGATAAACACACCAGAAATCAGAACAGTACAGATGCAGGGAACCAACAAAAGAGAAACGCATTCAATATGATCTTTACAGCGTTGCTTTTAACCCTGTTGAGCTACCTACCTCAGGTACTACTAATATCTCCTGAGCTAAACGTCATTTCCGTGTTGTATCCGTGTGATTTTGTTCCATTAATTACTTCATTATATGTTCTTGATGTTTTAATTACACCGTTAATAAAAATTTACAGGGAGGGTTATCTCAATTTAAAGAGACTCAGTCAGTGCAATCTGTCAAACTTATGAATCATCTAAAAATTACAGGAGAAAAACTGTAAAAATGTTGATAAACAAGCACTAAAACAGACAGTCAGCAATAGCCAGGTTGCTATTTTTGAGCTCCTCAATTGCTTGAATTATATTCAGTCAGGAATGTAAGTTAATATTGACAAAAGCATCTGTTAAATCCCAATGATTTTGTGTTTTAAACGAAGCTGTGTGTTAACTAAACTACTTTGACCTGTTATACTGTTATTTTAATTATTTACCATAGTACTTGTAAATACATGTATGGCTAACAGTATGTGGATATCCCTTTTTATTGTTAAGCAATGGGTGTTTTAGCCACATCCGTTGCTGACAGGTGTAAAAGATCAACTATATAAAATATATCATTTGCTTCTGACTTTGTGGCAACAGTTTGGGGAAGGCTCTTTTCTGTGTTGTTCCATAATGACGTTCTTCAACATTTTTTAGTGCATTGCAGCGTTGCAGAGCCCTGACCCCAACCTCACTAAACTCTTTTGGTAGCATTGATTGGCTTAGGTCTTCACTTTCAACATCCGTACCTGACGTCACAAACGCTCTTTCGATTGAATGGGCACAAATTCTTGCAGATACTTTCTAAAATCTTGTAAAAAGCCTATTCAGAAGAATGGAGACTGCTTTAAGTGCAAGGTGAGGGTGACTCAATATTAATGGAATAGGTTGCTCATCAAGTTGATGGTCAGGTGTCCACATAATTCTGCCCATATAGTGTACATGCTTTAAGACTTTAGTATTGTGTAGGAACGACAACAGAACTTGTGCTTTTTTAATCTTTGTTATATTAAAGTTTATTGTGTGTTAAATCTACGGACTCCAGTTTAATCACACGATGCACACTCACAGAAATATTTAACCCCAACTTTTAAGATTTATGTAATTTTATTACATGACAAATTCCCATTTACTTTTTTTAGATAATTTTAACACAAACCTATCAAATAAACCTTACATGATGCATATTCATTTGTGTAATAAAGCCTATTTATTTTTAATGCATAATCCCCAGGTTTATGTATTCAGTATTAATAAAGTATAATTACTCTAAATTAATAATAACGAGTGTATTTATTTAAAATACATAAAGAATATTGTTTAAATTGCATAATAATCAGGTTCCCTCTACAAAATAAATACCATATATTTATTTGAATTACATGTCATTTATGCTTATGTAATAAACCAAATTAATACAAATACATTACATTTATGCAATTCCTTTCCATTTAGTACAATCTTAATGATGCAAAACAATCAGGCCACCTTGTTGATTCAACAGCTTTATTAACATTAAAGCCTCACAATAAAAATATTGAAAGCATGAAATTAAAATTTAATTTCAGTCATAATAATGTATTTAAATTAAAGACGTGTGTACATTCATAACACGAGTTCCAGTTTGGCAAAATTTTCCTTCAGTTTTAGAGAAAAAAAAAGGACTACTTGAGTGACCAAAGGCTTTGGTAGGAAATTAAGAACTTTTTTAGTACCTTTTAAAACACTTAACTAGCTCCCATTGAACCTGGAAACAATTCAATAAAAATCTGGCTTGAGCTGAGCCACTACAACACTGCCAGCTAACACTTTAGAAACTACCCATCTGAACCCACCAACACAGCCACACTCACACCCCTGTTAAATGATTCAACACCAGAGAAACAAAAATATCCTTTACAGATACAAATTTATAAAACAGGTAAACTTCAAGAACTAAGGAATAATTTAAACACAAAATCCTGTCGGGGTTGAAGAAAAATAAAGCAGGGGCTGTGTAAGTGCATTATTGACAACCAAATCAATGGAGCAATTTGAGTTTTAGTGCCTGTACCTTTGGTGAAAGCTTGGTTGAGTCCAGATCCATTAGGATTTTCTGGTACACCTCGAATGTACGCGTCAGGCTTTTTGGATAGCTTAAGTTAAGTGCATAAATCAGCCCATAAAGCATCACGCATGCATGGCTGACACTCTGCAGGTTATGGAGAACTTCCACGCCTTCCAGCACAACAACAACATCAGCAAAGCGTCCATCACCTGGACCATCAGGACCATGACCTTCTGCTCGGACAGTGTAGATGCCCATGGTCTTCTCTGCAATGTCTGCCTCAGCCTCTCTGGATTCAATGTCCTGGAATATAAAGAACAGAATGGGCTGTGTGACCCTAACCTTGACCACCAAAATCTAAGCAGCTCATCCTTAGGCCAAATGAGTGTTCATTTAAAGATATTTCTTTAAAGCACTGCATATATGCGTTCATGAGAATGAGATGGATTTAAGTTCAAGGTAACAATGACCTTAAGACCTTTGATCACCTCCTAAATGTCTGGAACGAAAGTAAGTCTTGAGGATGCATTTTGTGTTTTTGTTAACATGAGATTATACACAGCCTACTCTCAAAATGTGCACTTTTCTCTATCAAGGTGACAACAACAATTCAAACTCTGACAATTATCTTTCACAATAGTCTTGTTCTCACAAGTTTATGGGTTGATCCACCATTGAGGGTAAGTTTTTGTGCCTCTTTAATACGAAGGGATTTCTGGGGAGACTGCAGAGACTGCTCTTCTCCCAATGAAGCCTTTGACCTGCCAGAAAAAAAAAATACAATTAACAAAACACCAACTAAAAAAAAAAATATATATATATATATATATATATATATATACATATACATATATATATATATATATATATATATATACACAGTATATATATATATATATATATATATATATATATATATATATATATATATATATATATACAGTATATACAGTGTATCACAAAAGTGAGTACACCCCTCACATTTCTGCAGATATTTAAGTGTATCTTTTCATGGGACAACACTGACAAAATGACACTTTGACACAATGAAAAGTAGTCTGTGTGCAGCTTATATAACAGTGTAAATTTATTCTTCCCTCAAAATAACTCAATATACAGCCATTAATGTCTAAACCACCGGCAACAAAAGTGAGTACACCCCTAAGAGACTACACCCCTAAATGTCCAAATTGAGCACTGCTTGTCATTTTCCCTCCAAAATGTCATGTGATTTGTTAGTGTTACTAGGTCTCAGGTGTGCATAGGGAGCAGGTGTGTTCAATTTAGTAGTACAGCTCTCACACTCTCTCATACTGGTCACTGAAAGTTCCAACATGGCACCTCATGGCCAAGAACTCTCTGAGGATCTTAAAAGACAAATTGTTGCGCTACATGAAGATGGCCAAGGCTACAAGAAGATTGCCAACACCCTGAAACTGAGCTGCAGCACAGTGGCCAAGATCATCCAGCGTAAAAGAGCAGGTTCCACTCAGAACAGACCTCGCGTTGGTCGTCCAAAGAACCTGAGTACACGTGCTCAGCGTCACATCCAACTGCTGTCTTTGAAAGATAGGCGCAGGAGTGCTGTCAGCATTGCTGCAGAGATTGAAAAGGTGGGGGGTCAGCCTGTCAGTGCTCAGACCATACGCCGCACACTGCATCAGATTGGTCTGCATGGCTGTCACCCCAGAAGGAAGCCTCTTCTGAAGTCTCTACACAAGAAAGCCCGCAAACAGTTTGCTGAAGACATGTCAACAAAGGACATGGATTACTGGAACCATGTCCTATGGTCTGATGAGACCAAGATTAATTTGTTTGGTTCAGATGGTCTCAAGCATGTGTGGCGGCAATCAGGTGAGGAGTACAAAGATAAGTGTGTCATGCCTACAGTCAAGCATGGTGGTGGGAATGCCATGGTCTGGGGCTGCATGAGTGCAGCAGGTGTTGGGGAGTTACATTTCATTGAGGGACACATGAACTCCAATATGTACTGTGAAATACTGAAGCAGAGCATGATCCCCTCCCTCCGGAAACTGGGTCGCAGGGCAGTGTTCCAGCATGATAATGACCCCAAACACACCTCTAAGATGACCACTGCTTTATTGAAGAGGCTGAGGGTAAAGGTGATGTACTGGCCAAGCATGTCTCCAGACCTAAACCCAATAGAACATCTTTGGGGCATCCTCAAGCGGAAGGTGGAGGAGCGCAAAGTCTCGAATATCCGCCAGCTCCGTGATGTCGTCATGGAGGAGTGGAAAAGCATTCCAGTGGCAACCTGTGAAGCTCTGGTAAACTCCATGCCCAGGAGAGTTAAGGCAGTTCTTGGAAATAATGGTGGCCACACAAAATATTGACACTTCAGGAACTTTCACTTAGGGGTGTACTCACTTTTGTTGCCGGTGGTTTAGACATTAATGGCTGTATATTGAGTTATTTTGAGGGAAGAATAAATTTACACTGTTATATAAGCTGCACACTACTTTTCATTGTGTCAGTGTCATTTTGTCAGTGTTGTCCCATGAAAAGATATACTTAAATATCTGCAGAAATGTGAGGGGTGTACTCACTTTTGTGATACACTGTATATATAAAAAAATACAGAACCAGGAAACCCCCCCCATTGATGTTGTTCAGCGTTCAGTGATGTAAATACGTAGTCAGTAACTTTAAGAGCTAAATGAGAAACTGTTCATTGATGCAGGGAAAATGAATTGAAGGAAAGGAGGCAAACCTCTCCAACCACCTCTCCCTCCTAAGCTCTTGTAGAGGTAAGGTTTACTCCTCTCCTATCCAACCCTCTCCAAACCTTCTCACTCTCTCTCATCTTACCCTCCTTACTGGCATAATAGACTTGATGCACAAGCTCCACTACTTTGACAGGAAGATCTTTATTTCCTGCATATACTATAAGTTTAATTAATTAATCAGGTGTGTAGTACTACTCTTGAATATTGTGCACTTTTCTGCCAAGGTGACAATTAAAAATCTGACATCCTTTAAAGAAGTAGTCTTGTTCTCACATGTTTGAGCTGAGCTTGGGCACCTGATGAATCACTTTAAACAATAAGATAGTACAGAAAATAAAGAGGCAGTCTTCCAGTCAGGAAGTGGTGGAGTGTGTATATCAAGCCTGTTAAGTCTAAAGCTGACTCACATTGTGTTTTGCCCAGTTTTGGCTACCTAGTGACAAAACTTGACCTTGTGAAGTAATCGACAGGGGAGGTGCTGGGCAGCATAAAAAAGTGAGCTGTCTTTCATTGGCCTAAGAGAGGACAGTAGGAGTAAGAGGAGGGCTGGAGGGACCTGGAGGGAACCTTCTCTCTCTCCCTTTACCCCTCTCCTGTTGGAAACGGCCCTCTTCAAGTCAATATTCAGCCCCAACAGCAAAAACAATTCATGCTTCCAACTGCACTGCATTATGACTTACCTCTTGACATCCGGCTTTGGTTTTACTGACTGCCTCAGATCCTCAGCTGCCTTTTGACAGAAAAAAACAATTATCCCACAACAGTAAAAAGAGCAAGAGGGAGAGACAAAGAGAGACCAAGAGGAGAGTAGGTGAAGACACAGAGTGTGAGAGGTAGAGAAAGTGAAATGGACAACAGCTAATCAGTCTTGTGTCGGTTATAGTTTTAATTAACATGTCCACATACTTGCCATATATTCCAAGAAGACAAAAAGGCTTCCTTCTCTATGATGTTCTCAAGGCGCTGAAGTTCGTAAGCAGACAGTCCAGAAGCATCCTACCCCCCACAAACAAACAGTAGAATCCAACTGATCAGAACAAGGAATCAAAATGACTTGACCTTTGAAAGGCATTTCTTAATACACACTTACAAAACATGCTGCTGCGTCATAAGAACTATGAAGTGCCTTTGTCCTTACCTTGTTATTTTGGCGAGAATTGTCGTCCCCGTTATAGCGAGGGAATTTAGGTGCCAGGATCTGGTCCACTTTATCCTCAGGCTCCTCTGGACCAAGTGGATTTACTTCCTACAAAGTGACAGCACTACCAACATTTGCCTTGTGGGAATTTCTCATTCTAAATAAACAACCCATTGGACTCAATGATGAACTATTGGTGGTCAAGGTCAATGTGTCCTCATCTCATTCTTATGAACGCAACATATCAGGCACATCTGGATGGGAATTACATCTGGCACAAAGGACAGTAGGCTGACATACCACATATTCTTTAACCAGTGTGTCCAGGTCTTCATTGAGGTAGATGCTCAGACAGCTCAGCACACAATCACGCCTGACTTTGATGTCTTCATTCTACAAAAAAAAAAAAAAAAAAAAAAAGATTTATGCTTGTCAGTATCAGTCACACTAAAACAGGTGCTGAGGCTAACAAAGTCACTGACATTTCCCTACTTGACCACCTCATCACCTTGCTTTACCCCACTCAGGTAAGACTCACACATGTCTAAGTCCATTTAGTAAACAGTCATTTTGAAAGGGCCAGAAAAACTTTTGAAACATTTAACATAAGAGCTTTTCCATATAGCTGAGTCACACAAACCATATGCTTTTCAGATTAGGGAAAAAAACGTACATTATCCATCTGGGCCATTATGGCGGTGATCTTTCTTCCTGCAACTCCGCCTTTGGCATTAACAACCTTGATCAGGTTGTCTGTCTGACGGTCCAGTTCTCCGAGGAATTTGGAGGTCAGAGGTACAGTTGTCAGTCGCATGAACTCCAAGTTAATCTGTAAAAGGCAACACAGACAGGATACAGATATTCACAGTTAAAGACGATCATTAATAGACCAAGTTACTACACTTCAGATTCACACTTACCTCACTGACATCAAAGAGTGCTGGCCATCTGTCTCTGAACTCTGGAATCGCTGGCTCCTGGAGAACCTCCTGCCTTCTGATCGAGAAGGTATGCTGCATCATCTTCTTGATCTCAGCCTCATTCTGTTTCTTCTTTTTTAACTCTGTCAGTAGAGCCACCCTTTCTGCCTCCATACTCTCTCTTGTTTCACCTCTGGGTATGTTTGGACAGAAATTAACTTCTGCCTTCCTGGGCTTCTTGATGTTGGCCGCTGGCTTCTCCTGGCCTTTCCGTTTATTCTTCAGAGAGTTGACTGCAACCTCAGGATGTCCAGCTCGGCTGAGAAGAAAGAGTTTTATTTTTAAATTAAATGCAAGTCTATAAATCTGTTGGGCTGACATTTAATATCTTGCACCATATTGTGCTGGCACAAATGTGTTTTAGCAAAAGACTTGGTGCTTCGGATAAACAAAATAGAGCCAATTAAATAAAACACATACCTGAGCTTTGATCTGAAGTTCATCATCTTTATTTTCAAGTAGTGCTTCCAACCACAGTAGCCAACGCGAGTGCCTTTCTCCAACAGACATGGGTGGGACTGTATCAGAGCCTTGGCCACTTCTTCTAACTGCTCATCCTTTGGATATGCTGTATACTTCATGATTTCTTCAGCTAGGCCCTCAAGAATATCAGAACGTGTTTTTGGGGTAGGAGACAACAAGGTTCCATGGGCATTGAACTCATTATTTCCGGAGTGAAGTATCATCTCAGCACAGTATGAGAAGCGAGGAACAACAAAGACTTTGGGCCAAGAACAGGACCGGGTCTCGGGCGATGACAAGATGATGGTATCACTGCTGGTGTAGGAGTCTGAATCATTTGCTTGATATGATGAGGAGCTGACACTGGAAGGAGTACCTGGGATTGTGGGGCTGGCATCTCTTCTGAGTGGATTAGAGCTGGTTGTCTCAGAAGGAATGTACACAACTTTCACAGTAGCTTTATCTTCAAGTTCTGAAGTTGATGAGAGGTTCATGAACTGATCATCCATTTCTTTGTCTCTGTACTGAAGTCTGAATGGCTCAGTCACTTGGAAGAAAGTCTTGATTTGAAGAGTGAAATCCTCCACAGTGTTTGGTATTCCAGATTCAATGGTTAGTTTTCTTGCATCACCTTCACCTCCAAAGAGGACTCTAAAAGTTACTCGTCCTGCCATCCTGCTTTGCTAATCTAACATGGAGACACAAACAAAGTGGACAGGTATTAGTCTTGTTTATTTAAATACCAAACCACCCAAGCAGAATGCACAAACAGGAGACAGTATTAGCCTATAACTGATGAGTTAATGAAGACACAATGTTAATAAAGGGAGAACAGCTGGTAGAGAGTGGATGAAGTAGGAGAGAGGATGGAGTAGGAGAGAGAAGACAAGGTTAAGAGAAGAAATTATGAGAAAGGTGGCTTGTAGGGAGAAGAATACTAGAGTGAGGTGGGTAATGGCAAAATAGGTGGTCAGTACAGGAGACTAGGACAGCTAGGAGAAGGGTAAGAAATTAGCAAAACAGAGGCTCCCAGAGCAAGGAGGAGGGTGAGAGAGAAGGTTAGTAGTAAGAATGCTAGAAGAGAATTGGATAGTGAGGAGGATGGATGAGGAGTTAAGCATAGAGAGGAAGCCAGGAAAGGTGACAAGTGAAGAGTCAACCCTCCACTTTCTTCTATCCTTCCCACAAACTGTTACAGAAGAATTTTCACAGCATTGGAGCATATGAAAATCATACCTTTGATGATGATGTGTCTCTTCAGGGTCACCATAAGTCTGGATCCGACTGTGTAGGCCACAAGTGGGTAGCAATCTTTTAGCTCCCCGAACTGAACAAGGGCAACCTTTCTAGCTGGTGACAAAGTCAACTGAAAGGCCCTGAAATGATCCTGATACCAAGCAAAATATAAACGAACTATGAAGCTCAACTCATCTCCCACTATACACATTTGTAGAATCTCTGCGAATTCAGGCATTCCAGCAGTTGAATCACATACAACCATCATTCCATGTCTGTAGTTGATCCCCTTAGTCGTGACATTCTTTGTGAGATTTACTTCACTAATGTCTGGATATTTCTGTCTGAGAGCCACTACAACCTCCTTATTCAGTACTTCAATTGGGACTGTGGAGACATTTGTCACTTCCAGATTTGAAGCACTGAGACTAGATGAGTGTAAGTGATAACTGATTAATTGCTGGTGTTTGGTTGCCAGAGTGAGTGCAATGTTCCTGAAATTATTTGTGTGTCTGGCAACTTGTTTAAAAAAACTATGCTTTGCCTCAAATCTTATCGTCCATACACCCACAAGTGGCCCAAAGCACATGATCAAGTGTGGATAGTGCTTAAGATAGTGGTGTTTAGGTTTCAGTGTCTCACCTGGGATAAGCTCACGTAGTCTCTGTCTGTGCTCAGACACTTTGACATCAAGGTAGGCAATTGTCTCTTGGGTATGAACAGGTGCCACAACTAACTAAACAAGATAAACTGCTAAAAATAATCACAAACTACATAAATATATTGATATTGGTGTGATGTTATATAAACTGCACGATTAGGACACATTTGGGAGTAATAGAACACAGGATGTCTCGGATTGCTTACCATCTCACATGGACGGACGTTGTACCCGTATGAGCCTGGATTGCTGGCGTCCACCAGTGAAAGTGCGTCCCATAATATTTTTCTTCTTCGAGTTTTACGGCAGTTGGCGACCAACTTAAAGGGGCATTACCGCCACCTACTGGTGCAAAACATCGTTCCGTTCACTTCCCATAAATTTTATGAAAACCAAACACATACATTTTAAATAACAGAATCTTGTTTGTTTTACAGCTTTGATTATTTAAACCATGTTAGTATGTATTAACTAATTACATTCAATATATTTTAGCATTGATTAAATTATGTAGATAATAATTAATTTTAATGCATACATATAAAAAATATGAGTTTTTAAATAAAATCAAATAGATGTAAATGCATAAAAACTAACTCTGCCATGAATCATTTCTGTGAGTGCAGTTTCTAACAATAAAAAATAACTTTTTCTTCTTTTAAGTATTTTTACAACTTTTACCTTCATCTTTAAGTCTGCAGTCTTACAAATCATGTCATTATATTTTATTTACTTTTATTTAGAACAACCTCAAATCAGAAAAAAAAGTTGGGACAGTAAAGCATTTACCACTTAAAAGACGTTTTGGCATCGAGGAGACCAAGTGATTTTATGTTTCAGCTTTTATTTTGTCTCGTTCTTCCTGCAAACACGTCTTAAGATTTGTTGACAAACTGGAGATCCTCTGATCGTCTGTGGCAGTTGTAGCCTAGTGGTTAAGGTACTGGACTAGTAAGCAGAAGGTCGCTGGTTCAAACTCCACCACTGTCAGGTTGCAACTGTTGGACCCTTGAGCAAGGCCCTTAACCCTCCATTGCTTAGACTGTATACTGTAAGTCGCTTTGTATAAAAGCGTCTGCTAAATGCTGAAAATGTAAACAATCATCTTTACTCATCAGAGACTCTCAGCCTTTCCTGGATGCTGCTTTTGTACCGAACCATGATCACAATCACCTGTTTAACATCACCTGTTTAGTTTTTTCATCTCATTATTTAGTTTTTTCACCTCATTACTAGCCCTAAATTGCCCCTGTCCCAACTTTTTTGGAATGTGTTGCAGGCCTGAGATGCAGGAATGGATGTTGAGCAGATAAAAGATGAAATATCTCAGGTTCATCCTGTCTGACATCAAATAAAAGTCAAAGTCAAAGTCAGTGTAAGAAACTGTTTTTATTATATTTGCATTTTCCATACTGTCCCAACTTGCTGTAAATATAACTTTAATACCATAAATGTTAAGTTACACTAATAGCTAAGCTAATGCTTACACTAACCTAGAACTTAACACTGAACAAGTTCCTACTCTCAAACTAATTTAACTATACTAGTAGAGAGCAACCAAGAAGGATGGACAAGAACAAGGACAATGACAAAAGTAAAGACTAGAGCAGGACAAGAAGAATGACCCACCAGGAGTACTGCAAACAACTGAAACAATAAACTAGACTTATAAAGGCTTTTAAAAGACTTATCATGGACACATGTGGAACAGTGGGTGATAATCACAAAAAACAAAAACAAAAAAAACAGTGAGTCTGTGTGCTTGGTTAAAAATTGTATTTGAATATGAGGTGTGAACTTTTCTCATTGTTTTGTTTTGTTAAGCCACCACTGCACAGGAAAATCTCATATTTGCATAAACTAAACAAACAGATCACATGGAGATTAGTTTTATTACCAGATGAAGTAGAGAAGACATTTTCATAACCGCAAAAATAGGTCATGACCGTAAGTAGTCAGGATCGTGTCTACAGCACATTCAACAAAATTAAAACCTTAATTGATATAATTGTGATGCAACCAAATGAACTAGAGCATCAGCACATTAATGAAGGTTCTACTCACCACATTTAGACTTGTAATACTTTAGTACAATAAGCGTGAAATTCATCTTTTCTGAATATACAAATAAGTCGGGTGCTGAGCGACCACTCAGAGCTGGACTCTGTTTTTCATTTTGGCATGTCAACAGTGTGAACAGTAATTAAAATGTAGTAATTAATGAGCATTTTATCGCTGGATGTTCCTCACTAAAGTGGTGGACGTCCTTACGGGAAGTGGAGGCTTTAAACCAATGAAATACGAGTTATTTCTTCTGACATATGCATACAGGCAGATCTGCAGACAGGCAGATGAAAAATCGGTCCGTCCGCCCTAAAACATAGAAAATAAAAAATAGAAACTTCCTGATATGAAATTGGGTTTATTTCTTAATAAAATTAAAAAGTACTTTTATTTATACTGTGTATCTACACCAATCAGGCATAACATTAAAACCAACTCCTTGTTTCTACACTCACTGTCCATTTTATCAGCTCCACCTACCATATAGAAGCACTTTGTAGTTCTACAATTACTGACTGTAGTCCAACTGTTTCTCTACATACTTTGTTAGCCCCTTTCATGCTGTTCTTCAATGCACAGGACCCCCACAGAGTTGGTGGTGGTGTGTTACTGTGTGTTGTGCTGGTATGAGTGGATCAGACACAGCAGTGCTGATGAAGTTTTTAAACACCTCACTGTCACTGCTGGACTGAGAATAGTCCACCAACCAAAAATATCCAGGCAGCGTCCTGTGACCACTGATGAAGGTCTAGAAGATGACCGACTCAAACAGCAGCAATAGATGAGCGATCGTCTCTGACTTTACATCTACAAGGTGGACCGACTAGGTAGGAGTGTCTAATAGAGTGGACAGTGAGTGGACACAGTATTTAAAAACTGTGTCTGATCCACTCATACCAGCACAACACACACTAACACACCACCACCATGTCAGTGTCACTGCAGTGCTGAGAATCATCCACCACCTAAATAATACCTGCTCTGTGGTGGTCCTGTGGGGGTCCTGACCATTGAAGAACAGGGTGAAAGCAGGTAAAAAAGTATGTAGAGTAACAGATGAACTACAGTCAGTAATTGTAGAACTATAAAGTGCTTCTTTATGGTAGGTAGAGCTGATAAAATGAAACCAGGAGGTGGTTTTAATGTGGTCTTTTGGAGCACCCACTACCTTGATTGCTGTGATGCAGAGAAGGGTCTTGACTGATTCACACCTATATATTCTCCTCTTTGGACCTGCCTGTGCCATGTCCAGAACTTTGTTGTGAATCTTTTCCCCAGGCCCAGAGACAATTTACTTATTTAGGTCAGGCCTGAAATAGGGGAACTGTGAACGGGCTAACACTAGTGTTCAGTGGACATAGAGTTGGTCCTGCTTTTGCTGTTTCAACAGCCTCAACTCTTTGGGAAAGGTTGTTTCACAACTATTTCAAATATGGCAGCATGAATTTACTGCAATTAAGTTGATCGATATACTTCGTGATCAGTGGATGTTCCAATTTATACCAAATGTATAGGATGAGGTTATTGGCTCTGTGCAGTCTAGTCTTGTTCACAGCTGGTACAGGGACATTGCCTTGCTGCTACATGTAAATGCATCCACCAACATGTCGCCACATCATTAAAAACAAACAATTTGTTATGTCACTGACTACTCTACCATTAATATTTCAGGAGGCTAAGGGACCCATTAATAGTATTGTTGGGCTCACCAACACTGGCTGGGATCTACCACAATGATACAGTGCTGGTTGCATTCCAGAGTAACGTTATTCCAGAGCAACTCATTTTTAAAGTGAAAATAAATAAATGTAAACATGACCTGTGCAGCAAACTACATTCACCGGCCACTTTATAACGATCGCCTGTTCAACTGCATATGCATTAAACCATACAGACACTGGTCAAGAGCTTGAGATACTGGTAACATCAGAACGAGGGGAGTGTTATCTTAGGGGCTTTTCGTCTAAACAAATATGGAAAAGGCTATAAATACATCAACACTATTTGAAAAGCAAATACAATGTGCTCCCGCTGCTCTGATGTTTCAGTGTCATGTAGAGACTCTTCAAAGCCGAGAATCTTTTAACAGGTATACAGCATTTTTTAAACTTTAATAATACTGTAGATTAAAGCTTAATGAAAATGTTGTATTTTTGCGTTGTGTAATGCAGATAAGATGAAATAACATGTTAAAATAAGTAATTTAGAATTACATCTCAAGTACTTGTGTTTGATTTATTGTATGTTCAGATTGATAATTAATAATAATAATTAATTGATACTTCAGATTAATAAGCGTTACACACTCAAAAAAAATGCTGGGCTGAAAACAACCCAGCCTGGGTTATTTGGCAACCCAGCGCTGGGTAAATAGTGGACAGAACCCAACTTGTTGGGTTATGCAATTTAACCATTGTGCTGGGTTGTTTCAACAACCCAACTGTAAGGTTCTTTTTTACCCAATGCTGGGTTAATTTTACCATGAATGTTCTGTTGTTTACTCCAATACATGGTTCACTCTAATGCTGATATGAAAATAATAATACTAATACTGCTACTATTACTACTACTACTTCTAATAATAATAACAACAATAATAAACAGTCAGCACACAAATGTTTTTGAGTTTTTTATTATTAAATGTATATGGATACACACAAAAAAAAACAAATTTTGAAAATGTTAACATAAAATCAGACAGATTAATATTATTTAAACTTATATTTAAACATATTATTTGTATATGCTGCTCTATAGGATAATACAAACGAGAAGGGCTTCCTCGGTTCCTACTGCTGCAAATACTGCACCATGTTAGTTCCAGACTGTTAAAGTAGTGAAAAAAGAAAAAAATTGTGTTAGAAACATTGGAAATAAGTAAAAATGAACGTTAGTGATGTTAGCAGCTTCACTATCTCCTGTGGACTTTTATTCATGACTTGAAGAGGCAAACTGAAAGTTTTAGGTAATTAAACTAAACATAGGGTTAATAATATGTCAAACATCTATTTTATGAGCATTTAAAGTATAAAAATAAACAAGAAACACTCACCTCAAACATGCTGCTGCAGCAAATCTCCAAATTACCGTTTCTGGCTGTTAACAGGGTTGCCAGATTGATACAGTATCAAAACGTATTTCAAAATCCACGAAAATGCTTAGAAAACCGCCCAAACATACTCATAAAAAACATAATACCAATTAACTGCTGATATCTTACAGACAAGTAAATATAAATTATTATTAGTGACATTTGAAATATTTTTATTTGCAATGTTGTGATAGCTTGAAACCTGCCAACTTCCCAGCCAGTGTCAAATAAAATCCGCCAATCTGGCAACACATGTCATATTATATTCTTAAGGGAATTTAGCCATTGGCAACATGACCCTGTAACCCAAGTGCTGGGTTGAAAATTACAGTTGGGTTGAGTGAGAAATAACCCAGCAAAGTAACCCAACTGCCTCAACCCAGCATTTATTTAGAGTGTAGGTGTAGGTGAAGGTCTTTTCTGGATCTTATATATATATATTTTTTTTTTTTTTTTTTTTTTTTTTTTTTTACTCATTCATTTTTTCTTTGCAGGTACACATTAATACAGAATGGCAAACATCTCTGAAGACGCCACTTCGGCTCTTTCATTTAAGAATTATGTTGAGTTCTGTTTAGAAAATAAACATTATGGAATTATTATTTCCTGCTCTCTCTTGTCACTCTGCTTTCTTGTTGCAACACCAGCCCACTTGTGGTGTCTCTGGTTCTATTTTAAAATTGAATGTAAATTCAAACAAACTCCGGTCTTTTTTCTAAATCAAACTATTATGGAGCTGATCTACTGCATGGAATGTCCTCTTGAGACACTAAATCTCTTGATTGTCAAGGATGTAAATCTCAATACAGTGATTATTTTCGCTTATGGCATATCCTGGTTTGGCAAACCGCTTTTGCAAACCTGCATTTGTATTGAACAATACATGGCTGTTGTTTATCCAGTTATGTTCTTGAAATTCAAAGGAACAAAGTACAGGATCTGTGTGGTTGCGACGTGCTGGTTGATGGCCTCTGGATTTGGCTTATATCAGGCCATCACAAATCAATTTTCTGACACCATTTTGATGTATGTGTTCTTTGTGGCAGTGACTGTGATTTCATTTTGTTGTGTTTCTGTACTGTGTGCTCTGAAAAACCCAGGGCCGGGAAATAAACACACCATAAATCAGAACAGTACAGACGTAGCGAACCAACAAAAGAGAAACGCGTTCAATATGATCTTTACAGTGTTGCTTTTAACCCTGTTGACCTACCTTCCTCAGGTACTACTAATATGTCCTACTCTAAAAGTCAGTTCTGTGTTGTATATATGTGAATTTGTTCCATTAATGACCTCTGTATATATTATTGGTGTTATAATTACACCATTATTAAAAATGTATAAGGAGGGTTATCTCAGTTTAAAGAGACTCAGTCAGTGCAACCTGTCAAACTCATGAATCATCTACAATAATATGAAAAAAACTTGTCCTATTTAAGGATTGGAGGCGGTTCTAGATGCAATGTGAAGGCAACTCAGTATTAATGGAATAATTGAGGCCATATATTGTAAGTTTTAAAAGCTTGGGAGTACCAAAAAAACTTGTACTGTTTAATATTTGTTATATTTAAGTTTATTGTGTCTTAAAACTGTGCACTCCAGTTTTACAAACTGCAATTTCTAACAATAAAAAATAACTCTCACCTATTTTAAGCATTTTTACTACTTTTACCTTTATCTTTCAGTCTGCAGTATTACAAATCATATTATTTTATGTAATTTCATTTAGAACAGCCTTTATTATTTGAACTTTTAAGCATCTGGTCTATCTATCTATCTATCTATCTATCTATCTATCTATCTATCTATCTATCTATCTATCTATCTATCTATCTAATAATAATACATTTTATTTGTAACACACTTTACATTTGAAACAAATCTTACAAGATAAAAGACATCACTACAAAAAATAATAAATAAGCAATTTAAAAGATAGCAGCAATTAATTAATTAAGAATTACTCCTAAGTTCTGCTAAAAAGAAAGGTTTTGAGTCGCTTTTTAAAAGTCCCAACAGTCTGTGGTGCCCTCAAATGGTCAGGAAGGGAATTCCAAAGGTAAGGGGCAGCAGAACAGAAGGCTCGATCACCCATGGTGCTGAGCTTGGTTCTTGGGGGGAGAAGGTGATTTGAATTTGTAGAGCGGAGGGATCGGAATGAGGTTTGTGTGGTAAGCAGTTCTTTCAGATAAGTGGGAGCATATTTATTTACCTACATATCTATCTATCTGTCTGTCTGCCTGCCTGCCTGCCTGCCTGCCTGCCTGTCTGTCTGTCTGTCTGTCTATCTATCTATCTATCTATCTATCTATCTATCTATCTATCTATCTATCTATCTATCTATCTATCTATCTACACACTTCAACTGGATAAGATGCAAAGACACACACACACACATTTGTAGGTTTCGTAGCTTTTATTAACCAGCACGCACTGTATAATATCATGCAGCAAGTAATATCATATATAATTTGAATAGCAATGATATCAAATTTCATATAATCAAATATATATGGCAGTCATAAGAAGATAATAGACTTTCAACATATAATATCAGAAATACTGTGAGCAGCAATGATGTCACTTAAAAATAAATCACAGTGATGAGAAGTTAATACAATAGATAATTGTTTTAGTATGGATGATTCACACTTTCACTTTCAGGAGTCAGACAGCAGGCACACTTGGTTTGTGATTATAATAGCTTTATTATAATGCACAATAGTTACACATACAATAAGTAATAATTCCCAACCTAAAGCTACCTGCAAAGCGTATATCCACCCTGGATTAAGCTATCATCACCTGGGGAGCCCCTTTAGCTCTGGCAGGAGATCAACTTAACCCAGAAATGCCTGGCGACGCACGCTGTCCCATGGCTGAGCCAGTGCCAGCGACTTTTCCCCTATATATAGCAATTCAGGCGTGGATAACTAGAACCTTTGTGTAAGAACGGGGGTGAGGTGGCCCCCCTTTCTGAGCGTTGTGCCAAGTTTCATCAAGGTTGGGTGAGGTAAGGGTTTGTGCATTTCAGCTTCCCAGTTTCAAAATAATTGTTCCTCTTATCCCGTAAGAGGAATCCTTCTGCAAGTGAGTCAGGGCCACAATCAAGGCCAAAACACACCATATCAAGGTTGATCCATTCCAGATCTTGATAAGGCTGCGTTCTTTGTGTACCACCCAGCTTCCAGGGCCATAGGTGCCCCATGCATTTGGAGGTTACTTCACCCATTAATTGTACGTCATCAAAAATACCAACTTCAGGTTTTTAACATATTTTTACACTAATTAATAAGCTATGTACAAAAACAACCTCACCAAACAGCTATCCTTTATCCCACCATGTACCAGAAATCTATATTTCTCAACAGAATCTCATCTCCAGACCCAGAGACATTCTTTTATTTAGATTTGGCCTTTTTGGGCCCGAAAGAGAGGAACCAATAGGTACAATGTCCATAAACTTTTATAAACTTGTAATTTATCTCTGATCTCTAAAATCAGCAGTTTACCACAGAACCTGTCTCAAGAGATTCTGCTCCCCCTTTGAATCAAACAACCTCAACACCCCTAACCATGAACTTGGTTCCACTTGTAAATAATTCTCTTTTTTTTCTGCTTTCATTAAAATTCCACTAAGCTTGGACATAGATTTACATTCTCACGTATGCGTTATCTCCTATATAAAGTCGATCCTCCTTGCAATAAACTGAAAGCTTATTCCGAGTTTCTTCCCATGTGCAATCAGGTTTTGCAGGGCTCTTTCTCTCAGACTCATAGCAGCAAATGACGCTGGAGTAAAAGATCTGAGCACCAAGATTTCTTGATGTTCTAACATAAATAAACACAAATAATTTATTATAATAAAATACAATCGGAAACATAAATGTTTGTCTCATTTATGTTCCTTTCACTTCTAAAACAAGCTGGACATGCTAGACATGTACTCTGTTTAGGGTTTATAGCCATATCGCATTAGGCGTCCCTGAAAAGTGCACCAGATGCACCACAACCCTGATCAAAATAGAATTTAACACTGGAGGTCAGTGGACTTCTGAAATCACATTTGAAGCCAATAATGTTGATATTGAGTTGGTCCTGCTTTTGCTGTTTCAACAGTCTCAACTCTTCGGGGAAGGTTGTTGAAATTTGGCAGCATGAATTTACTTGATGTCCAATCATGTTGATCAATATACTCTGTGATCTGTGGATGTTCCAATTTATACCAAATATATTGGATTAAGTTATTGGCTCTGTGCAGTCTAGTCTTGTTCACAGCTGGTACAGGGACATTGCCTTGCTACTGCATGTAAATGCATCTACCAACATGTCACCACAACATTAAAAACACACAGTTTGTTATGTCACTGACTACTGTACCATTAATATTTCACTGGAGCAAGGGACTCGTCAAAGATATTGTTGGGCTCCCCAAGACTGGCTGGGATCCAACACAGTGATACAGTGCAGTGACTAACGGGTGCATTTCAGAGCAACTTTATTCCAGAGCAAATTCTTTTTAAAAGTGAAAATAAGTAAAATAAGGCCACTTTATGAGGAGCATCTGTTGAACTGCACATGCATAAAAGCATACAGACACCGGTCAAGAGCTTGAGATATTACTAACATCAATCAGAGTAGGGAAATGTTATCTTAGGACCTTTGATTGCCTAAACAAATGTGTTAAAACACTTTTGTGTATTCAGTAAAAATACATCAAACACAATTTAAAAAGCAGAAATGATCCTCTCCCCTTGCTCTGATATTTCAGTGTCATGTAGAGACTCTTCAAAGCGGAGAATCTTTCTACAGGTAATACAGCGTTTTTTAAAAATTCTTTATAAACTAATAGATTTAAACATATGTGATATAAAATGAAAATCTTACATTGTTTATGAAAATGCTTGTGGTATTTTTGTATTGTTTACATCTTCTGCTTTGTTCATTGTTCATTATATATTTTTATTATATATTTTATTAAGGTCTTATTAGACTCATGTGTTTAATTAATAAAGTGACACAGGTTCTTCACTGGATCTTTTAAAAATATATTTTTAAACATTCCATTTTTTTCTTCGCAGATACGCATTAATACAGAATGGCAAATACATTTGAAGACGCCATAAATTCCACTTCACTTTCTTTGTTTCTGACTTACGTTGAGTTCTGTTTAGAACAGAAACACTTTGGAGTTATTTTTTCCTTCTCTCTCATGTCACTCTGCTTTCTTGTTGCAACACCAGCCAATGTGTGGTGTCTCTTGTTCTATCTTAAAATTGAAAGTAAATCCAAACAAACTCCGGTCTTTCTTCTAAATCAAACGATTATGGAGCTGATCTACTGCATAGAATGTTTTCTTGAAATGGTAAATGATTAGATTTTTAAAAACTTAAACTTTTTGAGAGGGATAAATTTTATTTATGGCTTGTCCTCTGTCGGCAAGCCTCTTTTGCAAACCTGCATTTGTATTGAACAATACATGGCTGTTGTTTATCCAGTTACGTTCCTGAAACTCAAAGGAACAAAGTACAGGACCTGTGTGGCTGCGACGTGCTGGTTGATGGCTGCTGGATACGGCCTGTATCTGGCCAACACAAATACATTTCCTGACAGCATTTTTATCTCTGTGTTCATTTTGGCAGTGACTGTGACTTCATTTTGTTGTGTTTCTGTACTGTGTGCTCTGAAAAACCCAGGACCAGGAGATAAACGCACCAGAAATCAGAACAGTACAGATGTAGGGAACCAACAAAAGAGAAACGCGTTTAATATGATCTTTACAGCGTTTCTTTTAACCCTGTTGACCTACTTTCCTCAGGTACTACTAATATCTCCTGTTCTAAAAGTCAGTTCTGTGTTGTATTTATGTGATTTTGTTCCATTAACGAACTTCTTATATGCCTTTGGTGTTTTAATTACACCGTTAATAAAAATGTATAAGGAGGGTTATCTAAAGAGACTCACTCAGTGCAACCTGTCAAAGTCATAAATCTTCTACAATTAAATTATCTACAATTAAAAACTAAAATATTAATAAACATGCATTAAAGCACTAACTGCATTGTTTGTCTATTGTGTTGAATGGTTTGTTAAACTATTACTCTGGTAAATATTTCCCATAACTCCTGTAAATACACATTTGACTAAAAGTATGTGGATATCACTTAAATTTAGTATATCAGTACATTTAGAATATCAGTACATTTAATATATCAGTACATTTAGTATATCAGTACATTTAGTATATCAGTACATTTAGTATATCACATTTAGTTTATCACATTTAGTATATCAGTACATTTAATATATCAGTACATTTAGTATATCAGTACATTTAGTATATCACATTTAGTATATCAGTACATTTAATATTATATCAGTACATTTAATATATCAGTACATTTAGTATATCAGTACATTTAATATATCAGTACATTTAGTATATCAGTACATTTAGTATATCAGTACATTTAGTATATCACATTTAATATATCAGTACATTTAATATATCAGTACAGATTTTAATTAGTTTTACAGTCTGCAATTTCTAACAATGAAAAATAACTCTCTCTTATTTTAAGCCCTTTTACTACCTTCATCTTTATTCTGCAGTCTCACAAATCATGTTATTGTATTTTATTTTATTGTATTTAGGACAGCTTCTATTTATTGAAAATATGATAATCATCTGATTTTTTGCACGTTTATTAAGAATGTTTAATTTTACTTTAGAAACATTTACAGAAATAGTTAAATTACAGTCTTAAAATAAACATTATTAAAAGGACTTTTTTTTTTTTTTTTTAAATATTTACAGAAATAGTTGAATTACACTGTCTTAAAATAAACATTATTAAAAGGATATACTATGACTTAATATGACATCCTCCCCCTCTCCACATGGTTATTTCTACATTTTATATCACACAACATAAACAGTTTTAGAAAAATACTCCCCCCACTACAGTACACAATACGGCCTGAAGTCATGTTGACAGCACTATTAACCCTATTAGTTTTTAAGCCAGACCATTTGTTAACAGGTGTTTAAAATTAATTATATAAAATAGTTTAGATTCTTCTATTCTAGCAGAAACAGTTTAGGAAAACAGCCTTTCCTGTCCCAGCTTAATTATGCCGCTGTGCACAAAAGCAAGGTCCATAAAGACAAATACTCTTTTGACTGAATAGGCACAAATTTCCACAAAAACACAGAGTTTTTTACATTTACCTTGACTTTTATTTGATGTCAGACAGGATGAACCTGAGATATTTCATGTTTTATCTGCTCAACTTCATTTTATTTATTAATAAACATCCATTCCTGCATTTCAGGCCTGCAACTCATTCCAAAAAAAGTTGGGACAGGGGCAATTTAGGGCTAGTAATGAGATGAAAAAACTAAATAATTATGTGATTCTAAACAGGTGATTGTAATCATGGGATGATTATGATCTAGGATGGACCATCACACAGTGGAAACGTGTATTGTGGTCAGATGAATCAGCATTCCAGGTCTTTTTTGGAACAAATGGATGCCGTGTGCTCTTGACCAAAGATGTAAAGGACCATCCAGACTGTTATCAGCACCAAGTCCAAAAGCCAGGGTCTGTCATGGTATGGGGGTGTGTCAGTACCAGGGTCTGTCATGGTATGGGGGTGTATCAGTACCAGGGTCTGTCATGGTATGGGGGTGTGTCAATACCAGGGTGTGTCATTCTATGGGGGTGTGTCAGTGCCAGGGTCTGTCATGACATGGGGGCGTGTCAGTACCAGGGTCTGTCATGGTATGGGGGCGTGTCAGTACCAGGGTCTGTCACGGTATGGGGTGTGTCAGTGCCAGGGTCTGTCATGGTATGGGGGCGTGTCAGTACCAGGGTCTGTCATGGTATGGGGGGGGTGTCAGTGCCAGGGTCTGTCACGGTATGGGAATGTGTCCGTGCCAGGGTCTGTCATGGTATGGGGGTGTGTCAGTACCAGGGTCTATCATGGTATGGGGGTGTGTCAGTGCCAGGGTCTGTCATGGTATGGGGGCGTGTCAGTACCAGGGTCTGTCATGGTATGGGGGTGTGTCAGTACCAGGGTCTGTCATGGTATGGGGGTGTGTCAGTACCAGGGTCTGTTATGGTATGGGGGTGTGTCAGTGCCCTTGGTAAAGGTCATTTACACTCTGTGATGCAGCATTAATGCAGAAAAGTACATTGAGATCTTAGAGCAACATGTGCTGCCTTCAGGACGTCGTCTTTTCCAGGGACGTCCAACATTTTTCAACAAGACGATGCAAAACCACCTGCTGCACACATTACAAAGGCGTGGCTGCAGAAGAAGAGGGTACAGGTACTGGACTGGCCTGCCTGCAGTCCTGACCTGTCCCCAATAGAGAACGTGTGGAGAATTTTGAAACAACGACGCCCCCCCGTACTGCTGCACATCTTAAGACATGTTTGCAGAAAGAACGAGACAAAATAAAAGCTGAAGCACTAAATCACTTGGTCTCCTCGGTGCCAAAACCTCTTTTAAGTGGTGAAAAGGAACGGCAACATTACAAAGTGGTAAATGCTTTACTGTCCCAACTTTTTTTGTAATGTGTTGCAGACCTGAAATGCAGGAATGGATGTTTATTAATAAATAAAATGAAGTTGAGCAGATAAAACATGAAATATCTCAGGTTCATCTCGTCTGAAACTCTGTGTTTATATTTTATTTGCATTTTCCATACTGACCCACCTTTTTCTGATTTGGGCTTGTAAATAAATAAATAAAACTTGGAATCTTGGAATATGCCTGTGCCATGAGGGAAGAAAAAATCCATTGATGGAATAACCTGGTGGTTCAGTATCTTCAGGTAGTCAGCAGACATCATTCTTTGGGCACATAACGTTGCTGAACCTAGACCTGACCAACTGCAGTGACCCCAGATCATAGCACTGCCCCCACAGGCTTGTACGGTAGGCACTAGGCATGATGGGTGAATCACTTCAGCCGCCTCTCTTCTTACCCTGATGCACCCATCACTCTGGAACAGGGTAAATCTGGACTCATCAGACCACATGACCTTCTTCCATTGCTCCAGAGGCCAATCTTTATGCTCCCTAGCAAATTGAAGCCGTTTTTGCCGGTTAGCCTCACTGACAAGTGGTTTTCTTAAGGCTACACAGCTGTTTAATCCCAATCCCTTGAGTTCCCTTCACATTGTGCGTGTGGAAATGCTCTTACTGTCACTATTAAACATTTTCCTGAGTTCTACTGGAGTTGTTCTACCATCTGATTTCACCAAACGTTTAAGTGATCGCCGATCACAATCATTCAAGATTTTTTTCTGACCACATTCCTTCCTCAAAGATGATGTTTCCCCCCACTGTCCTTCCACTTTTTAATAATGTGTTGGACAGTTCTTAACCCGATTTTAGTAGTTTCAGCTTCTCCTTAGATGTTTTCTCTGCTTGATGCCAATAATTTGACCCTTCTGAAACAGATTAACATCTTTTCCACGACCACAGGACGTGTCTTTCCACATGGTTGTTTAACAAATGAGAAGCTACTCACTGCATCAGTTAGGGTTAAATAAGTTGTTGCCAGCTGAAACAAAGTCATCCATGCAGTAATTATCCAATTTGCTTAGTTAAATCCAGGTGGCGACCTTTTTTTTGGCCAGGCAGTGTATATTATACAGACACCCGTCAAGAGCTTGAGATATGGTTTACATCAGAATGGGGATGTAAAAAAAAAAAAAACATTAGTGTATTTAGTATGAAGGGTATAAATAAATCAAATACTATTTGAAAAGCAAATATGATACCCTTCCCTTGCTGTGAAATTTCAGTGGCATGTAGAGACTCTTCCAAGCTGTGAATCTTTTAACAGGTATACAGCATTTTATATATTTATAATAGATCTAAACATACAGGCTATAAAATGTAAAACTTACATTTATAAAAATGCCTATTTTATTTTTGTATTGTTTAATGTTCTTTTTATGGCAGGTACACATCTATACAGAATGGCAAACATCTCTGAAAACACCATAAATTCCACTTCAGTGTCTTCATACATTTATTATTTTGAGCTTTGTTTCAAAAAGTCACACTTTGGAACTATTATTTATTTTTCCCTCTTGTCTCAGTGCTTTCTTGTTGCAACACCAGCCAATGTGTGGTGTCTCTTGTTCTATCTTAAAATTGAACGTAACTTCAAACAAACTCCGGTCTTTCTTCTAAATCAAACGATTATGGAGCTGATCTACTGCATAGATTGTCCTCATGAGATGCTAAATGCCTTGATTTTCAAGAGCGCAACCTTTTTAAGAGTGATCGGTTTGGCTTATGGCACAGCCTTCATCGGCAGGTCTCTTTTACAAACCTGCATTTGTATTGAACAATACATGGCTGTTGTTTATCCAGTTACGTTCCTGAAACTCAAAGGAACAAAGTACAGGATCTGTGTGGCTGCGACGTGCTGGTTGATGGCTGCTGGATACGACCTGTATCTGGCCAACACAATAAAATTTCCTGACAGCATTTTTATCTCCATGTTCTTTGTGGCAGTGACTGTGATTTCATTTTGCTGTGCTTCTGAAAAACCCAGGACCGGGAGATAAACGCACCAGAAATCAGAACAGTACAGACGTAGGGAACCAACAAAAGAGAAACGCGTTCAATATGATCTTTACAGCGTTGCTTTTAACCCTGTTGAGCTACCTACCTCAGGTACTACTAATATCTCCTGAGCTAAACGTCATTTCCGTGTTGCATCCGTGTGATTTTGTTCCATTAATGACTTCATTATATGCTCTTGGTGTTTTAATTACACCGTTATTAAAAATGTATAAGGAGGGTTATCTCAATTTTAAGAGACTCAGTCAGTGCAACCTGTCAAACTCATGAATCATCTAAAAATTATATGAGAACATGGACTAAAACAGACAGTCAGCATAAAGAGAAAAATCTATTAGTAGTAACTCAACAATTAGGGTACTGGTCTAGTAATCTGAAGGTTTCTGGTTTAACCCTCACTACAGACAGGTTGCTATTTTTGGGCTCTTAACCCAATAAAGGTTCTTAAATCTTAGTTGCTTGAATTATTTTTAGTCTAAAATGTAAGTTTTTTGGATAAAAGCTTTTGTCAAATGCCATAAATACAAACGTGTCAAAGTTTTAAAGTTATTATTAATGATTTTGTGTTTTTAGAGAAGCTGTTTGTAAACTACATTAATCTGACAGTTGTGTTAAATGGCCTATTGAACTGTTAAACTTCTAATTATTTACCATAATACCTGTAAATACATGTATGGCTAAATGTATGTGGATATCCCTTTTAAATGTTAAGCAAACGGCCACAACCATATAATGACATTTTTAGTGTAATACAGTGCTGCAGAGCCCTGACCTCAACCTCACTAAACTGTTTTGGATACATCGATTGGCTTAGGTCTTCCTTTCCAACATTGGTGTCTTTCGACTGAATGGGCTCAAATTCTTACAGATACTTTCTATATTGTTCTAGGTGCAAGGTGAGGGCAACTCAATATCAATGGAACAGGATGCTCATGGTTCATGGTTGGGTGTCCATATAGTGTACATAATTTAAAACTGTAGTATTGTGTAGGAACCACAACAGAACTTGTGCTTTTTTAAATCTTTGTTATATTAAAGTTTATTGTGTGTGTTTAAAACTGTGCACATTAGTACTGATTCTGAAACATTTTACAATCTGCAATTTTAAACAATGAAAAATAGAAAACTCTTGTTTATTTTAAGCATCTGTACCACTTTCATCTTTAGTCTTACAAAATGCTGCTTTAATCTATATCATTTAAATTCTATTTAATTCAGTTTTATTTAGAACAGCCTAAAAAGTCATTATTTCTAGTTACTCATTTGCTTTTATTAGTGTTATTTGTTTTTTGTGTGTTTTCTTTTGCATGTATATTAAAGGACAAAGCTGTGACTGTAAACACAAAGCAAGAACACAAGAACAGTGCAAGTGATTGGGGATAAAACAAGAACAAGATAACTAACCCTATGCTAAGTACTAATCAAAACTAATTTAAATATTACCTAGGAAAGACCAGAAATGCTAAGCTATGCACTAATAAGATAAGATAAGATAAGATAAGATAAGATAAGATAAGATAAGATAAGATGATAAGATAAGATAAGATAAGATAAGATAAGATAGCGTTTTATTATCCCACAGGGGGGATTTGCAGTGTTACAGCAGCTTTCAAGAATATAAAAATAAAAACAATACAAAGTGTTTACACATATTAAAAAGTAGAAAAGTAAGAATATGTAAATGTAATGTCTTTTTAAGGAAAGTTAACCAAATAATTGCACATTTGTTAAGAAGTATTGCACAAGGTACAGCAGGTATTGCACATATTTTAAAAAGTTATTGCACAGAGAGTATTATAAACAATGTGAAATTATTGTGATGGTGATTATCTGCGTTTAGGGCGGTGCTGGTTATATAGCCTGACAGCAGAAGGAAGAAAAAAGCTGCGGTATCTCTCCTAAGCCAATGCTAACACTAACCTAGGACCAAACACAGAACAGGTTCCTATTTTCAAACTACTAATTGGAAGCAAGAACAAGTGCTGGAACAGAAGTAAAGAATACATCAAGGACAAAAACAAAAAAGTTTTTCAAAGATTTGTGCTGGACAAGAAAACAGGAATGACCCACCAGGAGTACAGCAAACACCTGAAACTAGACACATGTGGAACCGTGGGTGATAAAAAAAATAAATAAAAAAAAAAACAGTGAGTCTGTGTGCTTGGTTAAAAATTGTATTTGAATATGAAGTGTGAACTTTTCTCATTGTTTTGTTTTGTTAAGCCACCACTGCACAGGAAAATCTCATATTTGCATAAACTAAACAAACAGATCATATGGAGATTAGTTTTATTACCCAATGAAGTAGAGAAGACATTTTCATAACCCCAAAAATAGGTCATGACCGTAAGTAGTCAGGATCGTGTCTACAGCACATTCAACAAAATTTAAACCTTAATTGATATAATTGTGATGCAACCAAATGAACTACAAATCAGCACATTAATGAAGGTTCTACTCACCACATTTAGACTTGTGATACTTTAGTACAATAAGCGTGAAATTCATCTTTTCTGAATATACAAATGAGTCGGGTGCTGAGCGACCACTCAGAGCCGGATGCTGTTTTTAAAACGTAGTAATTTACGAGAATTTCAGGGCTGGACATTCCTCACTAAAGTGGTGATTGTCCCCACAGAAAGTGGAGGCTTTAAACCAATGAAATACGAGTTATTTCTTCGAACATATTCATAAGCCAATGACAGACGGATTGATTATGATCTCATCCAGATGGAGAAGCGTGATTCATCACTCCAGAGAACACGTCTCAACTGCTCTAGAGTCCAGTGGTGGCGTGCTTTACACCACTACATCCAACGCTTTGCATTGCGCTTGGTGATGTAAGGCTTGGATGCAGCTGCTTGGCCATGGAAACCCGTTCCATGAAGCTCTACACACTGTTCTTGGGATAATCTGAAGCCCACATGAAGTTTGGAGGTTTGTAGCGATTGACTCTGCAGAAAGTCTCTGACCTCTGCGCACTATGTTCCTCTGTCATTTTACGTGATTACCACTTGGTGGCTAAGTTGCTGTCGTTCCCAATCGCTTCCACTTTGTTATAATAGCACTGACAGTCGACTGTTGAATATTTAGTAGTAAGGAAATTTCACGACTGGACTTGTTGCACAGGTGGCTGGCTACTATTCATAAATCCTCTAGTACTAGGCCTGACCTGTCACCTACTCCTCTGCAAGAGAGGACGAACACCTTTGTGGATGGCTCTTGTTCCAAACCAAATTACTTCACCTTCCTCTGTGTACATGCTGTAAGTAAACTACCCAATATTGTTACTGAAGCTTCCTCTGTCCCTTATAAGTCTGCACAGGCAACTGAACTTGCATTGACACGAGCCTGCACTATTTTTTCCAGGCAGATCGAGGTATTGTTTTGGGGTTTGCACATGATTTGGGAAAAATATGGTTGGAAAGAGGATTTGTTTCTGCTGATGGTAAGCCCATTGCCAATTCACAGTTAGTTTCTGACCTCATTCAGGGCAGGACCCTGCCTTCACATTTAGCCATTGTCAAGGTTAAGGAACCTCTACAATTTTGAAAGTGCCAAAGGCAGCGCTGTAGCTGATGCTGCAGCCAAACAGGCAGCACCAGATCTGCTGGTTACACACCGATGCATTCACCCCAATGGAGAATCCACTCCTGACACACTCTTTAGATAAAACCTACCAGCAGGCACACCCTATGCAAGACGACGACCTTTGACGGCCCTGATGGCATTATTCGTGATTCTGACTTACATATTTGTGTTGTCTTCCTCTGTTCTGCCATTTCTCATACAACACATTCATGAAGTACCTCACATGTCTCTCAGACTCATAGCAGCAAATGACACTGGAGTAAAGATCTAAAGATATATATATATATATATATATATATATATATATACAGTATCTCACAAAAGTGAGTACACCCCTTACATTTTTGTAAATATTTTATTATATATTTTCATGGGACAACACTATAGAAATGAAACTTGGATACAATGTAAAGTAGTCAGTGTACAGCTTGTATAGCAGTGTAAATTTGCTGTGCCCTCAAAATTACTCAACACACAGCCATTAATGTCTAAACCGCTGGCAACATAAGTGAGTACACCCCACAGTGAAAATGGCCAAATTGTGCCCAAAGTGTCAATATTTTGTGTGGCCACCATTATTTTCCAGCACTGCCTTAACCCTCTTGGGCATGGAATTCACCAGAGCTGCACAGGTTGCCACTGGAATCCTCTTCCACTCCTCCATGAAGACATCACTGTGCTGGTGGATGTTAGACACCTTGTTCTACTCCACCTTCCGCTTGAGGATGCCCCACAGGTGCACAATTGGGTTAAGTCCATCACCTTTACCTTCAGCTTCCTCAGCAAGCCAGTTGCCATCATGGAGGTTGTGTTTGGGGTCGTTATCGTGTTGAAAAACTGCCATGCGACTCAATTTCTGAAGGGAGGGGATCATGCTCTGCTTCAGTGTCACAGTACATATTGGAATTCATGTTTCCCTCAATGAACTGCAGCTCCCCAGTGCCGGCAGCACTCATGCAGCCCCAGACCATGATGCTACCACCACCATGCTTGACTGAAGGCAAGAGACAATTGTCTTGGTACTCCTCACCAGGGCGCCGCCACACATGCTGGACACCATCTGAGCGAAACAAGTTTATCTTGGTCTGGTCAGACCACAGGGCATTCCAGTAATCCATGTTCTTGGATTGCTTGTCTTCAGCAAACTGTTTGTGGGCTTTCTTGTGCGTCAGCTTCCTTCTGGGATGACGGCCATGCAGACCAAGTTGATGCAGTGTGTGGCGTATGGTCTGAGCATTGACAGGCCCACGTCTTCAACCTCTGCAGCAATGCCGGCAGCACTCATGTGTCTATTTTTTAAAGCCAACCTCTGGATATGACGCCGAACACGTGGACTCAACTTCTTTGGTCGACCCTGGCGAAGCCTGTTCCGAGTGGAACCTGTCCTGGAAAACCGCTGTATGACCTTGGCCACCGTGCTGTAGCTCAGTTTCAGGGTGTTAGCAATCTTCTTATAGCCTAGGCCATCTTTGTGGAGAGCAACAATTCTATTTCTCACATCCTCAGTCAGTTCTTTGCCATGAGGTGCCATGTTGAATATCCAGTGGTCAGTATGAGAGAATTGTACCCAAAACACCAAATTTAACAGCCCTGCTCCCCATTCACACCTGGAACCTTGACACATGACACCAGGGAGGGACAACGACACAATTGGGCACAATTTGGACATGTTCACTGTGGGGTGTACTCACTTATGTTGCCAGCTATTTAGACATTAATGGCTGTGTGTTGAGTTATTTTCAGAAGACAGTAAATCTACACTGCTATACAAGCTGTACACTGACTACTCAAAGATATAATAAAATATTTGCAAAAATGTGAGGGGTGTACTCACTTTTGTGATATATATATACAGTATATTATGATAAAATAGGCGTTTTACATTTGGGAACATGAGTGTTTGTCTCATTCATGACTTTCCACTTCTAAAAACAAGCTTAGTTCAGGGTGTATAGCCATATTGCATTAAGCGTCTATAGAAAGTGCTCAAGATGCACCACAATTCCAATCAATTCCAATTTTAGGATAAATGACACATAAATGAAAATTACTGGACCTCTGAAATCACATCCAATGCCAATAATGCTGATACTGAGTTAGTTTTGTCTTTGCTGTTACAACAGCCTCAACTCTTTGGGGAAGCATAAATTAGCTTGCTGTGCAATTATGTTGATCAATATACTCTGTGATCTGTGGATGTTCCAATTTATACCAAATGTATAGGATTAAGTTACTGGCTCTGTGCAGTCTAGTCTTGTTCACAGCTGGTACAGGGACATTGCCTCCACCAACCTGTCACCTTTAAATTAAAAAGACACAGTTTGTGATCCACCACAGTGGATCAGCCTCTATTGGTTGATTTTTTTGGTATGTATATTAAGAATGTTTTATTTCACTTTAGAAATATTTACAGCAATAGTTCAATTAAAATGTCTGTAAACTATGGGTTATTGAAATGAATTAATATTCCTCTGTTCTTGTGTTTGGGAAAACAGCCTTTACTGTCCCAGCTTGATTGTACCCCTGTGCAGAAAAGCAAGGTTCATAAAGACAAATACTCTTTCGACTGAATAATCACATTTCCACAAAATAAAAGTCTTAGCTTGCTTAAAACAAATCCAAACAAGCTGAGACACATAGAAAAATAATTTTATTATACGGTACTTTGTTTATGAATACACGACAAGTAAAGACATTCCATCTGCCATAGACTATTAGATTTTACAACCACTAGTCAAGAGCTTGAGATAATGTTAACATCGGTTAACGCTTAAACAAATATGTTAAAAAAAAAACACATTAGTGTATTTAGTATGAAGGGTATAAATACAACAAACACTGTTTGAAAAGCAAACACGATCCTCTCCCCTTGCTCTAGAATTTTAGTGTCATGTAGAAACTCTTCGAAGCCGTGAATCATTTAACAGGTAATACAGCATTTTTAAACTTCAATAATATATCAAAACATACTTCATACATGCTATAAATTGTAAATCTTACATTATTCATGTAAATGCTTGTTGTATTTTTGTATTGTTTGATGTAATAAGGATGAACTAACATGTTAGGATAAATATTTTAGAACTACGTCTCAAGTAATTTCATTTATTGTATAATCTTTTATTAAGGCACCAATGTAGCCTGTTTATAAGTGTGTTATATGATTATAACATATAAATACAGTGTCATATAAGTTCTTTTCTGGATCTTTTGTCTTCGCAGGTAAACATTAATACAGAATGGCCAACATCTCTGAAGACACCAAAAATTCCACTTCAGAGTTCTGTTTAGAACAGAAACAATTAGGACTTATTTCTTTCTTCTCTCTCTTGTCCCTGTGCTTTCTTGTTGCAACACCAGCCCATGTGTGGTGCCTCTGGTTCTATTTTAAAATCAAATGCAATTCCAAACAATCGCCGGTCTTTTTTCTAAATCAAACTATCATGGAGCTGATCTACTGCATAAAATGTCCTCTTGAGATACTAAATGTCTTGATTTTCAAGAATACAACCCTATCAAAGGTGATCGCTTTTATGTATGGCATTTCCGCCATCGGCAGGTCTCTCTTGCAAACCTGCATTTGTATTGAACAATAAAGGCTGTTGTTTATCCAGTTACGTTTTTGAAGCTCAAAGGAACAAAGTACAGGATCTGTGTGGCTGCGATGTGCTGGTTGATGACTGCTGGATACGGCCTGTATCTGGCCAACGCAAATACATTTCCTGACAGCATTTTTATCTCTGTGTTTCTGTACTGTGTGCTCTGAAAACTCAGGACCGGGAGATAGACGTACCAGAAATCAGAACAGTACAGACGTAGGGAACCAGCAAAAGAGAAACGCATTAAATATGATCTTTCATATTATGATCTTCCTCAGGTACTACTGATATCTCCTGTTCTAAATTCAGTGTTGTATCCGTGTGATTTTGTTCCTATAACAACTTCCTCTATATATACTGTATATACTGTATATACGTACACACACCTACACATAAATACACACACAAACACAAACAAATACATACACACAAACTTACATACACACATACACACACACACATCAGTGATGTCCAAACTACACCCTACTGGAACCTTTACGATTATAGTATTCATGACTGAATACATTTTGATCAATTGAGGGTTAGGGGCCTTACGCAGGGGCCCAACGCTGGCAACTTTGCAGTGGTGGGGCTTGAACCAGCAACCTTCTAATTGCTAGTTTAGTAACCTAACTCTAACCACTGAACTACCACTGCTCTCCTAACTAAAAGAAGTTAGTATGTTAGTACACACACACACACACACACACACACACACACATCTCAGGGCTCCGTATGTGGCTCAGTGGGGAGGAGAACACACTGCTAGAACATGCTGAAGAATGTGGAGCTTCAAACTTCCTCACACACACACACACACACACACACACAGAGTGTTACAGTACACACACTCGTCCTGTTAACACAAAACACTTTCAATCAATAAGTAAACACTGCAACATACATTTGACCCTAGTGGGTAGTGCTGTGGGTCTCCAACTAGAAGGTTGTGAGTTTGAATCCCCACTGTTGGGCCCTTGAGCAAGGCCCTTAACCTACTCCAGTGCTCTATATGTAAAAGTATTTTATTGTTCTGTACGTGTGTATTTGTATACGTGACAAATAAAGGCCCTCCGTCCATCATTCCAAAAGAATAAAGCACCAGCCTGTACATGTACGGTGATGTAAAGCTCGCTCGACCGTAAACAGCGTCACGCGTCTCAGCAGCGTCTGGTTTATGCCAAACAACGATCTCCATTATTCTATGTTTCAGTACAACTTTCTCTTTGCATATTGAGAATCAGGTTGTATTTCTTGGTGCAGTGGGGGACCGTCTTAAATGACAACAGGTTTCCGAAGCGCTCCTGAATGAATGTGTTTCAAAACAGTGTAACATTGCACTCGTATTTCGCCTAAATAAGTAAACCAAACATACATATTTACATAAACACACATACATACACACACACAAACACACACAAACATACACACACACACACATTTACATGTACACACATTATACACACATTTACATGTACACACAATATACACACACGCATACATACACACGCAAACACACACATTTACATGTTCACACATTATACACACACGCATACACACACATACACAGAAACATACATACACACACACAAACATACACACATACATAGATACACACACATATAAACACATACACATGTACACACACAAACACACACATACAAACATACACATATATATATACACACACACACAAACATAAATACACACACATACATACATTTACATGTACACACATTATACACACACATACATACATACATACATACATACATACACACATTTACATGTACACACATTATACACACACACATACATACATACATAAACACACACATGTATACATACACACACACAAACATACACACATACATACATACATAAACACACACATGTATACATACACACACACAAACATACACACATACAGTGTATCACAAAAGTGAGTACACCCCTCACATTTCTGCAGATATTTAAGTATATCTTTTCATGGGACAACACTGACAAAATGACACTTTGACACAATGAAAAGTAGTCTGTGTGCAGCTTATATAACAGTGTACATTTATTCTTCCCTCAAAATAACTCAATATACAGCCATTAATGTCTAAACCACAGGCAACAAAAGTGAGTACACCCCTAAGAGACTACACCCCTAAATGTCCAAATTGAGCACTGCTTGTCATTTTCCCTCCAAAATGTCATGTGATTTGTTAGTGTTACTAGGTCTCAGGTGTGCATAGGGAGCAGGTGTGTTCAATTTAGTAGTACAGCTCTCACACTCTCTCATACTGGTCACTGAAAGTTCCAACATGGCACCTCATGGCAAAGAACTCTCTGAGGATCTTAAAAGACGAATTGTTGCGCTACATGAAGATGGCCAAGGCTACAAGAAGATTGCCAACACCCTGAAACTGAGCTGCAGCACAGTGGCCAAGATCATCCAGCGTTTTAAAAGAGCAGGGTCCACTCAGAACAGACCTCGCGTTGGTCGTCCAAAGAAGCTGAGTGCACGTGCTCAGCGTCACATCCAACTGCTGTCTTTGAAAGATAGGCGCAGGAGTGCTGTCAGCATTGCTGCAGAGATTGAAAAGGTGGGGGGTCAGCCTGTCAGTGCTCAGACCATACGCCGCACACTACATCAAATTGGTCTGCATGGCTGTCACCCCAGAAGGAAGCCTCTTCTGAAGTCTCTACACAAGAAAGCCCGCAAACAATTTGCTGAAGACATGTCAACAAAGGACATGGATTACTGGAACCATGTCCTATGGTCTGATGAGACCAAGATTAATTTGTTTGGTTCAGATGGTCTCAAGCATGTGTGGTGGCAATCAGGTGAGGAGTACAAAGATAAGTGTGTCATGCCTACAGTCAAGCATGGTGGTGGGAATGCCATGGTCTGGGGCTGCATGGGTGCAGCAGGTGTTGGGGAGTTACATTTCATTGAGGGACACATGAACTCCAATATGTACTGTGAAATACTGAAGCAGAGCACGATCCCCTCCCTCCGGAAACTGGGTCGCAGGGCAGTGTTCCAGCATGATAATGACCCCAAACACACCTTTAAGACGACTACTGCTTTATTGAAGAGGCTGAGGGTAAAGGTGATGGACTGGCCAAGCATGTCTCCAGACCTAAACCCAATAGATTATCTTTGGGGCATCCTCAAGCGGAAGGTGGAGGAGCGCAAAGTCTCGAATATCCGCCAGCTCAGTGATGTCGTCATGGAGGAGTGGAAAAGCATTCCAGTGGCGACCTGTGAAGCTCTGGTAAACTCCATGCCCAGGAGAGTTAAGGCAGTTCTGGGGAATAATGGTGGCCACACAAAATATTGACACTTCAGGAACTTTCACTAAGGGGTGTACTCACTTTTGTTGCCGGTGGTTTAGACATTAATGGCTGTATATTGAGTTATTTTGAGGGAAGAATAAATTTACACTGTTATATAAGCTGCACACAGACTACTTTTCATTGTGTCAAAGTGTCATTTTGTCAGTGTTGTCCCATGAAAAGATATACTTAAATATCTGCAGAAATGTGAGGGGTGTACTCACTTTTGTGATACACTGTACATACATAAACACACACATACATACATAAACACACACGTATACATAAACACACACATACATACATAAACACACACATGTATACATACACACACACAAACATACACACATACATACATAAACACACACATACATACATAAACACACACGTATACATAAACACACACATACATACATACATAAACACACACATGTATACATACACAAACACAAACATACACACATACATACATACATAAACACACACATGTATACATACACACACACAAACATACACACATACATACATACATAAACACACACATACATACATAAACACACACGTATACATAAACACACACATACATACATAAACACACACGTATACATACACACACACAAACATACACACATACATAGATACACACACATATAAACACATACACATGTACACACACACACATACACCAACACATACATACACACACACAAACACACACAAACATAAATACACACACATACATACATACTCACATAAACACATACATACACACATTTACATGTACACACATTATACACACACACACATACACATACATAAACACATACACACAAACAAACCTACATACACACACAAACATACATTCACACACACATACAGTATATATATATTTACACATAGAATATAAATTCTACAATATTTCTTAAAATTTATAGTTTCTTAAATGGTTTTATTGGATTTCCCCATCCTGTCTCATTAAATCACAAGAAATAAAATCAGTCTTTAAACCTTTAACACTGGTAAATATGCTTTTTTCGCACTTTTATTCACACGTGATTCACGTTTGTTCCAAATTAGCACATTGCTTCGATGAGCAAAGAAATAAATCACATGTGTAAATACTTTAATATGTTGACAAGGGAAATTAACCATGTGAGCTATGCACATAATCGCGCTAAAAAAAATTCCTGAACAACTGCATTTTCCTTTCTGTATTATAGAGGACAAGATAGTGTTTACTTTTTCTGAGGAGCAGAGACTAATGGTACCATCTCAAATTATATCCACCGCCCTATGTAGTGCACTATGTTGGACATGACCAGTGAAGGTCAGTAACGCGTTACTTAGTATTTTTCAGTAACGAGTAATCTAACGCGTTACTATTTCCAATCCAGTAATCAGATTAAAGTTACTTATCCAAGTTACTGTGCGTTACTATTTTTGTCATTTTCCTTAGTAAAAAGATATATATTTGCTTTCTTCTTGCGTCTCGGGGAGTGACGTCTGGCCTATGCGACAGTTAATTTATGGGCTGCGTCCGGAATCGGTTACTTACAGAGTGTGCACTAGATTGGAGGAAGTGTGCACTACTCGGCCAACGCCGAGTGATGACGTGGGGACGTGATGACGTAATATCACCATGGTTACAGACTCATTACAAATCCCACTCGCCAAAATGTAGGATATTTATCGTCTTTTTGTTATTTATTTGTCTTTAAAGATGTTTTATTTTATTTATCTTACTTACACTTGTGAACAGAGGACTCCGTTTTTCGCGTCTTTCTTGTTTCTTATTCCGCTTCAATCGCAGCTCCAGTTGCATTATGAAATACATTAGCGGATCGCATTATATAACTAATAAAGTAACTTGTAATCTAACTTAGTTACTTTTAAAATCAAGTAATCCAAAAAGTAACTAAGTTACTTTTTAAAGGAGTAATCAGTAATCAGTAATCAGATTACTTTTTCAAGGTAACTATGCCATCACTGGACATGACATAATAGAACTTTCACAAAAATCTTCCTTAAAACAGCTGGTTTTAAGCCCCCGGTATCCAACAGTAGCTTAGATAACTACTTATTAATCATTCAGTGACTGTTAAAATAAATGTTTTGTACTGTTAGGAAGTACCCTAAGTAGGGCATAGGCGACATTTGAGATGGGCCCACAGTCTCTTCTTAAACGGCGTTACTAACGAAGCAGAGGCGCTGAACACTAACTTTTCCTTTTCTGCTCTTTGGCTATACTGTAGTTCCTTACTGCCAAACAGGTTGTCCAGTTTCCTGCACTTTTCTGCATCTGCTTGCAGCTTTTTCTTCTTTTTCTTTTTTTTTTTTATCACGGGCTTTTTCTGCGCCTCCTTTATGCTTTTTCGACCATTTCTCCATCTCGCACTCATTCACTATGTATTTTTTGAACTGGTGGTTGTGATTATGGTTTATCCTGGGGGAGGGACATTTATGTGATTGGCCAATGGACATGCAGCGAGGATACTGTGGTGGGCCAATGCACACTTCAGGATTTTTATTCAGGAATATTTAAAACAGAATTTATTTTTCACTCTCTCAGCGGCCCACATACAGAGCGGCCCACCGGGAAAACTCCCGACCCTCCCGATGGCCAGTCCATCCCTAAGTGGAGCTGATAAAATGGACAGTGTAGAAACAAGGAGGTGGGTTTTAATGTTATGGCTGATCTGTGTATATTAAAAATGTTTAATTTCACTTAAGTAATATTTACAGCAATAATTTAATTAGAATGACATTCTGTAGCTTAGTATTACCCCATTTCATTCCACACAACATGGGCAGTTTTAGGAAAATCCTTCCCCCCTACAGTACACATTGAGTTCGGGTGTTTTAGCCAGACCATTTGCAAATGGGTTTTTGAAATTAATTATATCAAATAAATAAATATTCCTCTATTCTAGTGTTTGGGAAAACAACCTTTCCTGTCCCAGCTTGACTATACCGCTGTGCACAAAAGCAAGGTCCATGAAGACAAATGCTCTTTTGACTGAATAGGCACAAATGTCCACAAAAAAAAAAAAAAAACTTCGTGAAACACTTAAAACAAATCCAAACTAGCTTAGACACATGGCTAAATAATTTTATTGTTCTGCACTTTGTTTAGGAATGCATGACAAATAAAGCCATTCCAGCTGCTTCAGATTATTATATTATGCAAACACCGGTTAAGAGCTTGAGATAATGTTAACATCAAAATAAGGAAGTGTTATCTTAGAGGCTTTGACCGTCTAAACAAATATATAAACAAAACACATTAGTGTATTTAGTATCAAGGGTATAAAAAATCTAACACTATTTGAAAAGCAAACACAATACTCTCTCATTGCTCAGTGTCATGTAGAGACTCTTTAAAGCCGTAAATCATTTTACAGGTAATACAGCATTTTTAAACTTCAATAATAGAACAAAACATACTTCATACATGCTATAAATTGTAAATCTTACATTATTTATTTAAATGCTTGTTGTATTTTTGTATTGTTTAATGTAAGGAAGATGAACTAACATACTTCTGTTTTATTTATTGTATATTCTTTTATTAAGGTCTCCTCAGACCAATGTGGGCTATTTATAAGTATGTTATATTGTTATAACACATGAATACAGTGTCATAGAAGTTCTTTTCTGGATCTTTTTTGTAGGTACACATTAATACAGAATGGCCAACATCTCTGCAGCCGCCATGAATTTTACTTCAGCTTCTTTGTTTATTCCTTCTGTTGAGTTCTGTTTACAAAATAAATACTTTGGAGTTATTTTTTCCTACTCTGTAATGTCACTCTGCTTTCTTGTTGCAACTCCAGCCCATGTGTGGTGTCTCTGGTTCTACTTTAAAACTGAATGTAAATCCAAACAAACTCCGGTCTTTTTTCTAAATCAAACTATTATGGAGCTGATCTACTGCATAGATTGTCCTCTTGAGATACTAAATGTCTTGATTTTCAAGAACGCAAACTTTTTTTATGTGATCGAGTTTATTTATGGCATTTCCGCCATCGGCAGGTCTCTTTTACAAACCTGCATTTGTATTGAACAATACATGGCTGTTGTTTATCCAGTTACGTTCCTAAAACTCAAAGGACCAAAGTACAGGATCTGTGTGGCTGCGTCGTGCTGGTTGATGGCTGCTGGATACGGCCTGTATCTGGTCAACGCAAAAAAATTTCCAAACGGCATTTTTATCTCTGTGTTCATTGTGGCAGTGACTGTGATTTCATTTTGCTGTGCTTCTGTTTTGTGTGCTCTGAAAAACCCAGGACCGGGAGATAAACGCACCAGAAATCAGAACAGTACAGATGCAGGGAACCAACAAAAGAGAAACGCATTCAATATGATCTTTACAGCGTTGCTTTTAACCCTGTTTACCTATCTTCCTCAGGTACTACTGACATATCCTCCACTAAATATCAATTCAGTGTTGTATGAGTGTGATTTTGTTCCAACAACAACTTCCTTATATTTTTTTGGTGTTTTAATCACACCATTTTTAAAAATGTACAGGGAGGGTTATCTAAATCTAAAGAGACTCAGTCACTGCAATCTGTCAAACTCATGAAGAGGAAAACTTTAATAATATTAATAAACAGGAACTAAAACACTAACTGCACTGTTTGACAATTGTGTTAAATGGTTTGTTAAACTGATGTAATTATTTCCCATAAAACCTGTAATTAGAAATAGGCTGTTCTAGATGTCAGGCAACTTAATAGTAGTAGAATGGAATGCTCATTAAGCTCATGGTCAGGTGTCCATATAATTATGGCCATATATTGTACATGTTTTAAAGAGTAGTATTGTGTAGGATCTTTGGTCTTTTTGGTCTTTGTTATATTAAAGCATATTGTGTCTTAAAACTGTGTACTCCAGTTTGTTCCACAGTTATTTGATTCATTACTGATTCTGAGTTTTACAATCTGCAATTTTAATTACATTATAAACATTACCCTAGTGTCATGGTGACACAAGGAGACAAACAGTATGTGAGTGCAGATTTATTTGCAAGTTTATGCTGAAGTACAATCAAGAGCAAATCCAAAGATAAGGTCTGTGTGGCGATGGGAACTGCAAAATGGAGCAGCATTCATTATTTTGAGAGAGCATTAGAGATGATAACAGCACCCTGGCACATTTTTAAGAGTCACAGGGGTGTCCCAATCGTTTATTATAGTTTATTTATTAAGTCATTTTGTGGGTCATATGCCATACGTTAAGGACTGGAGATGGGGTATGTTACCATTACACCTGGTTCAATTAACAATGGAATTAATCTCAGACCAATATAAAGTCGCTGTTTGTTATTTGTAAAGGGGTGCATTTCATTTTAGGACATGATATATGCAGTGAAATGCTGCTTAAGGAACATACCATTAATTATTCTTCAATATTTTCTTTTTATCTGTCCATTTTGTCCTGAGGCCCTCACACATTCAAAGGACCCCTCATGCCTAGGGTAATCTCACGATTTTACAACCCCAAAAGAGAATCTTAAGCCTCTTCCCCCACACTTACAAGCATCCTGTGCCCTTACTAGGACTAAAAGCCATAAGTGTCACAGCCTGGAGCAACTCTGTTCTTTCATCTTAAGGGATATCTTAACTTCTCTTACAACCTTTTTGAGTAAAGGGAGACCAGGATTAGTTCACCAACTGGTACAAGAGGAACAGACCCCCAATCTACTTTCACCATTTTGCATGCAAATGAAGTATCCTTTACCCTGGAAACTTTTTTTGTAATGTGCTGCAGGCCTGAAATGCAGGAATGGATGTTTATTAATAAATGAAATGAAGTTGAGCAGATAAAACATGAAATATCTCTGGTTCATCCTGTCTGACATCAAATAAAAGTCAAAGTTAATGTAACTCTGTTTTTAGAGACACTGGACAAGAGCTTAAGATACTGTTCACATCAATTACAAGGGGGAATGTTATTGTAGGACCTTGGTCTAAACAAATATGTAATAGAACTTTTGTGTATTTTGTATGAATGGTAAAAAAAACACCAAACACTATTTAAAAAGCAAATAAGTTATGCGCCCCTTGGTCTGACATTTCAGTGTCATGTAGAGACTCTTCAAAGCCGTTAATCATTTAACAGGTAATACAGCGTTTTTTTAACTTCAATGATAGAACAAAGCTTACATGCTATAAATTGTAAATCCTACATTATGGATGAAAATGTTTGTTGTATTTTTTGGTTTAATGTAGGAAATTAACATGTTAACATTATTTAAAAGAACTTCATTACATCTGTTTTGTTTATTGTTTATTATACTGTATATTTTAATACAATCTCATTGGACTCGTGAACTTTGGATTAATAAAATAAATGTTCTTTACTGCATCTTTTAAAAAATTTTCTTCGTAGATACACATTAATACAGAATGGCCAACATCTCTGAAGACGCCTTCTCTCTCTTGTCACTCTGCTTTCTTGTTGCAACACCAGCCCATGTGTGGTGCCTCTGGTTCTATTTTAAAATTGAATGTAAATCCAAACTTTCCTCAAGTACTACTGATATCTCCTAAGCTAAATTCAGTGTTGTATCAGTGTGATTTTGTTCAATTAACATCCTCATATGTTTTTGGTGTTATAAGTACACCATTTTAAAAAATGTACAGGGAGGGTTATCTAAATCTAAAGAGACTCAGTCAGTGCAATCTGTCAAACTCATGAAGAGGAAAACTTGAATAATATTAATAAACAGGATTTAAAGCACTAACTGTACTGTTTGACAATTGTGTTAAATGTTTTTTTTTACTGTTACTCTTGTAATTATTTCTCATAAAGCCTGTAATTACAAATATATGACTAAAAGTATGTGTATAATTACTATCTATTATTGGTGTGTTTGGGGAACAGTTTGTGGAAGGCCCTTTTTTGTGCCAGCATAATGTCGCATTTGCCTGCACAGAGCCCTGACTTCACCCTTACTAAACTCTTTTGGAATGAACTGGAACAACGACTGGACTAGCCATGCACCTTCACCATTAGTGCCTGATCTAATGAATGGGCGCAAATCTCACAGACACCTTCCAAAATCTTGTGAACAGCCTGTCCTAAACAATGTAGGCTGTTCTAGATGCCAGGCAACTTAATATTAATAGAATGGAATGCTCATCAAGCTCATGGTCAGCTGTCCATATAATTATGGCCATATATTGTACGTCTTGTGCTTTTTTGGTTTTTGTTATATTAAAGCATATTATGTCTTGAAACTGTGTACTCCAGTTTGTTCCACAGTTATTTATTTAATTACTACAGTGGGGCCAAAAAGTATTTAGTCAGCCACTGATTGTGCAAGTTCTCCTACTTAGAAAGATGAGAGAGGTCTGTAATTTTCATCATAGGTGCACATCAACTATGAGAGACAAAATGAGAAAAAAAATCCAGGAAATTACATTACTCCTTCGTTGCCCGAGCGGTGTGTTTGGGATCATTGTCATGCTGGAAGACCCAGCCACGTTCCATCTTCAATGCTCTCACTGATGGAAGAAGGTTTTGGCTTAAAATCTCACGATACATGGCCCCGTTCATTCTTCCCTTAACACGGATCAGTCGTCCTGTCCCCTTTGCAGAAAAACAGCCCCAAAGCATGATGTTTTCACCCCCATGCTTCACAGTAGGTATGGTGTTTACTCAGCATTCTTCTTCCTCCAAACACGACGAGTTGAGTTTTTACCAAAAAGTTCCATTTTGGTTTTATCTGACCACATGATATTCTCCCAATCCTCTTCTGGATCATCCATATGCTCTCTGGCAAACTTCAGACGGACCTGGACATGTACTGGCTTAAGCAGGGGGACAGGCCTGGCACTGCAGGATTTGAGTCCCTCTCGGCGTAGTGTGTTACTGATGGTAGCCTTTGTACTTTGGTCCCAGCTCTCTGCAGGTCATTCATCAGGTCCCTCCGTGTAGTTCTGGGATTTTTGCTCACCGTTCTCATGATCATTTTGACCCCACGGGATGAGATCTTGCGTGGGACCCCTGATGGAGGGAGATTATCAATGGTCTTGTATGTCTTCCATTTTCTTACAATTGCTCCCACAGTTGATTTATTCACACCAACCTGCTTGCCTATTGTAGATTCACTTTTCTTAGCCTGGTGCAGGTCTACAATTTTCTTCCTGGTGTCCTTCGACAGCTTTTTGATCTTGGCCATGGTTGAGTTTGGAGTCTGACTGTTTGAGGCTGTGGACAGGTGTCTTTTATACAGATAACGAGGTCAAACAGGTGCCATTAATACAGGTAACGAGTGGAGTAACTTCTTAAAGAAGAAGTTACAGGTCTGTGAGACCCAGAAATCTTGCTTGTTTGTGGGTGACCAAATACTTATTTTCCACCATAATTTACAAATAAATTCTTTAAAAATCCTACAATGTGATTTCCTGGATTTTTTTTCTCATTTTGTCTCTCATAGTTGAAGTGTACCTATGATGAAAATTACAGACCTCTCTCATCTTTCTAAGTAGGAGAACTTGCACAATCAGTGGCTGACTAAATACTTTTTGGCCCCTCTGTAAATGAATCAATTTGAAAAGTACTTCTACATTTTACATTTTCAGCATTTATCAGACGCTTTTATCCAAAGCGACTTACACAATGAGCGGAACACGATGAGCAATTGAGGGTTAAGGGCCTTGCTCAGGGACCCAACAGCGGCAACTTGGTGGTGGCGGGGCTTGAACAGGCAACCCTCTGTGTACTAGTCCAGTACCTTAACCACTGAGCTAACACTTCTAGTGTTATTGTAACGAGTTTACGACTTATAGTTATACATTGAATTGGCAGGAGCGCAGATAAGGAGTAAGCAACTCTGCAAGAGAGCCGCAAGAAAAGTTACAGAGTGAGCACAGAGCGGATTGGAACCAGGGTCATCAAGAACCAAGTCAAGCGCTCTAAACGCTTCCCTATTTTGGAGCTCATGAAAGCCCTGGCTTTACAGGAGATGAAGCTGCCAACGGGGACAGCTTCAGTTAGATGCCTGCTAGCACGGCAGGTCGGAAAACAATGCTACCAAAACAAGGCAGCACGAGGGCTGCGTAACAGTCGCACCAAACTTTCCTTATCGGAAAATAAAAGAGCCCTAGCTACCTTGGCCTTACGACCTACACACCCAAACGTCCTTATGACGCCCGGGGGTACCTTCTGGCCCTGAAAAACAGTGAGACATAATGCGAGCAAGAAACAAAATGTGCGACAACCTGCAGTCAGGTTGTCAGTCCTAATTAGAGCGTTTGGTACTTAAGGATTAGTTACAGACGTTCTGTAACGCAGACGACGCTGGTACCAGAGCTTGGTTCACCAGTCGTCACTGGAACCCTAACAGTTTAGTGTTATGGTATACAAATATCTATAGTAACATTGTATACCAGACTACAGAACATTTGTACTGTATGGTTAAATAATTGTAATGATTGTGGTGTATAAGACCTGTTTAATCTATATATTGGTATTTACATTTTGTTCTTTTATTTTGTTAGCAATATTAAGAGTTAACTTTTAAAGTTTCTTGCTTAGCCAACTTAAAATGTTCTTTTCAAAAGCAAGCTTTTAGCATCGTCTATTGACCACAAGTGGTTCATCTCCATGATGGGCAGCAGAAATGTTCATCTCCTATTGGCTACATCCACTGCCTGACACACCTTTCAAGTGTGAATAGAAAGTGAATAGAAAACAGGCCATTCACATTTAGCTTTGGGTTTTACAGTTTTCCAGAAAAGTTATCAAAGTTTTTAGAATTTTCAGGAGTCAGTTCACCCACTGTGGATGCAGCATGCAGTTCACTCAGAAGAGTTTAAAGAGTTTGCACAGCTGCCGATCCACGAGTCAGCTCAGTTGTTCGGTTCAACGCTCGTGCTTCTGCAAGTTTGGATTCGACTTGAAGGTAAAGTTCCTATTCGGCTGCATGTAGAGAATCCAACCTCCTCACTCAATTGCTTAGTGTGTGCTGACCTTTGTGCTCTGCATCTGTATATCTTTGGAGACGAAGAAAGGAGAGTGCTTCAGAACACATCAACAACAGTCATTGGAAAGCCCACTTCTCTGCTGAACAGGGCCAAAGCAAAGAACCAACAGTTGTGAGGTAATTTGGCTAAGGGTCTCTTCCTGCAAAGTCTTCCTTCATCAACTGGTACATGCCTTATGTGTTCACGGGTGAGGTGCAGGGTTTCGATACTTTATTATCCAATTTCATTGTTATTTGATGGCATACAATTTAATTAGGCTCTAAACTTTTCTGGTTCTACCCACCATTCCATCCACTATAGATAATTATTATTATTTCCCAGTAATAGTTTGTACCTACAGCTTTATACTTTTATCATTAACCCTTAGTTATTCAATTTACTTTAATTTGTGTTGCATGTGTTATGTTTTAGAGTTCAACAAATATTAAAGCTATCCAGAACTTAGCACTGTGAGTTTGATTCCCTGGGTGAGAGAAATAAATGACCTATGAACTTTACTCCATCAGAAAGTGAATAATCTGTTATGAATTTGTTAGGAGAGGCAGTAAGCCAGTCAAGGTTTTTTTAAAAACCACGAAGCAAACACCACACCACAGACACAGAGAAAAGTTTTATGGGCAGGAGGGGCTTGAAAGGAGTGGTGAGAGGACCAGGAGGCTAGGATGGAGGCAGGAGCACTGAAGACTAAAGAGTAGGAAGGTGACGAGGAGCAGGGGATCCAGGAGAGCGAAAGGCGTCCAAGAGCAAGAAGGGGCTGGGAATCCAGGGAAAAACCAGAAAAACTACAAACTAGAATTTTAAGGTTTAGCAGGTGTAAAGTCACAATGGCGTCAACGCACGATCTGAATAGGAGGGGTTTCTTGACTTATTTAAATTGTTCAAATCCACAGGTCGAGTTTTAAGCACAACACTGAGTCTTGTAGAAACGTTTAAAGTAGAAAAGTATAAAAAGGCATAAAATAAAACAGACCAAATTGGAAATACATTGTTTTGAGGTATAGTTTGATGTGAGCAGCTTATAAAAGCACAGAGAGCAGATCCCATTTAATATTTATCGCTTAAATATAATTTCTGTGTTATACCAAAATGTGTCTGTCAAATTGTAGTACCAAATGTGTATTGTATGCAGGTCTTATTCCTGGCCCATGACATTTCTGTTGGCCTGCATTGATCCCGGACGAACCCCCACTTGTTACGTTCCATCTAACTTGGCTCCTAGGAGTAACAGAGGTGTTCCTTTTGATCAGTTTTACTTTAAATATGTCCTTAGGTTTTCTACATGGCTAAATCAGCAAATGCAATATTTACAGCATTGAACAAAAGGTTTTACAATTAAATAAGGAGAAAAAAAATTACAATATTTAACTAATATATCTGACAGACAACTACGATGACAACTACAGCTGCTACAACTACAAAAGCACATCACAGCTGCAGCATGGACATTGTTAGCGGTGTCAAACCAAAGAAATAACCAAAACCACTTCTGTATCTACTCAAGAAACCTAACCTGTAACAACATCAAATTTGCTTCTTACCTACTAAACAGAGTTTCACCTAACGGATGTAAAATGTGCAGCCCAAACTACACCTGTCCAGCTAAGCCACATGGAAGAAACCTTTTGAAAACATAACCTATAACAAGCAGCATAGTACCCAGCAAATCTCTCTAAACAGCTAAAATTCTCTAAAGACTGTGCACAAAAAGACTCTCTTAATGCTTCTTTTCTAAAAGTGTACTCATCTCTAATGGCTCTCTCAAAATATCTAATGCGGCTCTCTTTGTTGCAGTTTCTATCTCTGCTTATAAAGCAGAAATGCCACCTTTTCTCTGTCATGAATTATTGATTGTGTGGAGTAATAATAGTCTGTCATGAGGCACTTTCATTGGCTAGGACCACTTGCACCTAAATAGAATTTGGAAGAAACACCATATGCATTCCTGGCATGCAGGGTGTTCTCATACATAGCCACACAACTTTTAAATAATTGGAATAACCCCCCGCCTCTATTACGGTTTCAAACTCAGCCACATTCTTCAAGTCCAGATTTAAAATATACTTATGTACTTATGTTTCTAATGATTATTTACAAATAAGAGTGGCTCTGTCTTTTAGTTATGCTGTAATAATTAGAAACTTTGGAGCCTCATGCTATATTCTACAAATATGACATCTTATAATGATGATTTTGCTCAGATTACAACACAACTACTTCTGCTGTGTTTTTTTTTTCTCGAGGTGGCTCTGACCAAAGGCTGAAGACTGTAGGTAATGCCATTTTTGCTGCACTACTGGATATGATGGGAATCTGCAGTGACTGCAATCACATTGTCCAGAACTCACCGAGAGACCCACATACTAGAGTGACAAAATGACAGATGATCAACACTTGTTAATACCTTTGTTACAAATCATTTTATTTTTACAAATCTAGTTTATTTAAACTCATTCTAAACCACTTAAACAGATAGAAGAAGGAGGTCCACATTGAGTCCGGTTTGGCTGAACGTTTCTTCCCTGTAATTTTCAGGGTGTATTTTTTATCTCACCCTCAGAATCTCTGGATGGCATCAGACCCACCAGACCCCAATCAAAGTAAGTGTTTTAAAGACAAATTATGAGTGTATTAAAGAAAGGCTGGTGCAATCAGAAACAGGAAAATGATTTTCATTATGATTGTAGAACAACTAATACAAAAGAGAAGATAAACATATTTTGACGTGCCTATGAGATCTTATGAAAAGTGTTGATAAAATATCAAAATTCACATAAGTTTTTCAATCTAATATATGAGTTGCACCTGTTTAACATAGCAGCAATATTTTGAAAGGAACACTATTTAAATAGCAAATGTGACCTGCTGGCATTGCTCTGACATTTCATTATTACACACAACAGGTAACAGCCTTGCGTCTTTCCACAGGTAAATTACTTTTCCACATTCATGCAGTATTTAAAAATGTTGTTAGGTTTATGGAAATTCGTATCAGATTGTATTCAGTAACTACTGTGTTAGGGATATTCATTATATTTGTAATGTTTAAAATGTGACAAATAGTTATTCAGTATTAACATGAGCAGTTATTAGTTCCCTGTAGGGGCCAGAAATGTATATACACTTTAATACATTTTCAGCATTTAGCAGACGCTCTTATCCAGGAGTGCCTCCAAAGTAAACATTCGCCTACTCTAGTTGAAGTAGACAATCAAAGGATACAAATCTGCTGAAACCATGTAGGAACAAAAGAATAGGTAGGTCACTCTTTTTTATTGATAGAAGATAAGTAAGTACATGTTAGTTCTCAGCTTAAGTGCGTAGAGGTGGGTTACGGTATAGCAATTTGTAGTATGATGTTCAAAGGTGACCAATATTCACCCCTTGATGTCTGTTTTTCTTTCTTTTGTTGAAGTGTGTATAGATTTTCCAGCCTTCTCTGTATATATAGCATATATAAACTGCATACGCTATTGCAAACCTGTACATGCATTTGACAGAAACATGTCTTAATTTGCTTTATTACTTTAATTGTTTATATGATGTAGAGTTGTAGTCAAAAATTTCTATACACTTGAGTGACATTTATCTATGGAAGTCTGGTGATCTCATTAATTTCTGCAACTGTTGTTGATCAGAAACTTGATGATTAAAACACCCACTGCTTCATCCAAAAATTCTCACAATTTTAATTTACTGTGAGTGCTGTAAAGAAATATCACAAAATCTTTTGGCTAAAAATGTACAAACAGTGACTTTTTTTTAAATATTTTTTAGATTATTAATATGTCAAATAAATGTAACTTGGCATTGTCTTTAAAACAAACAAACAAACAAACAAACAAAAAAAACCGCATGGTGTCCTTAATGTATGTAAAGTTATTATTCAGTCTAGATGAGGTACTGGCTCCCTCTGCATGCAGTTTTGTTTTTTCAGTGTTGTAATCACTGGGTGTCAGGCGGTGAGAGAAATAAGGTCAGTGGTGCAGTTTGTAATTAGACCCTGAATGCACCAGAGCAGTGGTTCTCAAACTTTTTAGACCAAGTACCACCCATTATCAAACCAAAACTTCCAAGTACCACTTATGTTTTTATCACAGAACCACATATGCCACACATTTATTAGGGGTGTGTGTGTGTGTGTATGTACTGTATATTAGTGATGGGAATTATGCCTTCTTGAAGGGAGCCGGATCTTTTGGCTCGGTTCTTTTTAAAGAGCCGTTTAAAAGAATGGCTCTTCGTTCTTCAGGAGGCGCTACTAGGTAAACTATAGGACACCCTCGATATTAACATCAGATTTTGCTACCTTACCCTAAATGTAGGCCTAATTATAAACACTTAAACGAGAAAAAAAGATTTATTTCAAAAGAAAAAAAAACTACAGAGACGTACTGTGGTTTCATTACATTAAGTTTTTAGAATAATCCTCTCTTGTACTGAGATGTGACTGTGTTTGTTTCTGCTTTAAAACATACGCACCATGAAAGAACCAGACAACACAATTAAACAAGTTTATAGTTTATTTCTCAATTATTTGTCATTATACTACCACCTCTCTCTCTCTCTCTCTCTCTCTCTGTCTCTCTCTGTGCGTGTGCGTGTGTGTGTCTCGCTTGCTCTTTCAGCGATACTGAAAGTGTTTCGGATTTGAATATCGGCAATAAACAGCTCTTATTACGATTTACGATTAATTCCCTCTACTGATGTGAAGCTGAATGGATGGATTACAGTCTATATGAACTGCGCAAAAATAAAAGACTCGGTTCCTTTCGTTCATTTCAAAGATCCGTTTAATAGAACGACCCATCACTAGTATATCTGCGCCTGTTTAGCGGAGCAGCCTGGTGATGTCAGGAAGGAGATCAGTGAGATTCAGACGCAGATCTGCTCTGATAAAAGTGAGAGAGCTACTGATAACTTTACTGATCACTTTACTGATCACGTTTTGGGAATTTCGAGATGAAAACCGCGAACGTGAAGTATAGACGTAATGAAGTACGGTGTCTGCGTAGCCCCGAATATTTTTAAAAACATTCGTTTTAATACAGTTAAACTGATTTTATTAAAACAGAATTATAACTACTTTGAAACAGATTTTATTAGTAATTTACACATTTTGTTTCATTTTTTTGTATTTATAATTATTAAATTATTTATTTTTTTCGGTGCATGTAGTTACTTTTCCGAAATTATCTGGCGTACCACTTCATGCTGCTTCATGTACCACCAGTGGTACGCGTACCACAGTTTGAGAACCACTGCACTAGAGCATTAAATCAAAGAGCATTTCCTCAAAGACTTCCTGAGCTTCCGGTGTGCAGTGAAACCTGGCCAAATTCTTTCTGGTGAAGGCAGTTAATGGTTCTTTGTGAACTATCTAAAAATCTTCATAAAGCCACGGAAGCATTGGACCAGTTCAACAGAAGAGGGATTAATGCCATTCAGTAATGGCTTAGGTTTTGCATGGTCTATCCACAAGCTGCCTCTGATTATGACAAAGATCAGGAAGGCTATAGAACTGGTGTGAAACTGGAAATTATCAAGCTTGATGTACAGGTGGTCAATGAACAGCTACATAATGCACCTGATATGCATTATAGGTTATTTCGGATTCTTGATATACATAAGAATATCATCAAAATAGACAAACACATAGTACCACAGGGCTTCCCAGATTAGCTCATTTATTAACTGGAGAACAGCCAGGACATTCATGAGCCCAAAAAGCATCATCTTGTATTCATAGTGCCCAAAGGGATGGTGAAGGTGGCATTCCATTCGTCTCCCTGCCGCACTCTAACCAATGCTGAACAAGGCCCACTGCAACGACTCAAACAGGCGGTGGGCCTTGCTTGTTATCTTGTTTAACCCCCAGTTATGCCTAGGAGCAAGGCAATCACACATTCATTCATAGTGTTATGGGGTGAGTCTGCCAGGTAACCACTCTGGCCAGTGCTCAACTGTAGATGGTGAAACAAAACTAAAGAAACTAGAGAAATCAAATTGGCAGAAGCTAAAAAGGAGAATTCTAGATGGAACTGTGACCAAGGCCAAGACATGAGCTACTTGGTCCACCAAAGGACTGACACACGTTCACATATATGTCCAATAACTTAAAAGAAAAGAAAGAGGAGAGTCAGATGGCTGATCTAAGCTCTAGGAGTCATTTGGCAAGCAGGAGTTGAAATGTGGAAGCGGATCAAATATTTATTTGCGTTACTCAAAGGTAAAAGAAGGATTTTAAGAAGAGAGCTCACTTTAAAAGTTAAGCTTGATATTGCAGGACCAGATATTGACTTTACTGGCTGAATCATTAGTGAAGCAAAGACTCAGTGCCATTCTGAGTTTTGAGCTTCAGTGTATAGCCCTTAAGTCAGATGCGGCATGAGCGCCATCACCCCGGGATGTGTTGTTCACTACACTGATTCGTTGTACTCTTCCGGCCATGAGCAGAGGCAGTCAAAGGAGATGATTGTAACATTGGAAAACCATTGTCACTTAACACAGTCTGCAGCTACAACAGCGTGGCTTTTTAGACACATAGTGCATGCCCTGCCTGCAAATGTATGGCGCATCATGAGAGAGGAGAATCGGACAACAGTGACCGCAGACTGTTGAAGGAAAATTGAAACAACCTGTTACATAAATTTCACAAAGTCACAGTATTTTTGCTAGATTTATCAGAAAATGTCCATAATAAAAGACTAGAGAATACTAACAAACAAAATAGCTCTAGCCTCTAACTGTATAACTCAAACAAGTGAGTTTAAATAGTATTTTAAAAGCCCAACAACACTGCTGCACCTGATGCACACCACATGTCATTGCCATGTTTTTCTCATTATCTGGTCAGTAGGGGTTCTATCAAATTCCAGTTAAATAATAAAACGGTACAGGGGGGTGAAGTGTACAGAGCAACAGGTGAGCTACGGGCAGTAATTGTATACCCACAACGTTAATCTGCTTGGCTGTTGTATCTTATATCTGAGTTAGTAAATGTGCATGTCAGATGGGTGCACCTAATGAAGTTTAAACAAGTGCATGTAAACTTTTGACTTCATCTGTATCTTTATTCTCCGTGTGTGCGTTCACATTTCACGTATTTTCCTCTTCGCAGTACAGAAATAATACAGCATGGCTAACACGTCTTCTTCATTGTCATCTTATGCCGCCTGCTTCAAAGAAAAAAATGTTGGAATTTTTTTCTCCAACGTCATCATGTCACTTTGTGTTCTTGTGGGCACTCCAGCCCACTTGTGGTGTCTTCGTCTTGAGTGGAAAGTCAAACAACTTCAGGTGTTTCATTTGAATCACACTGTGATGGAGCTGATCTACTGTGCGGAATGTTTGGTGGAAATGCTGAACGTATTTATCCTCTGCAGTGACCGGTTGTTTAGAGGCCTTTTTTTCTTTCTCTGCTTGTCCTGGGCTGGAAGGCCGCTGATGCAGATCTGTATTTGTGTTGAACAGTACTTGGCGGTGCTTCACCCGGTTACGTTCTTAAGATTTAAAAAAATGAAGTACAGGATTGCAGCAGCTGCAAATGTGTGGTTTATTGCCACTGCATATGGTGGGTATGAAACATTTACACTGGATTTCCCTGATCCTATTATTGACTGCATCTTTCTCATAGCAGTGACTGTGATTTCATTCTGCTGTGTGTCTGTACTGTGTGCTCTGAAAAAACCAGGACCAGGAGATACACGTAACAAAAAACAGACAAGAGATGCAGGAAACAAGCAAAAAAGGAACGCGTTTAATATTATCTTTAAAGCACTTCTCATTATCTTGTTGACCTACCTTCCCCAGGTATCACTGACCAGTTTTACGGCTATGAAAATAGACGAAGAGTTGCTGGAATGTAATATTTTTCCATTTTTAACCTCCTTAAACAGTGCTAGTGTGGTGATTGTACCTCTGCTGAAAATTTATAAGGAGGGCCACATACGAGCAAAGAGAAACTAATAAAAACTCATGAGTGCTAAGTCATTTTCTACAAAAATTCTTACATTAAAATTAATAGGCAAAAGACTGACAACAAAGATTTAGTTTTAGGGGCATATATGTTAAAAAACTATTAGCACAATTAAACAAGAGAGAAAAGTAAAGAACTAAAGATCTAGGTAATAGACAAAGATATAATAGTTAGCTTGTATTCTATAGATAGATAGATTAGATAGATAGATAGATAGATAGATAGATAGATAGATAGATAGATAGATAGATAGATAGATAGATAGATAGATACTTTATTTATGCTGAAGAAAATGACTGAATTATTAAACATTGCTTGTGTGGTATTGTGCAGGGAGCATGGCAGTAAAATATTTTTATCTATATTTTTAGATATAGATTTTCTTACTGTTCCAACTTTTGGGTTTTATATATGTCCTGAAATAATTAAATTTGTACTTGTTCTAGAATTGTATGATGTAAATTGTAATATTGTAATTATGAATAATGGCACGTAAGCAGTAAAATACTATCACATTTCAACAGGGCTGTGCTTTTTTAAAACCTCATTACATTAAAGCATATTGTTTCTGTTTAATGTGGAATTCATTTCTTTATGCACCTTTAGTAAACACACATAATAGCAAATCTATAAAATAGAGGCTGAGTTTACTTCAGACAGCTGAGGTATCATTCTAAAACTTGTAGTGTCTGTTGAACATATCTACAGTTTGAACTTTAATTGAATTCACATTATAAATCACTAGTATTAAAATATCTGAAAATATTTTAATAGAGAAATATTTCAAAGATAGCACTGAAGGATTAGTCAGTATATGCAGTGATGGGTCGTGGGTCACCACTGTGTTTCAAACCTTAAGAGAAAATTGCCAGTGCAAGAATGCAAATCAGTAGTTTTTAGTCTTTTCATATTGTAAAACGATTCAGGGAATCTGGAGAGATCTCAGTCCATGTAGAGCAAAGCAAGAAAAACAGAAGTAATAGTAAAGGCAAAAAATCAATGAGCTGAGGACCCTCTCACTGTACCAATACTTACAAGGCTTTACAGAAGAGAAGGGTGGACACCATCCCCGTCTTCTTATTTATACCCCCCTTTACTGCCCATTCAGGCTAACTGTGCTCAGTGATCTAGTTCAAGGTTAATAGTTGGAAAAAGGCATACATGCCTGATACAGTGTGAGTCCGCCAAGGTCAACATATCTCTGGACTTCTGAAACCTTTAAAAAGTCTCTTCTACCTCTGCTAATTGTTCTAAGAAAGCAGAAAGTTATGAGTTTAATGTAAAGAAGTATTAAAATATAAAATCTCCAGTCACAGACCTTTGAACTCTCAGATGGCATTTCATAAGAAACTGTCATGCTACTATGGTAAACATAGCCACATGAGCTTGTGAGAAATCCTTTGTCTGCAGCTACAACAGCGTGGGACACATAATGCGTTTACTTAACTCTTCTGCCTGCAAATTTGATGGCGCATCATGAAAAGGAGAATCAGACAACGGATGGCCACAGACTGTGGAGCAGCTGAAGTCCCGTATCGTGCAAAACTAACAATCTTTGTCCTCAGTTCCCAAAGCATTAAAAAGTCTTATTTAAAAAAAAGGTGATGGAACACAAAGGTAAACACACCCCTGTCAATTTTAAATGTGTTTATTTTACAAAAAATACAATGATCAGTGAAACCTTAGAAATGAAAAACTTTTCTGAAAATGGGGTTTGTACATCAAATTGGTTCCAAATTTTCTTGAATAATTGTATTCACTCATTACACACAGACTTGATATATTTCAAATGTTTATTTCTTGTAATGTTGATGATTATAACTGACAACTAATGAAAACCCCAAATTCAGTATCTCAGAAAATTAGAATATTGTGACAAGGTACAATATTGAAGACACCTGGTGCCACACTCTAATCAGCTAATTAACTCAAAACACCTGCAAAGGCCTTTAAATGGTCTCTCAGTCTAGTTCTGTAGGCTACACAATCATGGGGAAGACTGCTGACTTGACAGTTGTCCAAAAGACGACCATTGACACCTTGCACAAGGAGGGCAAGACACAAAAGGTCATCGCTAAAGAGGCTGGCTGTTCACAGAGCTCTGTGTCCAAGCACATTAATAGAGAGGCGAAGGGAAGGAAAAGATGTGGTACAAAAAAGTGTACAAGCAATAGGGATAACCGCACCCTGGAGAGGATTGTGAAACAAAACCCATTCAAAAATGTGGGGGAGATTCACAAAGAGTGGACTGCAGCTGGAGTCAGTGCTTCAAGAACCACCACGCACAGACGTATGCAAGACATGGGTTTCAGCTGTCGCATTCCTTGTGTCAAGCCACTCTTGAACAAGAGACAGCGTCAGAAGCGTCTCGCCTGGGCTAAAGACAAAAAGGACTGCGGAGTGGTCCAAAATTATGTTCTCTGATGAAAGTAAATTTTGCATTACCTTTGGAGATCAAGGTCCCAGAGTCTGGAGGAAGAGGGAAGAGGCACAGAATCCACGTTGCTTGAGGTCCAGTGTAAAGTTTCCACAGTCAGTGATGGTTTGGAGTGCCATGTCATCCGGTGTTGGTCCACTGTGTTTTCTGAGGTCCAAGGTCAACGCAGCCTGCTGCTGCTGACCAACTTTATGGAGATGCAGATTTCATTTTCCAACAGGACTTGGCACCTGCACACAGTGCCAAAGCTACCAGTACCTGGTTTAAGGACCATGGTATCCCTGTTCTTAATTGGCCAGCAAACTCGCCTGACCTTAACCCCATAGAAAATCTATGGGGTATTGTGAAGAGGAAGATGCGATACGCCAGACCCAACAATTCAGAAGAGCTGAAGGCCACTATCAGAGCAACCTGGGCTCTCATAACACCTGAGCAGTGCCACAGACTGATGGACTCCATGCCACGCCGCATTGCTGCAGTAATCCAGGCAATAGGAGCCCCAACTAAGTATTGAGTGCTGTACATGCTCATACTTTTTATCTTCATACTTTTCAGTTGGCCAACATTTCTAAAAATCCTTTTTTTGTATTGGTCTTAAGTAATATTCTAATTTTCTGAGATACTGAATTTGGGGTTTTCATTAGTTGTCAGTTATAATCATCAACATTAAAAGAAATAAAGATTTGAAATATATCAGTCTGTTTGTAATGAATGAATATAATATACAAGTTTCACTTTTTGAATGGAATTACTGAAATAAATCAACTTTTTCATGATATTCTAATTTTATGTATATGTATATACTGTATATATATATATATATATATACAGTGTATCACAAAAGTGAGTACACCCCTCACATTTCTGCAAATATTTCATTATATCTTTTCATGGGACAACACTATAGACATGAAACTTGGATATAACTTAGAGTAGTCAGTGTACAGCTTGTATAACAGTGTAGATTTACTGTCTTCTGAAAATAACTCAACACACAGCCATTAATGTCTAAATAGCTGCAACATAAGTGAGTACACCCCACAGTGAACATGTCCAAATTGTGCCCAAATGTGTCGTTGTCCCTCCCTGGTGTCATGTGTCAAGGTCCCAGGTGTAAATGGGGAGCAGGGCTTTTAAATTTGGTGTTTTGGATACAATTCTCTCATACTGGCCACTGGATATTCAACATGGCACCTCATGGCAAAGAACTCTCTGAGGATGTGAGAAATAGAATTGTTGCTCTCCACAAAGATGGCCTGGGCTATAAGAAGATTGCTAACACCCTGAAACTGAGCTACAGCATGGTGGCCAAGGTCATACAGCGGTTTTCCAGGACAGGTTCCACTCGGAACAGGCTTCGCCAGGGTCGACCAAAGAAGTTGAGTCCACGTGTTCGGCGTCATATCCAGAGGTTGGCTTTAAAAAATAGACACATGAGTGCTGCCAGCATTGCTGCAGAGGTTGAAGACGTGGGAGGTCAGCCTGTCAGTGCTCAGACCATACACAACATACTGCATCAACTCGGTCTGCATGGTCGTCATCCCAGAAGGAAGCTGATGCACAAGAAAGCCAGCAAACAGTTTGCTGAAGACAAGCAGTCCAAGAACATGGATTACGGGAATGCCCTGTGGTCTGACGAGACCAAGATAAACTTGTTTGGCTCAGATGGTGTCCAGCATGTGTGGTGGCGCCCTGGTGAGAAGTACCAAGACAACTGTATCTTGCCTACAGTCAAGCATGTTGGTGGTAGCATCATGGTCTTGGGCTGCATGAGTGTTGCTGGCACTGGGGAGCTGCAGTTCATTGAGGGAAACATGAATTCCAACATGTACTGTGACATTCTGAAACAGAGCATGATCCCCTCCCTTCGAAAACTGTGGCAGTTTTCCAACAGGATAACGACCCCAAACACAACCTCCAAGATGACAACTGCCTTGCTGAGGAAGCTGAAGGTAAAGGTGATGGACTAAACCCAATTGAGCACCTGTGGCGCATCCTCAAGTGGAAGGTGGAGGAGTTCAAGGTGTCTAACATCCACCAGCTCCGTAATGTCATCATGGAGGAGTGGAAGAGGATTCCAGTAGCAACCTGTGCAGCTCTGGTGAATTCCATGTCCAGGAGGGTTAAGGCAGTGCTGGATAATAATGGTGGTCACACAAAATATTGTCACTTTGGGCACAATTTGGACATATTCACTGTGGGGTGTACTCACTTATGTTGCCAGCCATTTAGACATTAATGGCTGTGTGTTGAGTTATTTTCAGAAGACAGTAAATCTACACTGCTATACAAGTTGTACACTGACTACTCTAAGTTATATCCAAGTTTTATTTCTATAGTGTTGTCCCATGAAAAGATATAATAAAATATTTGCAGAAATGTGAGGGGTGTACTCACTTTTGTGATACACTGTATATTAGTAAAAATGGAGCATGTGCAATGAAGATAATAATTAAAGGACTATAAAAAATGTGTTGCAAAACATGTTTTGAGTCACAAGAGCTGCGTCTGAAATCGCATACCTCCATGCTGAACAGTGCGCAAAAGCAGTACACGAGAGCGGTTAGTATGTCCGAATACGTAGTATATATTAAAAAGTACGTGAAAAGTACCAGAATGACCTTCTGCCTGGGTAGCCATTTTTGAGTATGCAAATGATGCACACTTACGGTCTGATAATCTATCCCATAATGCAACTAGAGCTGCAAAGACATTCGTAGCAAAGAAGAAAGATGGCTGAAAGCGGAGTAAGACAAACATTAAACATGTTATGATTTAGTACGACCCTGAAAAATGTTATGAGCAGCATTAATTTTGTCCGATTTTAAAATTGTGATAATAGTGCCGATGAGACGTCATGCATCACGTGACGTTGGTGAGATGGCGGACGTAGTATGTACGAGGATGCGTGCATACTGCACACTTGCATACTGAAAGAGCTTACTGCATTACTGGCCGAGCAGTGTTTACTGCCTCCAGTCTAGTACGTACCTAGTAAGTATGTGATTTTGAGAGATTCTACCATTTTTCCTCTACATGATCTGGAAAATATAGAATTCCCTAAAATTAATGTCTTCTATTTTTTTGAGGTATTTTTTTACTAAGTCAAAATGTCAAATCTGTGATTTCATTACTTGCTATGAAGTAAAATGTTTGGGCAAACATCTTTTATTAAGGGTTATTTTAAATTCCCACAACAGGTCACATAAATTCAACAATGGTTTCTTGCTTTGCTGTACATGGACTGAGATCTCTCCAGTCGTTTTACAATATGAAAAGACTACATTTAGCAGACGCTTTTATCCAAAGCGACTTACACAATGAGCAATTGAGGATTAAGGGCCTTGCTCAGGGACCCAACAGTGGCGGCGGGACTTGAACCGGCAACCTTCTGTTTACTAGTCCAGCACCTTAACCACTGAGCTATCACTGGCTGTAAACTGAAGACTACTGACTACATTCTTGCATTATCATTTTCTCTTAAGGTTTGAAACACAGTGGTGACCCACGACCCATCACTGCTTATACTGACTAATCCAGTGCTATGGTTGAAATATTTCTCTATTAAAATATTTTCAGATATTTTAATACTAGTGATTTATAATGTGAATTCAATTAAAGTTCAAACTGTAGATATGTTCAACAGACACTACAAGTTTTAGAATTATACCTCAGCTGTCTGAAGTAAACTCAGCCTCTACAGTATTTTATAATTTGCTTTTATGTGTGTTTACTAAAGGTGCATAAAGAAATGAATTCCACATTAAACAGAAACAATATGCTTTAATGTAATAAGGTTTAACAAAGCACAGCTCTGTTGAAATGTGATAGTATTTTACTGCTTACATGCCATTATTCATAATTACAATATTACAATTTGCATCATACAATTCTAGAACAAATACAAATTTAATTATTCCAGGACATTATTAGGATGCCTGTTGTAGCTGGTGAACGTGCCCCGGGTTCCCAGCGAAGCAGGCGTTACAGAGCTCAGAAAACAAAGGCCTTAAGTGAGTAGGTTACTTATTAGGGCAGATCACCCGCAGCTGTGGGCTGGCTATTTAAGCCAGCTCTGCGCCGCAGCAGCGGATGTTGCACCTTTTGTTTCCTTTCGCTCTCTTTGTGGCAGCTTGTCCACGCTTCGTTTGTAGACATAGGTGGTACCCCTGGTGGCATAAGGCCATCCGGGTGTGTAAACCGTAAGGTTGAGGTAGTTACCCAGATAGCAAATTTGATATGGCCCGAATCTGGGCCACGTCCGGCACTTACTTGTGGCCCACATACCACATGGAATGATGGCACAGATGAGGGCCAGATGCGGTTGCCGGAACTCGGCCGTTTTACAGCCATAAAAGGGCCACATCTCAGCCACCTTTAAACCAGCAGGGCCAGAAATGACCCACAACTCAACCACATGTAAAACAACTGGGCTGTTACCATGCCATATCACTGTAAAAAATGTGGTGTTGAAATTACTTAAAAAAATTAAGGCAATAGTTTGCATGGATCTTTTTGAGTTGAATTAACTTTCTGTTTTATTAAGTAAATGGAACCTATCTAAGCCACTTAAAATATACTTAAATAAATTATCACAGTATAACTAAAATCACTACGTTGAGTCAACTTAAATATTTGTAAGTTGCATCTACTCAGGTTTTGTAATAAACACAACTAAATAAAGTCAAAATGAAGGACTACAAATTCAAGTCGTTTTTTAAAATTCTACCAACATAGAAAGATCCATGCAAACTATTGCCTTAATTTTTTTAAGTAATTCAGCAGCCGGTTGCCTTACATTTTCAAGTCAGCTTAACCTTTAGATTTTTAAGGTTGACTAAACATTTTACTTTTAGTTTACTAAACTGTGTTTTTTTTTTTTTTTTATTTCTTTTATAAAAAAGCAGTTACTAAATATTTTTTACAGGCAAAAGTTTTTTACATATCTGAACTGGCAGTTGGTAGCTCAGTGGTTAAGGTACTGGTCTAGATGCTGGTTCAAGCGCCACCACCACTAAGTTGCCACTGTTGGGGCCCTGAGCAAGGCCCTTAAACGTCAATTGCTTGTATTGTATTCAGCCACAATTGTAAGTCTATTTGAGTAAAAGCATCTGCAAAATGACAAAAATGTAAATGAATATGTTACACTCTTAACAAGTAGCTATGAAAGACATTTAAGACATTTAAGACAATTTAAGAAAATTTTATTGAAATGTTTATTTGACTTTCACAACAGACATTTATTTTAAGCCATAAACCTGTGCCACGCCAGCAAAAGTATAATTAGCATCAATAAACAAACTAGTTTTCCAAGTAAGCAGAGTCAGGACACGAACACAGCAATGGCCAGGAGCGCCCTTGGTAATGACACAATCTGTAATGTTTCTGTAGTACTTCTGGACTGGGATTGCATTGCATATTAATCTGCAATAAAAAACACAAACAATTTTAAAATCATATATTTACATTTGAACAATATGATGATTTAGCTCTCGTTTAATAATCAATTAAGACAAGCACAGTAAATCAGCTTAAGTTGAAGTATGTAAGCAAAATTCCAATAAATTGACAATAAGCATATTAATGTTTAAAAGTTTGCAACTATAGCTAACTATGAATACCATGAATAAGGCTCTACCTAATTCACAGTCGTGAAAATCACATCAAATGAGCCGCTTACTTACGATCATACCGCATCATAATTAAGTGTAACAGACTGTTTTGTAATGTGCTGTACCACAGACAAGTTTAGCTTATTAAGCTAACACGGTTAGCCCCAGGCCATTCAAACCAATGGGCATCATAACCCACTAGCATGTCAGCTAACATCGCTCTCTGTGTACCAAAAATGGTTAAATTGTCACCGACAAGCCCAAATTTGCAAATAGTTTACACTTGTACACCTTTATATAAATTAACAATTTGAAAAGAACTTGCACTCGTCTGCCATACAATATTTGAAATCTTTGGTTGAGAAAATACGTGAAACTAAAATGCTAGTAATTCCACTCATTATTCAGTCAGTTTATTGTTTATGCATTTGTTAAGTTTTAAACATAACTTGTATTATGTTGAATAGCTGAATACCTACCTCAGGGCAGGTCAGGGCAAAATCCAAAACTTCAGTGTCGTCCGTTACAACTCAACTCGGAGAAGTGCGCATGCGCAGTCACAGAACGTAGCGCTTCTGATGCTCTTCTCTTCTTTGCTTTGTTCAGACAACTCAGATATTTTAGTTGGCTCAACTCAAAATTGGTATGATGTTGTTCCAAAGGAAAAATAATGCGTTGAAAAAGTTTACAATTTTAAGTGTCTAAAATAATGTCTTTTTAGGTTGCCCAAACTCAAAAATTTGTAAAAAATGTAACAAACTTATTTTTTTTTTGTTGAACTGACTTATTATATTATGTTTAATTTACTAATGTGCTGAATCATTTTTTAGAGTATAGAAAGTGGGACATTACCATTTTTAATATAAGAGCCAGTATTACTGGCTCACTTAGTTTGCCAGTGGTGCCATGTCTTTGCCAGATTTCCTATATGTGGGCCACTTTTGACTCATATGCTGTTTGCCGATGCCGGCAGTGAGCCGGCAGTGCCGTAACGTTGCCAGAAGTGGCCCACATCCGTATGCTATCTGGGTAGGGTTTCTTTCTACTTTCTTAGAACTAGCGTGGTGCGACGCCATGCAGTCCTCGAACTGCCGTTTGTTTATGCGCTTAGCATTTACCCTTAGCGGTTTCATTCAGCGCCGTTAGTCAGCGCTGGTAGCAGCTTCGGCCTCAGAGCCTTTAGTTAATTTGGTCATTGGATTCCTCAACCGTTGGGTGGCGACTCCGTAGAGTAAGCGGTTGTCCCGCCAACATCCCCGGTTCGAATCCACATGCCTGTATCTGCCTAACTAGACTTGTTTATTTCTCTCTTGTTTCAGATAAGAAACAAGAGTGTGCTGCAGCCCCCGCGACCCAAGGTAGGGGGCGCTGATCGATGCCCTCGCTAGCCTACCGCAGTGCTGGGGCTAGCGTTTAGTGGAGGTTCTCTCCCACACTCACTCACTAGCGCTTTGGGCTCCCTCACGCTTTTGTTTTTCCAGCGCTATGTTAGCGCAGTGGTAACGCTCCCGGCTATCACGCCTGAGACCTGGGTTCGCGTCCTGCTTTCTTTATTTATTCCCTTTTTGCCATTTTTCCTTTAGCTGCGTCAGCAGTTTCCATCGGAGTTTCCGATCGGTTTTTGTTCTGTTTTTGTTAGCTGTTTACCTTTCCGTTGTCCTTATTAAATAAATAAAATATTCTTTTATTATTGTACTTCTGCATTCGTGTCCCTTTCTTCCCCACGTGACGGACATATATAAAACCCAAAAGCTGGGACAGTAGACAGAAGAAAATCTCTATCTAAAAATATTTTACTGCCATGATCCCTGAACAATACCACACAAGCAATGTTTAATAATTCAGTCATTTTGTTCAGCATGAATAAAGTATGTCTGTCTGTCTGTCTGTCTGTCTGTCTGTCTGTCTGTCTGTCTGTCTATCTACAGTGGTGTTCAAAAAAATAGCAGTGATTTTAAAAAAGCGAATAAAGCACAAAATCATTATAATAACTTTTATTTCCATAAATGCAAATGCACTTGGAAAATACTACACTTTCAATTCTAAATCAAAACATTAACAAAATTTAGTCAGTTTGTGTTAATCATTTACAGAAAATTAAGAAAAATGAATATTAGGCTGTTCAAAATAATAGCAGTGCCAGCATTTTTCTTTAAAAACTCAAAAAATGTGTCTATAACATGAAAAAATGTTTGAGGTTTCACTTTACTTTAAATAACTGAACTAATATTTAGTGGCAGAACAATTGTTTCCGAGATCTGTGTTGCATGGCGTCAACCAACTTCTGGCACCTCAGAACAGGTATTCCAGTCCAGGATGATTAGACAACATTCCACAGTTCTTTGGAATTTTGGGTTTTGCCTCAAAAAAACACGTTTCAGATTTCAGCCCACAAGTTCTCTATGGGATTGTTGTCAGGGGATTGGGCTGGCACCCATTTTAAGGACATTTCTTCTTCAACATAGGGCAACATGATCTGCTCAAGTATTCTGATATATTTAAATTGATCCATGATCCCTCGTATGTGATAAATAGACGTAACACCATGGTATGATAAACATCCCCATATCATCATTTTGTACCACCGTGCTTTACTGTCTTCACAGTGAACTTTGGCTGAATTCAGTGCTTGGGGGTCATCTGACATACTGTCTACGGCCACTAGACCCAAATAGAACAATTTTGCTTTCACCAGTCCACAAAATGTTCAGCCATTTCTCTTTGGACCAGTCAATGTGTTCCTTGGCAAATGTTAACCCATTCAGGAAACGTCTTTTTCTTAACAACGGGACTTTGCAAGGAGTTCTTGCTGGTAAATTGGCTTCATTTAATCATCTTCTGTACTCACTGGTAAATTTAGATGTTCCTTGATCTTTCTGGAGGTGATCATTGACTGAGTATTTGCTATTTTGGCTAATCTTTGATCCAATTGAACAGTAGTTCCACGCTTCCTTCCGTATCTTTCAGGTTCTATCTATCTTTAGAATACAAGCTAACTATTATATCTATGTCCATTACCTAGATCTTTAGTTCTTTACTTTTCTCTCGTTTAATTATGCTCATAGATTTTTTTTTACATATATCTTATGCCCCTAAAACTAAATCTTTGTTGTCAATCTTTTGCCTATTAATTTCAATGTAAGATTTTTTGTAGAAAATGACATAGCACTCATGAGTTTTTATTAGTTTCTCTTTGATAGTATGTGACCCTCCTTATAAATTTTCAGCAGAGGTACAATCACCACACTAGCACTGTTTAAGGAGGCTAAAAACGGAACAATATTACAATCCAGCAACTCTTTGTCTATTTTCATAGCTGTAAAACTGGTCAGTGATACCTGGGGAAGGTAGGTCAACAAGATAATGAGAAGTGCTTTAAAGATAATATTAAACGCGTTTCTTTTTTGCTTGTTTCCTGCATCTCTTGTCTGTTTTTTGTTACGTGTATCTCCCGGTCCTGGGTTTTTCAGAGCACACAGTACAGACACACAGCAGAATGAAATCACAGTCACTGCTATGAGGAGGATGCAGTCAATAATAGGATCAGGGAAATCCAGTGTAGATGTTTTATACCCACCATATGCAGTGGTAATAAACCAAGCATTTGCAGCTGCAGCAATCCTGTACTTCGTTTTTTTAAATCTTAAGAACGTAACTGGATGAAGCACCGACAAGTACTGTTCAACACAAATACAGATCTGCATCAGCGGCCTTCCAGCCCAGGACAAGCAGAGAAAGAAAAAAGGCCTCTAAACAACCGGTCACTGTGGAAGATAAATGTGTTCAGCATTTCCACCAAACACTCCGCACAGTAGATCAGCTCCATCACAGTGTGATTCAAATGAAACACCTGAAGTTGTTTGACTTTCCACTCAAGACGAAGACACCACAAGTGAGCTGGAGTGCCCACAAGAACACAAAGTGACATGATGACCGTGCAGAAAAAAATTCCAACATTTTTTTCTTTGAAGCAGGCGGTATAATAAGATGTCAAAGGAGAGTCTATAAAATCCTCAGACGTGTTAGCCATGCTGTATTATTTCTGTACTGCAAAGAGGAAAAAAACTAAATGTGAAAGTACATGTAAAGAATAAATATACTCTTTAAGTCAAAAGTAATGTGGCTATGGCTATACCATGCTACCAAAACAGTGTTTTACAAAATAACCAAGGCACTTGAACAGCAATTACTGTAGCACAGAGAAAGATTACAAAAAAAATTTCTGAAGTTTCTGAATTCAAAAATTGTTTTGAATTACTTCAGCACATCTGTGGCCGCAAGACATCACTAGTCTCTCAGACTGCTCTAGTGTGATTTTGGTCCACTCTTCTTCTCTCACAGTTCGGTGAGGAGTGTGCACAGGAAAAACATTCTCTGTTGGGCTTTCTTGAGAATGGAGTTGATGTTATACTCCCACTACAGGTCCTTGGAAATTATAGTTCCCAAAAACTTGAAGGACTCCACAGTTGATACAGGACTGCTGGAAATTGTGAGTAGGAGCAGCGCTGGTGAGTGTTTCCTGAAGTCCACTGTCATCTCTCTTGGGCGTGTTAAGCTCCAGGTTGTTCTGACTGCACCAGTGCACCAGCTGTTCGACCTCTCGCCGGTAAGCAGATTCATCTCCATCGCGAATCAGACCAATGATTGTAGTATCATCTACAAACTTCAAGAGTTTAACAGATGGGTCACTGGAGATGCAATCATTAGTGTAAAGTGAAAAGAGCAGTGGTGAGATAACACTTCCCTGAGGAGTACCAGTACTTACTGTCCGAATGTGAGAAGTGACTTCTCCTAGCTTCACATGCTGTGTTCTGCCCGTCAAGAAGCTGGTAATCCATTGATGCATGGCAGGGGGCACAGTGAGCTGAGAGAGTTTGTAGGAGAGAATTCCAGGGATGACAGTGTTGAAAGCCGAGCTGAAGTCCACAAACAGGATCCTTACAAGTCCCAGAGCAGTCGAGGTGTTGCAAGACGTAGTGAAGGCCCATGTTGATTGCATCATCCACTGACCTGTTAGCCCTATATGCAAACTGCAGTGGGTCCAGTAGGTGTCCAGATGGGCTTCCAGATAGGCTAGCAGCAATCGTTCAAAGGACTTCATGACTACTGATGTCAAAGCTACTGGTCTGTAGTCATTCAGTCCAGTTATGGAGGGTTTCTTGGGGATCGGGATGATGGTGGAGCGCTTGAAACAGGAGGGAACTACAGACAGCTCCAGGGATCTATTGAAGATGTGTGTGAAAATTGGAGCCAGTTGGTCAGCGCAGGCTTTGAGACAGGAGGGAGAGACAACAGAATGCAAATGTTTATCAGAAGAAGGTTCTGAGGCGTAGGCGTTCGAAGCGGAAGAAGAAACAAGAAAGATGGTGGAAAACGAGGAGTCCTCTGTTTACAAGTGTAAGTAAGATAAATAAAATAACACTCACCTGTATGGCACAACCCTGACGTCCCTGCCACTAACAAAACATTGAAATTACACAAATGGAAAGGAAAAGTTATTACACAAATACATTACATTCTACAGAACAACAACCTAGCAACATTCGCGCATCTAACACAGGAACATGGCATTGAGAGTAACCAGTTTCTGGAATATCTCCAACTTAGATCTATATCTCGGGCTAACTGTGTTAGCTTAATAAGCTAACCTTGTCTGTGGTACAGCACATTACAAAACAGTCTGTTACACTTAATTATGATGCGGTATGATTGTAGGTAAGCGGCTCATTTGATGTGATTTTCACGGCTGTGAATTAGGTAGGGCTTTATTCATGGTATTCATAGTTAGCTATAGTTGCAAACTTAAACATTAATATGCTTAGTCAATTTATTGGAATTTTGCTAATTTCATACATACTTCAACTTTAGCTGATTTACTGTGCTTGTCTTAACTGATTATTAAACGAAAGCTAAATCATCATATTGTTTAAATGTAAATATATGATTTTAAAATTGTTTGTGTTTTTTATTGCAGATTAATATGCAATGCAATCCCAGTCCAGAAGTACTACAGAAACATTACAGATTGTGTCATTTCCAAGGGCGCTCCTGGCCATTGCCGTGTTTGTATCCTGACTGTGCTTACCTGGAAAACCAGTTTGTTTATTGGTGCTAATTATACTTTTGCTGGAGTGGCACAGGTTTATGGCTTAAAATAAATGTCTGTTGTGAAAGTCAAATAAACATTTTAATAAAATTTTCTTAAATTGTCTTAAATTTCTTTCATAGCTACTTGTTAAGAGTGTAACATATTCATTTACATTTTTGTCATTTTGCAGATGCTTTTACTCAAAGAGACTTACAATTGTGGCTGAATACGATGCAAGCAATTGAGGTTTAAGGGCCCTGCTCAGGGCCCCAACAGTGGCAACTTAGTGGTGGTGGGGCTTGAACCAGCATCCCACTGAATACTAGACCAGTACCTTAACCACTGAGCTACCAACTGCCAGTTCAGATATGTAAAAAAAACTTTTGCCTGTAAAAAACATTTAGTAATTGCTTTTTTTAGTTAAAAAAACACAGTTTAGTAAACTAAAAGTAAAATGTTTAGTCAACCTTAAAAATCTAAAGGTTAAGCTGACTAAGGCAACCGGCTGCCTCACCTCAAAAAACTCAAAAAAAAAAAGTGGGGCAGCTGGTTGCCAAAGCAGATGCTTTAATTTGTTGTTGCATAACAAAACATGGACTTTCCAAAGGTGCCTTTCATTTTCTTTAACTGAACTGTCATATAATTAATAAAAAAGGTTACATATACAGTTTTAAGTAGAACAGAAATACAATTTAATGTTAGAACAACTTAAATTGTTAAGTAGGTCCAAATGAACTAAGCTTCATAATATTCAGCATAATAGATTCAGATTAATTAAGCCTGATGGTGTTGAAATATATATGGTGGTTATATATATATATATATATATATATATATATATATATATATATATATATATATATATATATATATATATATATATATATAGTGTGTGTGCAAGCCCTTTTGCTGCTTGTTAATTGTTTGCACTTTTAATAAATGCAGATATTGTATTTGATGACTGGAAATTGATTTATTTGAGTGGTAGTTAAGTGTGCTTGTATTTTAAGTAATACAAAAGCAAAAAAATTAAGGCAATAGTTTGCATGGATCTTTCTATGTTGGAAGTAAAATGAGTTAGTACAACTTGAATTTGAAGTCCTTCATTTTGACTTTATTTAGTTGTATTTATTACAAAACCTGAGTAGATTCAACTTATAAATCAACTCAAAATATTTAAGTTGACTCAACGTAGTGATTTTAGTTATACTGTGATAATTTATTTAAGTATATTTTAAGTGGCTTAGATAGGTTCCATTTACTTAATAGAACAGAAAGTTAATTCAACTTAAAAAGATCCATGCAAACACTTGCCTTAATTTTTTTAAGTAATTTCAACACGTCATTTTTTACAGTGTATGTTGTGACCTTGACATTTAGGAAATGTAGGTTGTTCTCTAATTTTGATCTCCACTGTAGATACTATAAATTATCTGTTGCTCTGTTCAGAAAATCTTTAGTCACTTTGTCACCCCTGTACCTATTTATCATTTAAAAGGAGGTCCTACTGACCAGATAATTAGTAAAACATGGTATTAACATGGCAGTGTGTTGTGCTGGTGTGCTGTGGAGTGTAAAATTGTGACAGTTTTTGAATGAAGTGTTTGTTTTAATCATTTAAGTCTAAGATTAACAACAGTTGCAGAATTTAATGAGATCACCAGACTTTCATAGATAAATGTCACTCAAGTGTATATAAACTTTTGACTTCAACTCTACAACATATAAGCAATTAAAGTAATAAAGCAAATTAAGACATGCACCTACAGGTTTGCAATAGCATATGCAGTTTATACATGCTATATACAGTATATATATATATATATATATATATATATATATACAGTGCATCACAAAAGTGAGTACACCCCTCACATTTCTGCAAATATTTCATTATATCTTTTCATGGGACAACACTATAGACATGAAACTTGGATATAACTTAGAGTAGTCAGTGTACAGCTTGTATAGCAGTGTAGATTTACTGTCTTCTGAAAATAACTCAACACACAGCCATTAATGTCTAAATAGCTGCAACATAAGTGAGTACACCCCACAGTGAACATGTCCAAATTGTGCCCAAATGTGTCGTTGTCCCTCCCTGGTGTCATGTGTCAAGGTCCCAGGTGTAAATGGGGAGCAGGGCTGTTAAATTTGGTGTTTTGGGTACAATTCTCTCATACTGGCCACTGGATATTCAACATGGCACCTCATGGCAAAGAACTCTCTGAGGATGTGAGAAATAGATTTGTTGCTCTCCACAAAGATGGCCTAGGCTATAAGAAGATTGCTAACACCCTGAAACTGAGCTACAGCATGGTGGCCAAGGTCATACAGCGGTTTTCCAGGACAGGTTCCACTCGGAACAGGCTTTGCCAGGGTCGACCAAAGAAGTTGAGTCCACGTGTTCGGCGTCATATCCAGAGGTTGGCTTTAAAAAATAGACACATGAGTGCTTCCAGCATTGCTGCAGAGGTTGAAGACGTGGGAGGTCAGCCTGTCAGTGCTCAGACCATACGCCGCACACTGCATCAACTCGGTCTGCATGGTCGTCATCCCAGAAGGAAGCTGACGCACAAGAAAGCCCGCAAACAGTTTGCTAAAGACAAGCAGTCCAAGAACATGGATTACTGGAATGCCCTGTGGTCTGACGAGACCAAGATAAACTTGTTTGGCTCAGATGGTGTCCAGCATGTGTGGCGGCGCCCTGGTGAGAAGTACCAAGACAACTGTATCTTGCCTACAGTCAAGCATGGTGGTGGTAGCATCATGGTCTTGGGCTGCATGAGTGTTGCTGGCACTGGGGAGCTGCAGTTCATTGAGGGAAACATGAATTCCAACATGTACTGTGACATTCTGAAACAGAGCATGATCCCCTCCCTTCAAAAACTGGGCCTCATGGCAGTTTTCCAACAGGATAGCGACCCCAAACACAACCTCCAAGATGACAACTGCCTTGCTGAGGAAGCTGAAGGTAAAGGTGATGGACTAAACCCAATTGAGCACCTGTGGCGCATCCTCAAGTGGAAGGTGGAGGAGTTCAAGGTGTCTAACATCCACCAGCTCCGTGATGTCATCATGGAGGAGTGGAAGAGGATTCCAGTAGCAACCTGTGCAGCTCTGGTGAATTCCATGCCCAGGAGGGTTAAGGCAGTGCTGGATAATAATGGTGGTCACACAAAATATTGACACTTTGGGCACAATTTGGACATGTTCACTGTGGGGTGTACTCACTTATGTTGCAGCTATTTAGACATTAATGGCTGTGTGTTGAGTTATTTTCAGAAGACAGTAAATCTACACTGCTATACAAGTTGTACACTGACTACTCTAAGTTATACCCAAGTTTCATGTGTATAGTGTTGTCCCATGAAAAGATATAATGAAATATTTGCAGAAATGTGAGGGGTGTACTCACTTTTGTGATACACTGTATATATATATATATATATATGCAGAGGAGGCCGGAAAATGTATGAGAACAAACATGTACTTACTAACCTTTCTTACTTACTTCTATCAATAAAAAAGAGTGACCTACCTATTCTTTTGTTCTTACATGGTTTCAGCAGTATCCTTCGATTGTCTACTTCAACTAGAGTAGGCGAATGTTTACTTTGGAGGCACTCCTGGATAAGAGTGTCTGCTAAATGCCGAAAATGTAAATGTATTAAAGTGTATATACATTTCTGGCCCCTACAGGGAACTAATAACTGCACATGTTAATACTGAATAACTATTTGTAAAATTTAAACATTACAAATATAATGGTTATCCTTAACACAATAGTTATTGTGTAAACACAATAGTTACTGAATAAAATCTGATACAAATTTACATAAACATTCAAATTTTGTATTTATAGCATGAAAGTTGGAAAAGTAGTTCACCTGTGGAAAGATGCAAGGCTTTTACTTGTCTGTGCGTAACAGTGAAATATTAGAGCAATTCCAGCAGGTCACATTTGCTATTTAAATAGTGTTGCTTTCAAAATATTAATTTGTCATATGTCACCTTCACACCATTTATACTGGGTACATTATTACCGGAATGAAAAACTGCTGTGAATTATAAATTTCCATAAGATCTCACATGCATATCAAAATATGATTATCTCCTCTTCTGTATTAGCTGTTCTACAAATATAATGTGCCTCCTGTTTTTAGATACCAAAATAACACATACTTGGTCCTCTCTTGTTTCTAATAGCGCCAGCCATTCTTTCATACACTGATTAATCTGGTGGGTCTTAGGCCACACTGAAGGTGAGATAAAAATACACCATGAACATGGTACCAGTTTGTCAAGCCACTTAATACAAATGTATACAAATGTTTGTATAGCTCTTTTTTTTTTTTTTTTTTTTTTTTTTTTTTTTTTTATCCCTTTTTCTCCCCTTTTTTTAGCGCTTCCAATTGTTCAATTAGCATCGTGCTTCCTCTCTGTCTATGCCGAACTCTGCCCCGATGGAGGTGATTGAAGCCAACCCGTATCCCCTCCGAAACACGAGCAGCAGCCAGATGCATCTTTGCCACACACACATTGACGAGTTTTTGGCGCCACCTAGCGCTGCATGCGGAGAGACACACCCTAAGGGCACCATCTCCCATCTCTGTGCAAGCGCCTCCAATCAGCCGGCAGAGAACGTAATCGCATTCTGACAGAGAGAGACCCACATCCGGTTCTTTGTCCCACCCCCCATATGAGCAACCGGCCAATCGTTGCTCATACAGCCACTCAGCTTCGAACCGGTAAAGCAAAGCTGGATTTGATACTACGTACTCCAGAATCCAGCCCTGGTTGCAGCCCCTACAGGGAACTAATAACTGCACATGTTAATACTGAATAACTATTTGTAAAATTTAAACATTACAAATATAATGGTTATCCTTAACACAATAGTTATTGTGTAAACACAATAGTTACTGAATAAAATCTGATACAAATTTACATAAACATTCAAATTTTGTATTTATAGCATGAAAGTTGGAAAAGTAGTTCACCTGTGGAAAGATGAACTACTTTTACCGCTGCGCCACCTGAGCGGCTGTATAGTAAAGTAAGTAAAGTAAAGTAAATTTTATTTATAAAGCACTCTTAAAACAACTTATGTTGACCAAAGGGCTGTACATCGAATAAGCATACATAACACAACATTATATTAAAAAAGTAAGAACCAAATAAAAATACAGAGTAAGAGACAAAATAAAACAAATACAAATAGACTAAACAATTAAAATTAACACAGCTCCTCACTGTTCAAATGCCAGCTTATAAAGGTATGTTTTTAGGAGTGATTTAAAAACAGCGGCCGAAGGTGCTTGTCGAATATTAGGAGGTAGAGTGTTCCATAGCCTCAGAGCATAAACTGCAAATGCACGATCACCTTTTAGCTTCAAACGAGCCCTAGGAACAGTCAACAAATTCTGAGTGGCTGATCTTAAAGATCGCTGTGCGGTTGCGGGAGAAAGCATACCACTGAGATAAGCCGGGGCTTGACCATTAAGCGCTTTAAAAACAAATAAAAGCACTTTAAACTGAATCCTGTGCTGAACAGGCAGCCAATGTAGTGAGGCAAGGACTGGTGTAATATGGTTTCTTTTCTTGGTATTAGTCAGTAACCTTGCTGCTGCATTCTGGACTACCTGCAAGCGCCGCAACAGAGACTGACTAATCCCAATATACAGAGAATTACAGTAGTCAATTCTTGCAGAAATGAATGCATGAATAACTTTTTTATAACTTTCATAACTTTGTATAGCTCTTTTTACAGTGGACATTGTCTAACAGCAGCTTTACAGATTCCAGGACTAAACACCCCTGATGAAAAAGCATTACAAGGAAGAACCCTTCAGACAAACCAAACTCAATGGGGACCTCCTTCCTCCATCTGTTAAAATGGATTAGAATTAGATTACAGTTTTTCTCAGTCGTTTTGGTGCATTTCTCACATCACTATTAACATTTACACAACAGTACAAGACACTCAATACGCATGTTTCACATTTTTACTGCATATGCTCTTTGCAATTCTAATTTGTTCACAGCATTGTGCTAAAGCAAAGTACAAACTTATTTACAAAAAACATAAGAAACACCCTTTGGGTAGAGCTGTGCACAACTGTATTGCAGTGCAAATTGGAACTGAATTGGAACATACAACATACTGATTTTGTCAACTAGTTCAACATTTTTGTATGTAATGATTTAAGCAATGAAATGAGGACTATTAGTTTCATAGGGAATGACTATTCAGCATTCATAAGTGTAGTTTATTTTGACACATGACATAAGCAAATGATAATGTTATAAAACAGCAGAGAATTGTATGGAAGCAATTGATGCATGTCCAAAAGCATTTGCAATTTGTTGGAAGGAATGAGAAACTCCTACTATGATGTGCACAAATGACTAAATCTTGTGGAGGTTGAACTAACAGTTATGAAAATTTTAATTCTAATCAGAGAAATGCACCAAATCAATTGAGAAAAACTGTAAATATACTATATTTGTTTGTTTGTTTGTTTATTAGGATTTTAACGTCATGTTTTACACTTTGGTTACCTTCATGACAGGAACGGTAGTTACTCATTACACAAGATTCATCAGTTCACACAAGGTTATATCAAACACAGTCATGGACAATTTAGTATCTCCAATTCACCTCACTTGCATGTCTTTGGACTGTGGGAGGAAACCGGAGCCCCCGGAGTAAACCCACGCAGGCACGGGGAGAACATGCAAACTCCACACAGAAAGGACCCGGACCGCCCCACCGGGGGATCGAACACAGGACCTTCTTGCTGTGAGGCGACAGTGAACTATATTTGTAAAAATAAAATGATTTGTAACAAAGGTATTAGCAAGTGTTGATCATCTGTCATTTTAGTATGTGGGTCTATCAGCCTTTAATTATTCCAAAGTTGTGTGGCTATGTATGAGAACACCCTTCTATGTGCCAGGAGCTCTATGGTGTTTTTTTCTTTATCCTTCTTGTCTGCTCTCTTCCAAATTCTATTTAGGTGCAAGTGGTCCCGGCTAATGGAAGTGCCTCGTGACAAACTATTATTACTTCTTGTAAAGATATGTTCAAAACCTGGAGTAGGTATTTTTGATGAAGTCTTACAGTACGAAGGCATGAGGCCCCCATGGCCCTGGATGCTGGGTGGTATGCAAAGAACGCAGCCTTATCAAGATCTGGAATGGATTAACCTTGACATGATGTGTTTTGGCCTTGGTTGTGGCCCTGACTCATTTGAAGATGCATTTCTCTTACGCGAAAGTTCTAGTTAACTGCACCTGAATTTCTATATAAAGATGGAAAGTCCTATAGGATCACATTCTCATGTACACATGTTATCTCCTCTATATAAACTCCATCCTTCCTGTAATAAAACTAGTTCACTTTGACTGTGTGTGATGAGTTTCTTTCCATGTGCACTCCAGGTTTTGCAGGGCTGTTTCTCTCAGACTCATAGCAGCAAATGATGCTGGAGTAGAAGATCTGAGCACCAAGATGTCTTGATGTTTTAACAAGAGGCATGAGTAAAGAACTAAAGAGCAAGGTAAAAAACATAGATATCATAGTTAGCTTGTATTGTAAACATTGCTTGTGCTGTATTGTGCAAAGAGCATGGCAGTTTTTCTTGTTGGGGCTGGGGTTGTACAAATTACCTAGGAAAAATGTTCATGTACTTGTTCTAAAATTGTATGATAAGCAAATTGTAATAATGCATAATTTTAACAGAGCGTATTGTTTTTTTCACAATGTGGACTTTTCTGTAATTTCTGTATCTTTAGTAAACATTTATGCTCAAAGTGTCCTGCGAGACTACCTCCTGTCAAACCAGCAGACTTTCAGGGTGATTTTATGTTTATTTTATCAAAAATATAAATCCAAAAGTGTTTTTAGCACAGATTTCACTTTCACACTGGACTCTGTCAGGAGCCCCATCTGTGGATGTGTGTTCATTCTGCTCTGCTCAGGAAAACTTTGGCATCATCTGGTGGAGCTAAAGGCAACTGCCCCAGTTTAACCTGAATAATAATCAATAGATTTCTTGTGTTGCTGATCCTGCACACCTGTTTCCAATCTTCACCTAATCACATAACATTTTAAAGCATCTGGTTTCTCTCTACTCCTCACTAGGTCAGCCACTGATGGCACTACCTACAGAGATCAGCTCTCATCATTCCTACACACCAAGTTTTTTCCTTTTTTTTTCCTGAACGCCAAGCTTCCTCCCCTCACCTGGATCTCTGTTTCCACGCCGCCATTCTCCTCTCCAGTTTCAATTGTTCCTGCCAGTTCCACCTGCCTTTAGCCCAGCGTCCTGGTTCCTTTGTTGCACCTCCTACATTATTCCTGCCCTGAGTTTTTTATTTTGTTGTCCTTCAAACCTGTTAAAATAAACGTTTAAGTCCTCTGTGTGGTGTTCACTTCGTGGATCCAAACAAAACAGTATGATCTGGTCACATGGAACCCTCAAACCCGCCCACAAAACATCCTTTATCACCAAGCCACCCAGCTGGACCGATTGGCTATTGAAGTCCCTGAACGAAAGTAATCACCAACTGGTCAGCAGCTGGGGAACGTCTCCATACAGGTAGCCACCCTGACCTCCTTACAACCCATCCCTGCCTCTCCCCCAAGCACCACTACCCATGTCCCTGGTGAGGCTCACCCGGACTCCGGATTTGCACCTCCAGTTCTGGCCTCAGTCCATCCAGCCTCAGTCCCCAGCAGAAGGACTCACCACCCATCCTGAGCCATATCACGGTGAGTTGGATAAATGCTGAGGTTTCCTATACCAATGCAGTCTGGTTTTTGGTCAGCGACAGGTCACATTCGCCACCGATGCCAGTAAGATAATTTATATTATAGGGCTTCTTAGGGGGAAAGCCCTGACTTGGGCTGAATTCGCTCAGTCTGTTGTCGGCCCCAGGTGGGCTCATACGCGGACTTCCTCTGCAGGTTCTGTGTGTTGTGTGACCATCTGAACCATGCAGAGGATGCTGCAAGGTGGTTATTAGGGCTACACCAGGGCTCTCGGTCGGTCGCCGTCTATGCCGTGGAGTTCTGGGCATTAGCTGCTGACGCTGCCCTCCGCGGGGTGTTCCGTCAAGGCTTGAAGGAGCGACATAAAGATGAACTGGCAGCCCGCAATAAGCCTTTACAAGGGGCTGATAGATCTTGCCATGCATTTGGACGGACATCTCCGGGAGCGCCGCCTGGAGAGGTCGACGCACCCCGTCTAGACCCGAGACCAAGCTCAACCAGGTCCACTGCCACTCATGTTGATTGCAGTCTGCTATTCACCCTTCTGTCCCTCGACCTAGCACTCCCTCATTCAACAATGATCTAGACCTCTCCAAGGGGCCCTTCGAGTACCACAACCTCAGGGAGGTTTTTAGTCAGGACTGCGCTCAAACACTTCCTTCCCACAGACCCTATGTCTGTGCCATTGACCTTCTCCAGGAGCAGGATAAGACTCTGGGGCCCTGCAAAGACTATAGGGGCCTAAACCAGATAACTGTTAGAAATAATTACTCTCTCCCATTGACCTCTTCTGGCTTTGAGTCCAGAGCAACTGTCTTCAGTAAGCTGGACCTCTGCAACGCTTGCAATCTGGTGCATATTTAAAAGGGGGATGCTTTGAGCTGGGGCACTTTGAGTACCTGGTCATGCCTTTTGGCCTTACGAACGCCCCCAGCTGAAGCAAACTATGATGTCTGCAACCACGAGATCTTGGCTGTCAAACTAGCCCTAAAAAGTGGAGGCACTGGTTAGAGGGTGCAGAGCAGCCCTTTGTTGTCTGGACAGATCACAAAAACCTGCCCTATGTTCAGACAGCAAAGCAGCTGAATTCCTGGCAACCTGACATTGGGAATGGACCCCCCCAACCGCCTCTTTGTACCCACAGCAGTAAGATACCCTGTTCTTAAGTGGGCCCACCCTGGGGCCAACCAAACAGAGTCCCTGAGAAGACAGTTCTGGTGGCCTTTGCTGGAAGCGGACATGAGGGAGTTTGTGGCCACCTGCCATACTTGTGCTCGAAGAAAGTACTCTTACCAGTCCCCTGCAGGCCTGCTGCAGCCCCTGCCTGTCCCTGGGCATCCCTGGTCCCACATCTCACTAGACTTTGTTACAGGCCTACTTGAATCTCAAGGTATGACTGTCGCCCTGACAGTATTGGACTGGTTCACCAACGTGGTGCGCCTTCTTGCACTACCCAAGCTTCCTGTCTCTGCCCTCATGACAGCTCAACTCCTGATCGACCAGGTATTTAGAATCTATGGAATTTCCCTGGACATTGTTTCAGAACAAGACCCCCAGTTTGTGTACTTGTTCTGGTGTGCCTTCTGTTGTGTTTATTTAGTAAAGAAAGTATTTACCAAAGAAACACCTCTGTAAGTCACACTGGATAAAAGCATCCACTGAAGGTTCTAAATCTAAATGTAGACACATGAACGTGTAAATATTTAACACACGTTCATACCTCAGTGTTTTCATTGTGTTCACACGTACTGGGTGACAGTAGCTTTTGGACATTTGCTAAATAAATCAGCTCATAGCAATTTGTATTTTTTATCTTTTGATTTATATGGGGGTATAAAATTCACCTAAAAAAGCATTATTTGAATGACAAATAGGACCCATCGTCATTTAAATATGGATATTTAGCAGAAACGGTTAGCAGTTCAGAGCTTTCAATTATTCTACAGGTAAGATACCATGATTATTATATTTCTTTTACTACTAATCCTGAGCAGCAAGAGATGCTTTACAAAATAATTAGCTAAGCTTAAGTCTTAGGACAGTTTATTAAATAATAATAAAAAAAAACTACCTATATTGGTTACTCAATTAGCCAATGTAACAAACTAGTAGCTTTTGTAGCACAGTGCTGCTTATTCGTAATAATACTTACATGGTAAAAATTTATTTCTCATGTTGCAGTTTTTTTTAGATTTATGCTTATTTTCATATTACTAATGTGTCTAAATAAAATGCAAATGCATGAAATAATTTACTTTGATAAAATGAAAAAAAGCATTATATTTTTTTTATATTTATTAGTTATAAACTGTCTTATTGTCTCCTTGCAGGACAGAGATTCCAGAATGGTGAAAATAATTGTGACTAAACAGTCTAATGATTCAACTTCTTTTGGTTATGCCTATGATCAATGCTCCGCAACTACAGATTATTTGTTGATTTTCTGCTACAGCATCATGTCACTTTGTTTCCTTGTTGGAACTCCGGCCCATTCGTGGTGTCTCTGGTTCTATCTACGCAGCGGCTGGAAAATCAAACCGAACCAGATGTTTCTTGTCCATCACATTATAATAGAGCTCATCGCATGTGTCAGAAATGCTTTTGAAATATTAAATGTTTTTTTCTTTAAAAATGAAATTGTGTTTATTGTGATTAATTTAATCTTCGGCGCGTCTTGGACCGGAAGGCCACTGATACAAACCTGTATTTGTATTGAACGGTACGTTGCAGTGATTCATCCAGTCACGTTTCTAAAATATAAAGCTATGAAGTACAAGCTTGCAGCAGTAGTAATGGTTTACCTGATTTCCTCGGGTTATGGTCTGTATAACATCACCTACTGGAATTTTCCTGATTCCATTTTCGACTCTATTTACTTCATAGCTGTGATTACAATTATTTTTTGTTGTGTGTCTGTACTGTGTGCTCTGAAAAAAACAGGACCAGGAGATAAACACGGCAATAGACCGACAGGTCAAGAGGAAGAAAATCAGCAAAAGAAGAAAGCTTTCAATATCATTTTTACAACTTTGCTTATAATGTTGTTTAGTTACGTTCCTCTGATAGTACTCACTCTATGTTATGAAATGGAGGGTGACTGGTTTTTGTTTTATTGTATTTTGTATCCCATTTTGGGCTCTACTAGCAATTTTAGTCTGATTATCACACCATTGTTGAAAATTTACAAAGAATGTTATCTAAGATGCCTAAACCAGAAGAATTAGAGAACTGACCCAGGACCAGGAGATACACATAACAAAAACCAAACAAGAGATGCAGGAAAACCAGCCAAAACAAAACACTTTTAATATTTTCTTTAAAGCACTTCTCATTATTGAGTTGACCAACCTTCCCCAGGTATTGCTTAGCATTTTTTAATTTATGAACATAGAAAGTTTTAGCTGAGAGGAAAGTGTATTAGTGCAGATAGCGCAGGCTCATCTGTGAGGGCAGCAAGGATGTAAACACTGTATTCTAAAGCAACATGTGCTGCCCCTCTGAGTCTCTCTGCTTATTTCAGCAGCACAATAATATACTACATACTGCATGTGTTGCAACAGCTGAAGTGTCATAATATGCCAGAATTTCTCAAATGCAACAGTTTTCATGATCAGTTTTTCATTGCTGTTAAAAGGAAAGGTGACGGAACACAAAGCTAAATATGCCACTGTACCAACTTTTTAGAACATGTTGCAGCCATCAAAATTACAATGAGTGTACATGTACAAACAGAATAAAGTAATTATTTTTAACTTCTCATATTCAAGTCATGAGAGATTTGCAAATCACTGCATAGATTAAAAATATAAGAGTGTTATTGTCATATGCACAGTAAACAGGTAGTTACACTGTACAATGTGTTCAGTGAAGTTCTAACTGTTAGGTAAAATATAAAGGTCCAAAAACTTTTGGTAACGCTAACACTTACTTTGCTAGTAATAAAGAAAAAAAATGACATAAATAAAACTATAAGCACAATTAAACAAGAGGCATAAGTAAAGAACTAAAGACCAAGGTAAAATACATAGATATAATAGTTAGCTTGTATTATAAACAATGCTTGCGTGGTTTGTGCAAGGAGCAGTTTTGTTTTATTTAGAGTTTTTCTTCTTGTCCCATTTTTTTCGGAATTGGGGTTTTATGTATTTCCTTGAAAAAATGCTTATGTACTTGTTCTACAATTGTAATAATGAATAATAGCATGTAAGCAGTAAAATGATAATGCATTTTAACAGAGCTGTGCTTTTCTGAAAACTATTAAAATAAAGCATACAGTTTCTTTACAATGTGGACTTCACTCATTTTTGTATCTTTAGTAAACATTCATGATCAAAATGTCAGAATCATTACAGACAGAGTCCAGTATAATTTGTATACATTTCAGAAACAAACAAGCTGACTTGATGTTTTATGTTTGACATATAAATTTGAAAACTCCAGGACTGTTTTTAAGAGTGATTTCACTTTTACACTCAACTCATGCACACTTTTACACTGCTTCTTATTTTAAGTTGTTTTCTTTGAAAACAACAATGTAGACAGATTAACGTGTTTAAATATTTTACGTATGTTCATACCTCAGTGTTTTCATTGTGTTCACACGAACTGGGTGTCAGTAGCTTTTGGATATTTGCTAAATAAATCAGCTCATATCAATCTGTATTGTTTATCTTTTGATTTGTATGGGGGCATAAAATTCACCTGTAAAAAGCACTATTTGAATAACAAATGGGACCCATCGTCATTGAAATAAAGCTATTTAGCACAAACGGTTAGCAGTTCAGAGCCTTCAATCATTCTACAGGTAAGAGACCATAATTATTAAATTTCTTTTACTACTAGTCCTTAGCAGCGGGAGCTACGCTACAGTCTGAGGACAGTCCTAGTCGCATTTCATTTAGCGCCAGAAAAAAATTCCTGCCCTGGTTACCTAATTAGCCAATGTAACAAACTAGTAGCTTTTGTAGCAACACAGCACTGCTTATTCATAAAAAATGCCTTTATTCTGTATTTGTCATGTTTCAGTTTATGCTTGTTTTAATATTACTAACATGTATGAAAAAAATGCAAATGCATGAAAAGCATTATTATTTTTTATATTTATTAGTTACACTTTGTCTTATTGTCTCTTTGCAGGACAGAGATTCCAGAATGGTGAAAATAATTATGATCAAACAGTGGAATGATTCCACCTCATTTGGTTATGTCTATAAAGAATGCTTTGCAACTACAGATTATGGAATTATTTTCTGCTACAGCATCATGTCTCTTTGCTTCCTCGTTGGAACTCCGACCAATTCGTGGTGTCTCTGGTTCTATCTACGCGGCTGCTTGAGAATTAAAGCAAACCAGATGTTTCTCATCCATTACATTATAATAGAGCTCATCGCATGTGTTGAAAATGCTACTGAGATATTCAATGAATTTGTTTTCCAAAATGAAACTATGTTTATTGTAAATAATTTAATCTACGGTGTGTCCTGGGCCGGAAGGCCGCTGATACAAACCTGTATTTGTATTGAACGGTATGTTGCAGTGATTCATCCAGTCACGTTTCTAAAATATAAAGCTATGAAGTACAAGCTTGCAGCAGTAGTAATGGTTTACCTGATTTCCTCGGGTTATGGTCTGTATCAGATCACCTACCAGAAATTTCCTGATCCCGTTTTCAACTCGATATACTTCATAGCAGTGATTACAATGTTATTTTGCTGTGTGTCTGTACTGTGTGCTCTGAAGAAAACAGGACCAGGAGATAAACACGGCAATAGACTGACAGGTCAAGAGGAAGAAAATCAGCAAAAGAAGAAAGCTTTTAATATCATTTTTACAACTTTTCTTATAATGTTGTTGACTTACGTTCCTATGTTAGTGCTCACTGTGTGTTATGTAATGAAGAGTGACTGGGTTTTGTTTTATTGTATTTTGGGTCCCATGTTGGGCTCTATAAGCACTTTCAGTCTGATTATCACACCATTGTTGAAAATTTACAAGGAGGGTTATCTAAGATGCCTAGGAGATGCACGTAGCAAAAACGGACAAGAGATGCAGGAAACCAGCAAAAGTTAAACATTTTTATTATTATAATATTATATTATCTTTAAAGCACTTCTCATGTTGCAGCCAGCAAAGTTAGAATGAGTGTAAATATACAAACAAAATCAAGTGTTTATTTTAAAAGTCTTGTATTTGAACTGTTTAACTTAATTCAAGACAAAAAGGGATTTGCAAATCATTGCTAAGATGAATTTAGAAGTTTTAACTGTTAGGTGAAATATCAAGTTGACCATAATCTTTTGATAACCCTAACTTTGCTAGTAATAAAGGAAAAAAAATATTTGACATAAGTAAACATAATTCAACGCATAGGCAAAGGCATAAGACCAAGGTAAAATAAAGACCAAGGTAAAAGACATAGATACAGTGGATATAAAAAGTGTACACACCCCTGTTAAAATGCCAGGTTTAGTGATGTAAAAAAATGAGACCAAGATAAATCATTTCAGAACTTTTACCACCTTTAATGTGACCTATAACCTGTACATCTCAATTGAAAAACAAACTGAAATCTTTAGGGGGAAGAAGTAAAAAATAAAAAAACAAAATAATGTGGTTGTATAAGCGTGCACATCATCTTATAACTGGGGGTGTGGCTGTGTTCAAAATGAACCAATCACATTCAAACTCATGTTAAATAGGAATCAGTAGACACCTGCCATCATTTAAAGTGCCTCTGATTAACCCCAAATAAGTTCAGTTGTTCTAGTGTGCTTTTCCTGACATTTTCTTAGTCGCGAAAAGCCATGGTCCGCAGAGAGCTCCCAAAGCATCAGTGGGATCTCATTGTCAAAAGGCATCAGTTTGGAGAAGGGTACAAAAGAATTTCCAAGGCATTAGATATACCATGGAACACAGTGAAGACAGTCATCATCAAGTGGAGAAAATATAGGACAACGGTGACATTGCCAAGAACAGGATGTCCCTCCAAAATGTATGAAAAGACAAGAAGAAAACTGGTCAGGCTACCAAGAGGCCTACAGCAACATTAAAGGAGTTGCAGGAATTTCTGGCACGTACTGGCTGTGTACTACATGTGACAACAATATCCCGTATTCTTCATATGTCTGGGCTATGGGGTAGGGTGGCAAGACGGAAGCCTCTTCTTACAAAGAAAAACATCCAAGCCCGGCTAAATTTTGCAAAAACGCATTTGAACTCTCCTAAAAGCATGTGGAAAAATGTGTTATGGTCTGATGAAACGAAGGTTGAACTTTTCGGCCATAATTCCAAAAGGTATGTTTGGCGCAAAAACAACACTGAAACCAAAAGAACATCATACCCACAGTGAAGCATGGTGGTGGCAGCATCATGCTGTGGGGCTGTTTTTCTTTAGCTGGTACTGGGGCCTTAGTCAAGGTGGAGGGAATTATGAACAGTTATAAATACCAGTCGATGTTGGCACAAAACCTTCAGGTTTCTGCTAGAAAGCTGAAAATGAAGAGGAACTTTATCTTTCAGCACGACAACGACTCAAAGCATACATCCAAATCAACCAAAGAATGGCTTCACCAGAAGAAGATTAAAGTTTTGGAATGGCCCAGCCAGAGCCCAGGTCTGAATCCGATTGAAAATCTGTGGAGTGATCTGAAGAGGGTTGTTCACAGGAGATGCCCCCGCAATCTGACAGATTTGGAGCGTTTTTGCAAAGAAGAGCGGGCAAACATTGCTATGTCAAGATGTACCATGCTGATGCGCTCCTACCCAAAAAGACTGAGTGCTGTAATAACATCAAATGGTGCTTCAACAAAGTATTAGTTTAAGGGTGTGCACACTTATGCAACCACATTATTTTATTTATTTATTTTTTACTTCTTCCCCCTAAAGATTTCAGTTTGTTTTTCAATTGAGATGTACAGGTTATAGGTCACATTAAAGGTGGTAAAAGTTCTGAAATGATTTATCTTGGTCTCATTTTTTTACATCACTAAACCTGGCATTTTAACAGGGGTGTGTACACTTTTTATAGCCACTATATTATAGTTAGCTTGTATTGTAAACATTGCTTGTGTGGTATTGTGCAGGAGCATGGCAGTTTTCTAATTAGAGTTTATCTTGCTGTCCCAACTTTTTCGGAATTGGGGATGTATGTATTATGTATGTATGTACTAAATAAAGCATATTATTTCTTTACAATGTAGACTAATTTCTGTATCTTTAGTAAACACACATGATCAAAATGTCCTGAGAGAAAACCTGCTGTGCCACCTACCTAAATAACAGCAGTGTCATGTAAATTTATTTTACTTAATTCAGATAAAACTGAGGTCTTACTTGTTGGATCTAACTTGATCTAACCAAGTTGTCTAACCTGGTGTGATGGAATGTGATGGATGGAAATGTGATGGAAATGTGGCGTGTTTGCACCAAGAATGTCAAGAACTCACTACAGACTTTATCACAGACTAGACTGAATAATAATAACTCTTTTTTAATCATTATTATTGCTAGTTGTAACTTTTAGTTCATTTTAATTTGTGTGTATGATTTGTGTAAATCCTATTCATTTAAATTATTCTCCAGGCCACCCACGAAGGACGTGGGTCCCTGCTGAGTCTGGTTCCTCTCAAGGTTTCTTCCTGTAATTTTAAGAGTTTTTCCCTGCCACTGTTGCCCTCGGCTTGCTCAAAAGCAGTTTTTGCTTTTGTATCTGTTGGTCCTGGATACTGTAAAGTTGCTTTGAGATGATGTCTATTGTAAAAGGCGCTATATAAATGAACTTGACTTGACTAGATGACAGCACATGTTGCTTTAAAATACAGTGTTTATGCTCCCCTGTAGTATTAAACTGCATCTTGTAAATGCAGCAATGAACTTTTATCAAGAGTTTTTAAAGTATTCCTGAGCCTGTGTGCTTGTATTTAGTACAGACACATGCAGATTTGTAATGAATACAATTACTAATGCATTTATTTATACAATTGAGTAATCAGAACAACAAAACCATAATAAGTACCCTCAAATTTACATCTCTGCTCTGCTTTTGCTTATTATTTCTAATATAAAAATTTTTAGTACAACCCCAATTCCAATAAAGTTGGGACATTGTGTAAAACATAAATAAAACGGAATACGATGATTTGCAAATCCTTTTCAACCCATATTCAATTGAATATGCTACAAAAACAAGATATTTAATGTTCAAACGGATAAACTTTATTGTTTTTTTTTGCAAATATTCACTCATTTTGAATTTGATGCCTGCAACACATTCCAAAGAAGTTGGGACAGGGGCATGTTTACCACTGTGTTACATCACCTTTCCTTTTAACAACACTCAATAAGAGTTTGGGAACTGAGGACACTAATTGTTGAAGCTTTGTAGGTAGAATTCTTTCCCATTCTTGCTTGATGTACAACTTTTTTTGGAATGTGTTGCAGGCCTTAAATTCATGAATTGATGTTTATTAATAAATGAAATGAAGTTGAGGAGACAAAACATGAAATATCTCAGGTTCCTCCTGTCTGACATCGAATAAAAGTCGAAGTAAATGTAAGAAACTCTGTGTTTTTATTTTATTTGCATTTTCCATACTGTCCCAACTTTTTCTGATTTGGGGTTGTAGAACTGCTGGCAAAAAATACGGAATAATTACACATAGAGGATGTTTACTCAAACATTTTACTTCATAGAAAGAAATCAAATCACAGATACGACGTTTTTTTGATAGCTGATCATTCTGGCTTAGTAAAACATACCTAATTTTTTTTGGGATCACATAGAAGAAAAAAATATGGAGCACTCAACATAAAAAAAAAAAAAAAAAAAAAAAAAAAAAAATATATATATATATATATATATATATATAAGATTACTTTGTAAACTGCATTTCTAAGACAAATAATTTTGTCTAGAAAATAGGGTTGGTGCTGAGGAATATTAAAATGTGTCTGCTAAAAATGACAAATCTGAATCCCTCAGTCAAGTCACATCCAATAACCTGATCATATTTTGCTTTCTCTATAGCTGCTGACCTCCACTTCTGACCAAGGTGAGCTGTTACTACTACATGCCCCCTCTGACCACTTTTTTAACCTGCACCAGGTGGGTTCATGTACAGATCTGTCAGTAGAAAACTATATCACACGGATCTAATGTGTTGCAGGCTTCGAACTAGGGACACAGCAGTTTACAAGCTAATTCTTGAAATCAATATCATAACTAATACATTTATTAGTATTTTCAAATTTTCTTTACACATGAGTTGTGCTTAGTAAATTGCATAATCTGCAATCGTAATCAAATTGCATCTCTTGTCTGGTTTTCTCCAGGTCCTGGGTCAGTTCTGTAATTCCTCTGGTTTAAGCATCTTAGATAACCCTCTTTGTGCATTTTTAACAATGGTGTAATAATCAGACTGAAAGTGCTGGCGGAGGCCAAAATGGGACCCAAAATACAATAAAGCAAAACCCAATTGTCACTTATTACTTTACAAACAGTGAGTACTAACATAGGAATGTAAGAAAACAACATTATAAGCAAAGTTGTAAAAATGATATTGAAAGCTTTCTTCTTTTGCTGATTTTCTTCCTCTTGACCTGTTTGTCTATTGCCGTGTTTATCTCCTGGTCCTGTTTTTTTCAGAGCCCACAGTACAGACACACAGCAAAATAAAATTACAATCACAGATAAAAAGTAAGTCGAGTTAAAAACGGGATCAGGGAATTCGTAATTATTGATCTCGTACAGACCATAACCAAAGGAAATCAGGTAAACCATTGCTACTGCTGCAAGCTTGTACTTCATAGCTTTATATTTGAGAAATGTGACTGGATGAATCACTGCAACGTACCGTTCAATACAAATACAGGTTTGTATCAGTGGCCTTCCGGTCCAGGACACACCAAAGATGAAATTATTCACGATAAACATAGTTTTGTGTTGGAAGATAAGTTCATTAAATATGTTAATAGCATTCTCGACACATGCGATGAGTTCTATAATAATGTGATTGACAAGAAATATCTGGTTTGCTTTGATTCTCCAGCCACCGCGTAGATAGAACCAGAGACACCACGAATTGGTCGGGGTTCCAACAAGGAAGCAAAGTGACATGATGCAGTAGAGGTAAATCAGCCCATAAGATGTAACATTAAAGCATTCGTCATTGTAATAATCAAATGAAGTGGAATCATTTGATTGTGTAGGCACAATTGTTTTCACCATTTTGGAATCTCTGTCCTGCAAAGAGACAATAACACTGTGTAACTGATGTTTTTCTTCATTTTATCATTGTTAATGAATACATGCATTTGTATTTAATTTAAGTCAAGTCAAGTCAACTTTATTTATATAGCGCTTTTTACAATATACATTGTCTCAAAGCAACTTTACAAAATCCAGGACCAACAGATACAAAAACCCCTGTTGAGCAAGCCGAGGGCGACTGTGGCAAGGAAAAACTCCCTGAAAATTACAGGAAGAAACCTTGAGAGGAACCAGACTCAACAGGGCCCATCCTTCTTGGGTGGTCTGGAGGATACTTTAAATAAATACACGATTTACACAAATCATACAAACACAGAATTGAATGATCTAAAAGTCATACAGTGGTAATAAATAGATAAATAAACAATTAAATAATAAGAGTTGTTATCCGCTCTAGTCTTCAATAAAGTCTGTAGTGATTTCTTGTCGTTGCAATTACTCCAGACCCGTCACATCTGACAGGAGCAGCATCGTTGTCCCGGCAGTCTCGACTTTAATCCTTAACCTCGGCGGGTAAACAGGTTTCCATCAGAATGCCCTCGGGGTAAAACAACAGAGAATGTAGTTAATAATGTACAATGCTAGTTGACAAACAGTTTTACAGAGAGTTTTAGACTCCGGCAGCCCTAATTATTACAGCATAACTAAAAGGGAGAGCGAGCAGGTAACAAGGTCATGAAGGCTTTCACAGGACATCAGCGCCCACCTCTCCTACCCAAACCAGAGTGATTGGACAAGAGAGGCAGAACGACAGCGACCCAACATCCCTGATCACCACAAGTTTCTATGACCAAGAACCCCCAAGCTCTGCGCCTTTGTCTATACTAATCAAAAGCCTGAGAAAATAAATATGTTTTCAGTTTAGACTTAAACATTGAGACTGTGTCCGAATACCGAACAGAGGCAGGAAGATTATTCCAGAGTTGTGGAGCTTTGTAAGAAAATGCTCTTCCACCAGCTTTGGTCTTTTTAATTTTAGGAACTATAAGTAACCCTGCATCTTGTGAACGAAGTGGACGTGCTGGGTTGTAGTAATTAATAAGCTCACTCAGATACTGTGGAGCCAGACCATGTAGCGCTTTATAGGTTAGTAAAAGTATTTTGTAATCAATGCGAAATTTAACTGGCAGCCAGTGTAGAGATGATAGAACAGGAGTGATATGATCAAATTTTTTAGTTCTAGTTAGCACTCGAGCTGCTGCATTTTGAACTAACTGGAGTTTGTTTAAGGATCTACCAGAGCATCCAGTTAGAAGAGCATTACAATAATTGTAATTACAATAATTGTAGAAGAGCATTACAATAAACATAATTTAGAATGTTGGTAATATTAAAACAAGTATAAACTATAAACTAACTTAGTAACATTTTCTGTAGAGAGTTTTTTTTTTTTTAGAAATCCAAAAATTTTAGACACCACTTATTAAATGACATGTTTTCTAAGTGAGAATGATTCTGAAAACTAACTATTTCTTTCTTTTTGTAATTTATACAAAATTTTATTTAAAGGAATATTAAAATGTGTCCAAAAGATTCATCAGTTTTGTCATTTGCAATTTTTATGTCTAAACTTGATGACACAACCGCAGCTCCATCTCAAGCCTTAAGTAAAATTCATTATAAAAAAAAGAAGTATATTGTTTAAAAGAAGATGTATATGCTGCACTATCTTTCTGGATTTCTGCATCAGAGCTTCACTGTATACTGATGTAAGCATGTATTGCTGCAGCAGCTTATTTGTTTACATTTCTCCACCATTTTAAACATTACATTGATTTGCATTTGATTGATGTGTTGATTTGTTTTACATATTGTTGAAAGAACATTTTAGTTAACAAATGAACTGCAAATTCATTCACTCATCAGTCAGAAAAAGAGAAACTGTGGTTGTTTTGTGTGCATGAGCTGAGCGTGAAATCAGTGTTAAGTTCAGTTCTTTAGTGCTGCTACCTCGTCTGATAGAACGTTTTACTGTAGCTTGGTTACATTTTCTATTTATTATAACTATTAACTACTTATTGCACAGTTACTGTTTGCTGAATGTAACATACTAAAATATTTAAAAGGGAACGTGTGCGGTGCAAATGTTATAACAATAAGTTTGCGAAAGAGAAGAAACTATTTTAACTTTGTTTTCTGTAGAAAATTAACAATTAACACAACATTAGATTTGAGCAGGATTGTCCAAACCTTAGCATCACAATGCAGCTTAGCTACAACTACATTAACATTTACAAGTATTTTCTGCTACACATGATTAAAAGAAATATAATAATCAGGGTCTCTTACCTGTAGGATAATTGAAGGCTCTGAACTGCTATCCGTTTCTGCTAAATAGCCATATTTCAATGTCAGTGGGTCCCATTTGTTATTCAAATAGTGCTTTTTAAATAAACTCTCTGTTTTTGTTTTGAACAGGTAAAATTTAACACCCCATACAAATTAAGTGATAAAAATGCAAATTGGCAAATGAGCTGATTTATTTAGCAAATGTCCAAAAGCTACTGACACCCAGTACGTGTGAACACAATGAAAACACTGAGGTTTGAACGTGTGTTAAATATTTAAACACATTATCTGTCTACATTTAGATTTAAAGCATAAAGCAAACGGTTTTATCCAGTGACATAAAGACGTGTTTCTTTAGTAAATATTTTCTTACTCTAGTACATGTTAAATTTATGAAGCTCTTGCCAAACTAACAAAGCTTGAAAGTTTCTTGCTTTTAAGAAAAAAAGATTGATTGATTTTGCAAATGTATTAGTCTTACAATTTTAATAGATTTTTGGGAAACGTAGCTGTAGGTTTATGTTGGACAGCCAAATTATTTCACCTGGTTGTATCTGATGTAGAACACGTGGAATAACCACACTTAATTAAAACCCCTTGGCAGTCCGGCCTATTTTTGTGCATTTTCCGCCTGAAAGACATACCTAGTTTCTAAGGCTTCTCATTCAGAAAGTTTATAAGATAACACAAAAATTATACTTAAGTGTTATGGAAAACCCTTTAAAGTATCAGAAAAACACAGCCAAATGCCATAATGGTATTTTATTATGCTCAAATGATTATAAAATAACCCAAAAATGTAGGCGCTTTTTACTATTTTTTTGAAAATCCAAAGTTTCAGTGAGTATAAGTAGGACTGCAGGTCTGTGTATCACCTAACCAACACTATAGAGTTGTGCTCAAGGGTGTTTTCTAACATCAACTCAAATTTTAGGCCTCTAACTCATTCTGATCTTGAGTTATTGAAGTTGGAACAATATGAGACCCGGCTGCTCTCCAAATCTCTCCAAAGCTTTCCAACTCAAAATAAACAGGTTATACTGCAGATTAAATGTGTAAAATGCATTATTTATACTTTATAAAGTGATTATTTATAACATATGTATGTGGTTTGGGGTGTAAAACGTTCTCACATTCTGTCCCTGCAGCTGTAATGCACCCCTCCCCCTCCCCTTCAGCTTCCTCAGCAAGGCAGTTGTCATCTTGGAGGTTGTGTTTGGGGTCGTTATCCTGTTGGAAAACTGCCATGAGGCCCAGTTTTCGAAGGGAGGGATCATGCTCTGTTTCAGAATGTCACAGTACATGTTGGAATTCATGTTTCCCTCAATGAACTGCAGCTCCCCAGTGCCAGCAACACTCATGCAGCCCAAGACCATGATGCTACCACCACCATGCTTGACTGTAGGCAAGATACAGTTGTCTTGGTACTTCTCACCAGGGCGCCGCCACACATGCTGGACACCATCTGAGCCAAACAAGTTTATCTTGGTCTCGTCAGACCACAGGGCATTCCAGTAATCCATGTTCTTGGACTGCTTGTCTTCAGCAAACTGTTTGCGGGCTTTCTTGTGCGTCCGCTTCCTTCTGGGATGACGACCATGCAGACTGAGTTGATGCAGTGTGCGGCGTATGGTCTGAGCACTGACAGGCTGACCTCCCACGTCTTCAACCTCTGCAGCAATGCTGGCAGCACTCATGTGTCTATTTTTTAAAGCTCTGGATATGACGCCGAACACGTGGACTCAACTTCTTTGGTCGACCCTGCGAAGCCTGTTCCGAGTGGAACCTGTCCTGGAAAACCACTGTATGACCTTGGCCACCATGCTGTAGCTCAGTTTCAGGGTGTTAGCAATCTTCTTATAGCCCAGGCCATCTTTGTGGAGAGCAACAATTCTATTTCTCACATCCTCAGAGAGTTCTTTGCCATGAGGTGCCATGTTGAATATCCAGTGGCCAGTATGAGAGAATTGTACCCAAAACACCAAATTTAACAGCCCTGCTCCCCATTTACACCTGGGACCTTGACACATGACACCAGGGAGGGACAACGACACATTTGGGCACAATTTGGACATGTTCACTGTGGGGTGTACTCACTTATGTTGCAGCTATTTAGACATTAATGGCTGTGTGTTGAGTTATTTTCAGAAGACAGTAAATCTACACTGCTATACAAGCTGTACACTGACTACTCTAAGTTATATCCAAGTTTCATGTCTATAGTGTTGTCCCATGAAAAGATATAATCAAATATTTGCAGAAATGTGAGGGGTGTACTCACTTTTGTGATACACTGTATCTGTATATCTGAAACCTTCAAAAAGTCTCTTCTACCTCTGCTAATTGTTCTAAGAAAGCAGAAAGTTATAAGTTGAATGTAAAGAAGTATTAATATATATATATATATATATATATATATATATATATATATATATATATATATATATATATATATATATATATATATATATGTTGTGGCGCCAGCAAGTATCAAGGGAGGGGTGTCGGGGCCGCCAGATGGTTATTTTTAAGACATCTATTCATACACATAGACATTCACACAACAGACAGACAACAAAAAGCTGCCTATCCAGCCCTTACCGCAGACTGATATATTTCAAATGTTTATTTCTTTTAATGTTGATGATTATAACTGACAACTAATGAAAACCCCAAATTCAGTATCTCAGAAAATTAGAATATTACTTAAGACCAATACAAAAAAAGGATTTTTAGAAATGTTGGCCAACTGAAAAGTATAAAGATGAAAAGTATGAGCATGTACAGAACTCAATACTTAGTCGGTGCTCCTTTTGCCTGGATTACTGCAGCAATGCAGCGTGGCATGGAGTCCATCAGTCCAGGTTGCTCTGATAGTGGCCTTCAGCTCTTCTGAATTGTTGGGTCTGGCGTATCGCATCTTCCTCTTCACAATACACCATAGATTTTCTATGGGGTTAAGGTCAGGCGAGTTTGCTGGCCAATTAAGAACAGGGATACCATGGTCCTTAAACCAGGTACTGGTAGCTTTGGCACTGTGTGCAGGTGCCAAGTCCTGTTGGAAAATGAAATCTGCATCTCCATAAAGTTGGTCAGCAGCAGGAAGCATGAAGTGCTCTAAAACTTCCTGGCAGACGGCTGCGTTGACCTTGGACCTCACAAAACACAGTGGACCAACACCAGCAAATGACATGGCACTCCAAACCATCACTGACTGTGGAAACTTTACACTGGACCTCAAGCAACGTGGATTCTGTGCCTCTCCTCTCTTCCTCCAGACTCTGGGACCTTGATTTCCAAAGTTAATGCAAAATTTACTTTCATCAGAGAACATAACTTTGGACCACTCATGCATCAATTGCTTCCATACAATTCTCTGCTGTTTTATAACATTATCATTTGCTTATGTCATGTCAGTCAAAATGAACTACACTTATGAATGCTGAATAGTCATTCCCTATGAAACTAATAGTCCTCATTTCATTGCTTAAATCATTACATACAAAAATGTTGAACTAGTTGACAAAATCAGTATGTTGTATGTTCCAATTCAGTTCCAATTTGCACTGCAATATCGTTTACAGTTGTGCACAGCTCTACCCAAAGGGTGTTTCTTATGTTTTTTTAAATAAGTTTGTACTTTGCTTTAGCACAATGCTGTGAACAAAATAGAATTGCAAAGAGCATATGCAGTAAAAATGTGAAACATACGTATTGAGTGTCTTGTACTCATTTACCTCACTAAATACAGTAATGTGTAACTTAACTGTAGATTTCAAATGGGTGTGCTAATAGTGTATAGTGCTGTCTTGAGCATTTTCAGGTAGTGTCACCATGATCTGACTTTTTTGCATTGGAAAACACAGAGTGAACTGTCATAATGAAAACATGACAACGCCATTTGACTATCTTGTTCATAAGCAATGGTGTCAGGACTTTTTATTTTGATGACACTGACACTTTCATTGACATGAATACTTGCTTTTGAGAAATGAACTATCCATTTTGAGCAAGTGACACGCTTTGCAGGTAATCAACTAGGTTTTGCAGTTTGTACTAATTGTTTTGAGAAATGCACTTACTGTTGTGTAAATGTTAATAGTGATGTGAGAAATGCACCAAAACGACTGAGAAAAACTGTAATCTAATTCTAATCCATTTTAACAGATGGAGGAAGGAGGTCCCCATTGAGTTTGGTTTGTCTGAAGGGTTCTTCCTTGTAATGCTTTTTCATCAGGGGTGTTTAGTCCTGGAATCTGTAAAGCTGCTGTTAGACAATGTCCACTGTAAAAAGAGCTATACAAATACATTTGACGTGGCTTGACAAACTGGTACCATGTTCATGGTGTATTTTTATCTCACCTTCAGTGTGGCCTAAGACCCACCAGATTAATCAGTGTATGAAAGAATGGCTGGCGCTATTAGAAACAAGAGAGGACCAAGTATGTGTTATTTTGGTATCTAAAAACAGGAGGCACATTATATTTGTAGAACAGCTAATACAGAAGAGGAGATAATCATATTTTGATATGCATGTGAGATCTTATGGAAATTTATAATTCACAGCAGTTTTTCATTCCGGTAATAATGTACCCAGTATAAATGGTGTGAAGGTGACATATGACAAATGAATATTTTGAAAGCAACACTATTTAAATAGCAAATGTGACCTGCTGGAATTGCTCTAATATTTCACTGTTACGCACAGACAAGTAAAAGCCTTGCATCTTTCCACAGGTGAACTACTTTTCCAACTTTCATGCTATAAATAAAAATTTTGAATGTTTATGTAAATTCGTATCAGATTTTATTCAGTAACTATTGTGTTTACACAATAACTATTGTGTTTACACAATAACTATTGTGTTAGGGATATTCATTATATTTGTAATATTTAAAATGTGACAAATAGTTATTCAGTATTAACATGTGCAGTTATTAGTTCCCTGTAGGGGCCAGAAATGTATATACACTTTAAAAGATGTGTAACTACGCAAACTAGTTCATTTACATGCTTGGACAACATGGATGACAACGGTTTTTGCGTCACTTTGCCATGCAATTCGTCTAGGTCTGTGTACCCTGACAACCAAATTTCTAATTATAGAACAAAACTAAGTAAACCCATCGATTTAAAAGGTGACTGGGAAGTAGGTGTGTTAGAGTTTCAGTACCCACGAACATGGAATACATTTTGCGAGACAGATGCCACATTTAGAGTAAATGACAAAAAATTGGGTAAAACAACAAAAATAATGATACCCACTGGATATTATAACAATATACAAGCATTGGTTGACGAGATCAACATTCATATAGCAGAACATTCGATAGTTCTTGGTTATGACCAAATAAGACACAAGGTTTTTATTAAGACGCGTTCTGATATAGGGTTGAAATTTTATGGTAAGCTAGCCATCATTTTAGGTTTTACACCTGGGGTCTTACTAGAGTGTAGTGTTAAAATGAAAGATTCAGATGTCGAACAGAAACAGTACGCGCCACACCCGGCCAACATCTATGGTGGTTTCTATGCGTTGTTTGTTTACACAGACATCATTGATTACCAGATGGTTGGCGACAGTTTTGTACTCTTGTTAAGATGTGTACATATAACAGGGGACAACCATGATACTGTCACTATTAGATGCAACAATCCACACTACGTATCGATAGCAAAGACACAGATAAACGATATTGCCATAGAAGTGAAAACTGACCAGAACCAACACGTAAATTTTTGCTACGGGAAAGTGGTTGTAAAGCTACATTTTAGACCTGTAAAACAAACAATTAGGTTTTGAAAATGGATACTTTCAACAGACAAGCCATGGACCCTGAACGTTACATTTCTTACTATCAAAATCAGGCCGGAGGTCTCATGCCGTGTTATACAGGTAGTCCGGCAATGTATGGTGCAGGCTTTGGAGGGATTTTTAGAAATTTATTTAGAATGGCTATACCGCTGTTCAAGAGAGGGTTTAGTATAGCCAAACCACATCTAAAAACAGCCGCTAAAAACATTGTAAGCGATGTTGTCAGCAATGGTCTGTCGCGTGTGATGGAACACAAACACAATCAAGATGGTTCGGGCATGTTGGTGATGGCACGAAAATCTGTAAAACGACCTCCTGGTAAGAGGCGTGGCTGCCCTGCTAAGAAAACCAAGCGTACGACAAAAAAACACAGTGTCAAAAAGGAAGAGAAAGGGTAAACAGACGCGGGCCCCATTCAGTAGAAAGACTTTGAATACCATATTCTAATTATGGCTCTACTTCATCGTATGTCTGAAGAGTGTATTAAATCAGAACTGGACTTGTTTACAGTACCTTTAACACAAACAGCTATAGAGAAATGTACCTATGTCGAAATCCCTCCGTTGTCAGCAATATCCGACACAGCTCCATTGGAGTTTTTCATAGCCGGACATGGCGAAGATTATACGGATCTAAATAACACACTCTTGTACCTTCGTCTTAAAATCACAAGACCTGATGGAACTGACATCGATGATGGTGCAGCTGTGGGGTTGATAAACTATCCAGGGGCTACGATATTTTCACAGGTCGATGTGTCACTAGGCGACAGGCTGATATCGCAGAGTTCAAGTACATACCCATACCGTAGCATAATAGAATGCCTAGCAAACTACGGGAAGGATACCCTGGGAACAGTTTTTTCTGCGGGACTATTTTATCAGGACACAGCCGGGCATATGGACGAAACAAACCCTGCAGGGAACAACCAAGGCTTGACAAAGAGGGCAGCATTTACAGATGGTAGCAATGTGGTGGAACTGTTGACCCCAATTCATAGCGACATATTTTTTCAGGAGAAATTGATGCTTAATGGTGTTGATATAAAAATTCGAATGACACGCTGTAAGGATGAATTTTGCCTAATGCGGAATGATGCGTTAGCATACAAAGTCAATATTCTCTCAGCATCATTATTTGTTAAAAAAGTGTCTGTGTCACCGGGTGTAAGGCTGGGTCATGCACAGGCCTTGTTGTCGACAACAGCTAAATACCCTATTGATAGAGTGTGTCTAAAAAAAATTTCAATACCTGCTGGGACACGCGTTTCTAATCATGAAAATTTATTTTTAGGAACGTTACCAAAGTCGATCATTTTGTGTATGGTGGAAAACCAGGCTTTTACGGGTGCTTATAATAGGAACTCATTTGCATTTAAACATTATGATTTGGAGTTTCTAGCCGTCTATTTAGACGGACAACAATTTCCAGCTAAACCACATCAACCTGATTTCCAATCCGGCTCAGCCGTGCGAGAGTTCTTCCAGTTAGCCCTTGCGTCAGGAAGACATTTGAAAAACCAAGCCTTATCTATTAATAGACAGGAGTTCTTACAGGGCTACACACTGTACGTGTTTAATGTCACACCTGATGAAGAATGCGGTCAACATGTGTCCTTGGTCAAATCGGGTAATATTAGATTGGAGGCCCGTTTCAGACAACCACTCCCACATACCGTAAATTTGATTGTGTACGCCGTTTTTGATAGTATCATCGAAGTGTCTAACCGAAGACAAGTTTTGGTGGATTTTTACTGATGAATACTTTAGAACTGACAGCTGTTATGGATAAAGTGGCCATCAATATACATTTTCTCGGTGTGTTAGCATGTGACCAATTACCTACAAATGTCATAAGGAAATTACCAACAATAACGATTATTAATACACACACATCTGATCTTCCTGGCGAACACTGGCTAGCCGTATACATAAACGAAGATCGTGTTGGGTATTTTTTTGACAGTTTTGGAAATGCTCCAGACTATGAAATGTTTTCTAAAATGATTAGTGATTTTCTTAAAACCTCGTGCATAACACAATATTATTCTAACAGACAAGTACAAGCCATCACATCAAGCACATGTGGTCAACACTGTGTGTTTTTTCTATACCACATGGTTAAAGGGTACAGTTATGAAGAAGTGTTGTCAACTTGGTGTCAACTTTTGTGAAACATATGTATCCGTGTATTTGTAAAAACAGATTGTTTAAATGTTTACAACATGTTCAAAAAGGAGAGATGTTTATTGTATAACATCTCGCTGTGTGTGTAATGTAAAATTGTTAAATAAAAACAAACAAAGCAAATATTTTTAACTTTGACTTATTTATTTACAAATATACCATATGACAAATGTGACATCATATTACATACATAATAATAATACATAACCAAGTAAACAATATACACAGCAAATAAATATACAACATTTAAAAAGAAAAATTAAAAGTTTAACCATTTACTATCATCTAGAGGGGGTGAGACAAATAATCCGGGGGTTTCAACAGGTGATATGTCGCTCAACGGTGTTGCATAATCAGCAGGTATTTTATTTTTTAACAAATAAATTTTTTGTCTGACATGCTTGTTTGGTATTGTAGAAAGAGGTATGTTTAAAACAGCAAAAGCCTCTAGAAACACACCCCACCCCAGAGGTCTACGATCATCGCTAACCCGGTGCGGGGTAGCGATGCTTTTCACCAAGTCCAGAATATGTGACCCAGGGATCGTGCGGCCATTTAAGACAAACTCTCCTGATTCATTCCAGGAAGACACATCTTTTGATTTAGACATTTTATATAAAACATACTAAACATTCCGCCTACTTCGAGCTGGTACATTTCTAAGAACATCGCTGATTACAGAATTCTCATCATTGGTCTGATCAGTAACATTTGCTTCCTTATTAACATTATCCGCGGGTGGTAACGTCAGTGTTAAAGTCTTGGTCTCCATATCACGGTGTTTAGCAATGGCTAAATATCTCTGCAAGACAACCGTATAAAACTTGGCCTTCTCATGGGGGTCAAGATCACTCCTAGCCAAAATATTTCTAATCGACACGTTCAAGTCATTTTCTACAAAATTACTGATAGTCCCTCAGTTGTTGTCGTTCTTTAACTTATCCAGCTGGTGTTGTGGTACCAGAAACAATTTTTCAGCAAACTCCATCTTTACAGTTTGGCTGTTAGCAAACTTGTTATAAATGGTAAAGCAACGCTTAATAATGGTAGTAGAGAACCACCTTTCTGATTAATTACTTTCTTTTTCCGTGAAACACAAACTTTTTTTATCAGCGAAAAATTTAATTTCAGTCTTTTTCTTTTTTAACGTACGATATTGTTTGGGCGTGAGAGGTATGGTACCGTTAAGCACATTAAGAGCTACTTCGCACAGAGTTAAGATGAGCTCGTTAGATGCTGTTTGTAAAATAACACGTCTCTGCGCCGGTTTAGCTTTAAATAAAAGTTTAAGAAACGGCAGGTTTTTATATAGTCTGTCTGACATGTTGGTCTAACGGCATTTTTTCTGAATGTAAACAACAGGCGTGTTTGAAAGCAGATCTGTTCTGAGACGAAAGTTTTCAGGAGTCTTCGCTTTATAATCAATCAAAAGGTGGCTGAATGGTTTACTTACAGCATTTTGAAAACTTTCCATGAAAAATTTGGTATTGCCAGGGTACATCTGTCTACCTAATACACAAATCTGATTGTTGTCTCTAGGATTTTTAAATAATATGAGATAGTTTGTATGTAAACTAATTGTCCTACTAGATTTTCCTTGAAAAAACAAATTTTGCATTAGGTAAATGGCACTTAAATTTCTATGGTGTACATACTGTGTAAAAACCTTTTCCACCTCTGTATTATTACTAGCATCTTTCATAACATCATCAATTATTAACAAATTATTTCTGTTAAGTGGTAGAAGTGTGTCATCATTTAGTGATGTCGGTATTCCTTGAACAAAATTACTATTTCTTATTTTTAACATTTCATCATAAAGGGGTTGCCAGCAGTCATAAATATATACAATGTTCTCTATTTTCTTTGAAATCAACTCATCAGTATGCTCAATCAATTGTTTAACAAAAATGTTTTTCCGGAATTTGATGGGCCGCTCATTACACATGAAAACGGATGTTGTAATCTGAAATCAAAACCATCAATCTCTATAACACCACGATGGCCATGAACGTCTTTAGTATCCATAGGGAAGCGTTGAAAAATCAAACAACAGGACGCGTTTGTTGTACACGACTTTGAAACGCTTCACTACTGACTTATTTTTCAGTGTGAGGTTCTTTTTATTACGTGCTATACCGTCTGCCCGAGCGAGTATGTGTCGACTACTATCGCGATTTGTCACATAATGATCAACAAGATCAATGAGTGTGTCGAGTCTGAGGACTTTTGAGTTTTCAGTATTAAGTGTGATTCCTTTTGCCTTCATACAAGTTTTACCGCCAGCTGTAAGGTAACCATATGTCTTAGGACCGCCTGAACAAAACTCCGTAATGTGATCGCCACCACCAATCTCATCTGTCAAATCACCTAAGTATGGACCCAGTGGGGGGTCCCAATCACCTTCACAAGAAACAAAAATAACGCTGTCAGTGTCACTATACAACAATCTGTCACCTAATCTATCCATTAAATTGTACAATTCTAAACGGGCGTGCGCTGTTGTGAACGCACCAAGAAACACATTAATGTCACGTGTTGGACAACTGTCTCCAGCTGAGTAGCACCACTGTATCAATGCTGTGGTGTCAGACACAAATGAAAAGTGTTTGACATCATAACCATCACCAAAGATATGCTGTGAAAATCGTTCAGGATCTGCCAACAGTTCAGAGACCGGCAAGTTTTCCCTCATTGAAAACCGACCCCACAGACTATTCAATAACAATTTATTAATAGACCGACGTGCCTGGTTAAGACATATTTTGTCTGGATTCAGCTGAATATTTTCTTTTTCAAAATAGTCACTGATGTATTCGGCCCTATCTTCCTCTGTGACAGCATACGCCGGATAACCACTAGCCTCCTGTTTGTACTGTAAGAATGTCTTTACATACCCACAGAATAATGTGTCGGAATGATCTGGAAAATGCCAAACCTCATGGATTTTTGTCACCACATATCCTTTCTCAATAGCCTTCAACAATTCAATACTGACCCAAGTACCTGTGATGGATCGATCAACATCGCTATGCACACATGTATGTGTCTGGTTTTCCAACTCAGTACAAGTACGACACAGCGGAAACATTAATTTACCATTACAACGGTATGGCAAAACAGGGTGTAAGAGTTTTCTTGGGGGTTGTACGGTTGCTTTGACTAGGCCGTAATATTCATCAAGAGGGCGGAAATCTTTAAAAATTATCTGAGGGTGCCCTGTCGGATATATTTTCTTGGCCTGACAGGAGGGGTACAAGCTGGTGAAGTCTACATACCTGATTTTTTCACCATTTTTTGCTTTGTAGTACAATTTGTAAGCATTTGTTCGACCGCCAAAGAGAGCATCTCTTGGCTTGAGTCGCTCAGGAACGGTGTAATTAGACATAATAATGCTGCGACATCAGAATTACACCTCTTGGCCTTTACCCACTGACATTCCCACATAACTTCCACATCCAGACCATACGCCCTAACAAGTATCTCAACCTTGGTGTCAAACTGTTTTCGCAATTCACCATACAACACTTTTGACATCGGATGTGCCTGATTCGGTCTGTAACGACATTCGTGACCATGGTGCATACATCCGTTAAATTCTAAGATCTTTCGTGTTCCGTCTTTTTCATAATAACCATATACATAAGTTAGTGCATGATGCAAATCGACGTCTCGTGTGTGTTTAATGTATTCAAGCCACTCGATCGAAACATTCGAGAATGTCTTGTGTTGAGTAATGTACGCGTTGTTGTGTGTCAGTGCTATTGTATCTTTTGGTAGAAAATGTGTCTTGTACACCGCCATGCAACACGATGCTAATGTCGTATAATTGAACTTTGTACATCGAATAAACTCGTCACGATACTTGATACAAGCTTCACGCAGTAAAACGACATCATTCCTTCCATAAACAAACAACTCCTTTTTGAAGTCAAACACACCACCAGAGACTGTGTTGTACCATTCGTCAAACTCATGTTTGTCTTTGTCATTCATTGTGTCATATCCATAAAAGCTTTTTTCAGGGTACGGTCCTACATAGTCCTCATTACGCTTTAAATTAAATTTGTGTGGAAAATATCCTTTCTCATCACATGTCAGATTTAGAGCCGATGTTGTTTTAGCCAGACGCATAGGGATGAATGAGTATGAGTCTATGTAACGTTGTTTATATGTTTCGTCATACATTGCGATCAATCTACACCCCATCATCGTAATTTTTAACGCTATCCCCACTTTTGAAAAATATTCCAATAACAGGAAATTGTCAAAACCTGCGCCGTTGTGTGCTAACCATGTGTAACCCTGATATTTGGGCTGTCTAAACTTTTTGACAAGTCTCTCAATACAGTCAGACCCCTCAGCTGTGAATTCGTCACCATCAAATGACGGTGACGGGGGCCAGTGATAGCTCAGTGGTTAAGGTACTGGACTAGTAAACAGAAGGTTGCCGGTTCAAGCCCCGCCACCACCAAGTTGCCACTGTTGGGTCCCTGAGCAAGGCCCTTAACCCTCAATTGCTCATTGTGTTCTGCTCACTGTGTAAGTCGCCTTGGATAAAAGCGTCTGCTAAATGCTGAAAATGTAAATGCAAATGTAATTGCGCAGACAAAATTAGCTTCATGCTTACCGTTTTCAAATCGTGTCTCAAAGTCGAAAAAGATGTACGAATCGCTGGGTTCTTTTAATTTGAGTGGTTGTATGTAACACTCATGCTTGGTGTCTGAAATTAAATCTTCACCACAATGAATACAGCGGTCAGACAAACACCTATAGCAGGGGTGTCAAACTCATTTTCACCGAGGGCCACATCAGCATTATGGTGACCCTCAAAGGGCCGGTTGTAACGTATCCTGCTGTGAATGCAGTCTGCTGTTTTTCTTGGAGGCTAAATTCTGCATTTATATTGTCCTACTTTACCACAGACACGGCCTCATAACACAAGAGATGCACCGGTTTCTCTTCCTGAAGCACAAACTTGTTTTCACTTTCATTACATTACCTCCTTATGCTTAATTTTCTTATTTATCTTCTTGTACATTTTAGGATCATGTTTAAATATGTGTAACATCATCTACTGGCGGGATGTGTCACTTTGCAGGTCACAAAATCATCATGCATTTTGAGAGATGCAGTTAATGTAGGATTTTACAGTGTATTTTTAAGACAATTGTTCTGCCCTCACTAATAGTTTATCCCCCTTTCTCAGCTAGACAGACAGACAGACAGACAGACAGACAGACAGACAGACAGCTTCCTTCAGAATACAGTCGGTTTATTTGCTTCCCAGCTGTGTGATACACTGTGTGCATCAAAATGAAGTAAAAATACAAACAATAAAAACAATAAAGAACTTAATACAGTAAAAGCACACAGCTGTAGTCAAGTGTTACATCTGGTACAATATGAGATTTAACCAAACGTAAAATAGTGCTAACGAGTTTGTAACTAAGCGCTGCCGATATACTCACTAAACATTTACAAACAACTGAGAATATAAACGCCACTACTTACAGACGATGCTTGGGTATTATACTGCAAGATAATTATTTGTATTTATTTATTATTGTTTACGTTACTGACTACGCTACCCCGCGTTCTTTTGCCGTAAAAGTCACATGGCTACTCAGCGAGGTCAAAGTTAGTTGCCATGACTACGATGTCACCAGTTGAATTTAAAGGCGCAGGAGCGCATTAAATTATAAGCGCGTCTCTGTAACGACTCGAACCATCACAACAATCATACAGTCGTTTAAGCTCTCGCGGGCCGGATCAAATGACGTGGCGGGCCGGATCTGGCCCGCGGGCCTTGAGTTTCACACCTCTGACCTGTGGGGTTTTGGCTTTGTCAAACTAACATGATAACGACGTCCACATTTTTTACAATACTTTGTGAGGTCGCATGAGGAGGCCATTACACCAGTGTTGGGCTGCGGATTTAGTTTTTTATGCTGTTCATAACAGTATAGAGATTTACAGTAGCGTGAGCAACTGTCACAGTATTTGACAACTTTGGGGTGTGTATGACACATTGTGTCTTGACACACATCACAGCGATATTTACAACTATGATCTCGAGCACTTGTGTAGCCCCTATAACAAAACGCACAAACATACGACACACCCATGAACGCTTTCAAATTTTTTATCATGTAGTAATGACCATCATGGAGGTACAAAAACACTGTCTTGGTATGCGGTCTGTCATTAGTTTGATGCTTCTCTAAATCACCTGAAATACTCTTGTGAAAAACAACTATCTTAACACCATACTTACATTCAAAATGACCAACGTCATTAAACCCTACTCTATGATCCTGAGAAAAACCAGCATCTGTCTGCAACTGTCCGGCTATAGTTTCTAACGTGTTATGTGGGGCGTGCGGGTTTAGAAAAGAAGCAATACAAATTGCAAAACACAAGTTATTTGAGGCATTTGTTGGACAGAAAAGATTCAACCTGTTTTTTTCAATCACCTGGTTATGTGCTAGGTCACGAACCTTACGACGAACACCACCATTTTTACACATGGCTATCGAGACAATCAAAACCAAACTATCGTCTGTTCTAATACAACGGTTGCTCTGCATAACTCTTTCAATAGCGTCTGAAAATCTATCTACACTGTAACCGTCTCTTGAAGACAACACCGTATTAACATCAGATGTTAAACTGCCGCCTCTTAGAGTAATGTCAATAACGCCACCATCACCAGCCAACACCCTGGAGAACGCCACAATTTCTGATAGTGTATTGTGTACATATGCTGTGTATGACGCCATGTCAGTGGTTGGCGCATCACGCAAACTCAATGACCTGTGTAGTACAACACTGTTAAACCATGCCCTGGGGACTACGGTATAATCACCCACCACGCCACCATTCCTCACTAACATTGCTATATGGCTTTCCGACAGGCCGTAGTTAGGAGCTGTTGTATCAAGGGGCGTGTGACCATATGACGGCACCCCGCCTCTTGTCTGTTCTATGTTTATGTATTGTGTATTATTTTGCAGATTACTTTCTAGTTCAGCAATAGACAAATTATACTTGTTGTTTAGACACGCAGCTTGCTCGTCATGAGACATATGTTGGAAGGCCTCAAAAACTTGTATCATTACATGTTAAATCTATCGTTTGCTAACAACTACTATCCATTCTACAGCGTTTTGCGGATGTTTCTTGTGAAGTTTGACTACTGTTTGTTAACCATGTATCCAATGTATTTTGAAAAAAAACACGGCTGTTACTAGCGTTATTATTAGCACTGTTTTGTGAATTATTTTGCATAACATTTATAGCCCTTGTATACTGTTGGTTTAGACAAGCTGCTTGCTCGTCGTGAGACATTTGCTGGAAAATTTTAAAAGCGGTGTCATCGCATGCGTCATTGTCTGACCCCAAAAACCTTTTAGACGCCATTTTATTTATACCAAAATAATGTTGATACGTAATTGATTGAGCTTGTACTGACGAGCTGATTTTATTTAAAACCTTTAATACATTTACATTTTCGGCATTTAGCAGACACTCTTATCCAGGAGTGCCTCCAAAGTAAACATTCGCCTACTCTAGTTGAAGTAGACAATCGAAGGATACAAATCTGCTGAAACCATGAAAGAACAAAAGAATAGGTAGGTCACTCTTTTTTATTGATAGAAGTAAGTAAGAAAGGTTAGTAAGTACATGTTAGTTCTCAGCTTAAGTGCATAGAGGTAAGTTATGGTAGCAATGTGTAGTATGATGTTCAAAGGTGACTAATATCCATCTCTTGATGTCTGTTTTTCTTTCTTTTGTTGAAGTGTGTATAGATTTTCCGGCCTCCTCTGTATATATTATTATTATTATTATTAACCTTTATTTAACCAGGGAAGTCACATTGAGATTAAAAATCTCTTTTACAAGTGAGCCCTGGCCAAGACAGCAGCATATCACACAAAAATTACACAATCAACAACATAGGGAGGATATATAGCATGTATAAACTGCTTATGCTATTGCAAACCTGTACATGCATTTGACAGAAACATGTCTTAATTTGCTTTATTACTTTAATTGTTTATATGATGTAGAGTTGAAGTCAAAAGTTTATATACACTTGAGTGACATTTATCTATGGAATTCTGGTGATCTCATTAATTTCTGCAAAACAAACACTTCATTCAAAAACTCATTCAAAACAATGTTACACTCCACAGCACACCAGCAGAACACACTGCCATGTTCATACCAGGTTTTACTAATTATCTGGTCAGTAGGAGTTCCTTTTAAATGATAAATAGGTACCGGGGTGACAAAGTGACTAAAGATTTTCTGAACAGAGCAACAGATAATTTATAGTATCTACAGTGGAGATCAAAATAAGAGAACAACCTACATTTCCTAAATGTCAAGGTCACAACATACAGTGTATCACAAAAGTGAGTACACCCCTCACATTTCTGCAAATATTTCATTCTATCTTTTCATGGGACAACACTATAGACATGAAACCTGGATATAACTTAGAGTAGCTTGTATAACAGTGTAGATTTACTGTCTTCTGAAAATAACTCAACACACAGCCATTAATGTCTAAATAGCTGGCAACATAAGTGAGTACACCCCACAGTGAACATGTCCAAATTGTGCCCAAATGTGTCGCTGTCCCTCCCTGGTGTCATGTGTCAAGGTCCCAGGTGTAAATGGGGAGCAGGGCTGTTAAATTTGGTGTTTTGGGTACAATTCTCTCATACTGGCCACTGGATATTCAACATGGCGCCTCATGGCAAAGAACTCTCTGAGGATGTGAGAAATAGAATTGTTGCCCTCCACAAAGATGGCCTGGGCTATAAGAAGATTGCTAACACCCTGAAACTGAGCTACAGCATAGTGGCCAAGTTCATACAGCGGTTTTCCAGGACAGGTTCCACTCGGAACAGGCTTCGCCAGGGTCAACCAAAGAAGTTGAGTCCACGTGTTCAGCGTCATATCCAGAGGTTGGCTTTAAAAAATAGACACATGAGTGCTGCCAGCATTGCTGCAGAGGTTGAAGACGTGGGAGGTCAGCCTGTCAGTGCTCAGACCATACGCCGCACACTGCATCAACTCGGTCTGCATGGTCGTCATCCCAGAAGGAAGCTGACGCACAAGAAAGCCCGCAAACAGTTTGCTGAAGACAAGCAGTCCAAGAACATGGATTACTGGAATGCCCTGTGGTCTGACGAGACCAAGATAAACTTGTTTGGCTCAGATGGTGTCCAGCATGTGTGGCGGTGCCCTGGTGAGAAGTACCAAGACAACTGTATCTTGCCTACAGTCAAGCATGGTGGTGGTAGCATCATGGTCTTGGGCTGCATGAGTGTTGCCGGCACTGGGGAGCTGCAGTTCATTGAGGGAAACATGAATTCCAACATGTACTGTGACATTCTGAAACAGAGCATGATCCTTTCCCTTCGAAAACTGGGCCTCATGGCAGTTTTCCAACAGGATAACGACCCCAAACACAACCTCCAAGATGACAACTGCCTTGCTGAGGAAGCTGAAGGTAAAGGTGATGGACTAAACCCAATTGAGCACCTGTGGCGCATCCTCAAGTGGAAGGTGGAGGAGTTCAAGGTGTCTAACATCCACCAGCTCTGTGATGTCATCATGGAGGAGTGGAAGAGGATTCCAGTAGCAACCTGTGCAGCTCTGGTGAATTCCATGCCCAGGAGGGTTTAGGCAGTGCTGGATAATAATGGTGGTCACACAAAATATTGACACTTTGGGCACAATTTGGACATGTTCACTGTGGGGTGTACTCACTTATGGCTGTGTGTTGAGTTATTTTCAGAAGACAGTAAATCTACACTGCTATACAAGTTGTACACTGACTACTCTAAGTTATATCCAAGTTTTATTTCTATAGTGTTGTCCCATGAAAAGATATAATAAAAATATTTGCAGAAATGTGAGGGGTGTACTCACTTTTGTGATACACTGTAGTACTATTTAAAATAATCCAACAGGAGTAAAAGAGCAGTATTTTAAGCATTTTAAGTTACATATATTCTAAAGCACAGTTTTAAAATACTTAAATGAGATATTTGAAAAAGAACACTGATTAAAATTAGAGAACACTTTCAGACACCTCCCAATTATTTGTGTTAATTTGGCACCTGGTGCTAATTACCTTAATTTTTTTGATAAACCCTATTTAACTGCCAGCCTAACTTTAAATTTTTCACTGACTGACAGCCGTTCTAAAGTGACTGAAACCCTCCGGCAGCAGGTTGTCCAAATGAAGGCCAAAGGGATGACCCTATCAGCCACCATCAGAGAAGTTGGTTGTTCCAAATCTGTGATTTCTAGAATATTGCATCTTTACAATGTCACAAACTCATTCATGTCCACCAAGAGGGCTGGTCCATGAAAAACAAATGCAGGAGAGGACAGGATAATGCAGAGAATCTCAATGGGCAATTGGTTCAACACTGTAGCTGGATTTACTCGCCAGTTCAGCACTGAACATGGTAAGCATCTGTCTTGTCATACAGTGTCTCGACGTTTAAAAGCACTTGGACTTGGTTTAAAACCCACTCTGCAGTGACCAAACCTATCATTAGCAGAAATAATCAAAAGGTTAGACTAAGCTTTGCTGAGGAGCATGTTGTGTGGACAGAGGAGAAGTGGTCTAAAGTTCACTTTAGTGATGAAAGCCAGTTTAATCTATTTGGGTCTGATGGGAAACATTATGTTCATCATCAAACTGAGGAAAAACTGAAGTGTGTAAAGAAGTCAGTGAAAGATGGAGGAGGAAGCGTCATGGTTTGGGCCGGAGTTGAGCCTCTTATACAGCTACATGGCAGAGTGAATGCAAATGTTTATCAGAACCTTCTTCCACAAAATGTGGTTCCTTCCCTGCATTCAACACCCAATTAGTCAGCAATTTTTATGTAGGACAATGCCCTCTGTCACGGGTAAAGTCCTCTGGAAAGCTCTGGAAAACAAAGTTACAAAGTTATGCTGGCAACAAAGTTATGGCCAAGAAACCCCTTACAGTCACTGAACTGTGAGAGACTGGAAGAAGAGTGGACCAAAATCACACTAAAGCAGTCTGAGAGACTAGTGACTTCTTGCGTTTAAAGATGTGCTGAAGTCATTCAAAACAATGGCCTGTACACTTCCTACTAATTGTTGACAACTTCAGAAAATGTAGTTGTAATTGAAGTTGTAATTGTAATTGAATTGAAGTGCCTTGGTTATTTTGTAAAACACTGTTTTGGTAGCATGATATAGCCGCTACAAATATTCCTTCAAATGTTGAGCAATGACATTACATTACTTCTGAAAAAAATCAGATGTTCATAAATTGTTCTCTAATTTTGATCTCCACTGTATGTCTGCTTGGTTATTATATCTTATACTTTAGTCAGTAAATGAACGTGTCAGATAGGTGTACTTAAAAGTAATAAAGTGCTCTGTGAGATCACTACGTCACATGTACATGTCCTCCGGTTTCCTCCCACAGTCCAAAAACATGCAAGTGAGGTGAATTGGAGACACTAAATTGTCCAAGACTGTGTTTGATATAACCTTGTGAACTGATGAAACTTGTGTGAATATAAACTACCGTTTCCTGTCATGAATGTAACCGAAAGTGTAAAACATGACGTTAAAAAAACCCTAATAAACAAACAAACATGTCCAAACGAGTGCATGTAAACTTTTGACTTAAAGAGTATATTTATTCTTCACATGTACTCTCACATTTAGTTTTTTTCCTCTTTGCAGTACAGAAATAATACAGCATGGCTAACACGTCTGAGGATTTTATAGACTCTCCTTTGACATCTTATTATGCCGCCTGCTTCAAAGAAAAGAATTTTGGAATTTTTTTCACCAACGTCATCATGTAGCTTTGTATTCTTGTGGGCGCTCCAGCTCACTTGTGGTGTCTTCGTCTTGAGTGGAAAGTCAAACAACTTCAGGTGTTTCATTTGAATCACACTGTGATGGAGCTGATCTACTGTGCGGAGTGTTTGGTGGAAATGCTGAACACATTTATCTTCCACAGTGACCGGTTGTTTAGAGGCCTTTTTTTCTTTCTCTGCTTGTCCTGGGCTGGAAGGCCGTTGATGTAGATCTGTATTTGTGTTGAACAGTACTTGGCAGTGCTTCATCCGGTTACTTTTTTAAGATTTAAAAAAAATGAAGTACAGGATTGCTGCAGCTGCAAATGCTTGGTTTATTACCACTGCATATGGTGGGTATAAAACATCTACACCGAATTTCCCTGATCCTATTATTGACTGCATCCTCCTCATAGCAGTGACTGTGATTTCATTCTGCTGTGTGTCTGTACTGTGTGCTCTGAAAAACCCAGGACCGACCGGGAGATACACGTAACAAAAAACAGACAAGAGATGCAAGAAACAAGCAAAAAAGGAACGCGTTTAATATTATCTTTAAAGCACTTCTCATTATCTTGTTGACCTACCTTCCCCAGGTATCACTGACCAGTTTTACAGCTATGAAAATAGACAAAGAGTTGCTGGATTGCAATATTGTTCCGTTTTTAGCCTCCTTAAACAGTGCTAGTGTAGTGATTGTACCTCTGCTGAAAATTTATAAGGAGGGTCACATACTATCAAAGAGAAACTAATAAAAACTCATGAGTGCTATGTCATTTTCTACAAAAATTCTTACATTACAAATAATAGGCAAAAGATTGCCGAACAGAGGTTTTGAGGGCATACGTAAAAAAAAAAACCTATATGACAAGTAAAAAACTATAAGCATAATTAAACAAAAGACAAAAGTAAAGGCCTAGGTAAATGACGTATATATAATAGTTAGTTTATATTCTAAACATTGCTTGTGTGGGTATAGTGTAAGGTGCTTGGTTAAATATATTTCCTGGAATAATTGTGTCTGTACCTTTTTGATAATTTACTTAATAAATCAACTAATAGCAATTTGCATTTCTATCACTTCATTTGTATGAGGGTGTTAAAGTTTACCTGTTCAAAACAAAACAATAAAATGAGTGTTTATTTAAAAAGCACTATTTGAATAACAAATGGGACCCACTGACATTGAAATAAGGCTATTTAGCAGAAACAATAAGCAGTTCAGAGCCTTCCTTCATACAACAGGTAAGAGACCATGATTATTATATCTCTTTTAATCGTATGTAGTGAAAGATACTTTTAAAATGGTATTAGCTAATGTTTGGACAATCTTGGTTGAATTTGATTTCTTTGAACTTGTTTTGTTAATTGTTAATTTCTTCTCTTTTGCAAACTTATTTGTCATAACGTTTGCACAGTTCCTTTGGATTATCTGAGTATGTCACATTCAGCTAACATAATCTTCACATTTTTACGACTGATGGGTGAGAAATGTAAAATGCATTTGTTAACTAAAATGTTCTTTCAACAATATGCAAAACAAATCGACGCATCAATCAAATGCAAATGAATTCAGTGTTTAAAATGGTGGAGAAATATAAACAAATACAGCAATACATGTTTACAACAGCATACAGTGAAGCTCTGATGCAGAAATCCATAAACAGAAAATGTTATACGGTGTTCTTTTATAGTGCAGTGTATACAGAGATCTTGTTTAAAACAAGGTCTTTTGTAGAATTAATTTGATTTCAAGTTTAAGGTGGAGCTGCAGGTGTGTCATCAAGTTTAGACGTAAAAATGGCAAATGGGGTGAATCTTTCAGACACATGTTAATATTCCTTTAGACAGGTGATGTCAAAAATTTAATCAAATGATTTCTCAAAAACAATTTTTGTCTACAGAAAATGTATTTAAACTACAGTTAAGCTTTCTATCAGACAAGGTAGCCAGAACAAATACCTTCATATTAAATGTACTTTCATGTACTCTAATAAAATGATAGCATGTAATTAATATTATTAAATAAAGATACATTTATTTAAAATTCCAATTCTTACAGAAGGCATGAGGCCCCTATGGCCCTGGATGCTGGGCGGTACGCAGAGAATGCAGTTAGTAATGTGTTTTTGTCTCGGTTACAGCCCTGACTAAGCATTCCTCTTATGGGGCAGTATGCAAAGAACGCAGCCTTACTGAGATCTGAAATGGATCAACCTTGATATGGTGTGTTTTGGCCTTGTTTGCGACCCTGACTCACTTACAGAGTTCTAAACTGGGAAGCTGAAATGCTCAAACCCTTGCCTCACCCAACCTTGAAACATTGTTATGAACTTGGCACAATAGCCAGAAAGGGGAAGAGTCTGGCCAACTTTTTAGTTATCCGCGCCTGAATCATTATATAACGGGGAAAAGTTGCTGGCACTGACAGGAGCTCAGCCGTGGGACAGCGCGCATCGCCCGGCATTTCTGGGTTAAGTTGATCTCCTACCAGAGCTGAAGGGACTCCCCAGCTGATGAGAGGTTGGTGATGATCGCTTAATCCAGGGTGTATATATGCTTTGCAGGTAGTTTTAGGTTGGGAATTATTACTTATTGTATATGTAACTATTATGCATTATAATAAAGCTGTTATAATCACAAACCAAGCGTGCCTGCTGTCTGACTCCTGAAAGTGAAAGTGTGAATCATCCATATTAAAACAGGCACACATCCAACAACCATTTAATCATCTAGGCTGGGGACCCAGATATCACCCAGGGTGGGGAAGGTTTGGTTTTGGAATGGGGATTATAGGGGCTGTAAAGCAATGGCTTAAGGCCTCCAGGGAAGGGATTGTGTATAAGATACCGGGTTCACCCTTTACAGTCCCACATATCTCTGGCTCAGCTTTTAAGACTGATTGCAATGAACTTGCAATGGCAAGTTCTTGAATGATAGCCAAAATTGTTGTCCAGTTGGAAATTCATGAGGCCTCACTCCGTATTCCTAGTTGGCCAACGGGGTAATATAGGCCTTCTTCCATTCATTCTCTTGTCTAATTCCGATGGGGTCATATTCAATGTGCAGGTCCAGTTTTGTAAATACTGAGGCCTGCTGCAGTGACTCAAAGGCTGTGTTCAGAGGAAGGGAATAGCGATTCTTAATAGTAATGCAGTTCAGACCATGGTAGTCTATGCAGGGGCATAGGATATTTGGCTATTTGTCCACAAAAAAGAAACCAGACCCTGTTGTTGAGGTGGATGGTCTAATGAACCAAAGAGCCAGAGCCTCCTATATCTATTCATCCATCATCTGCAGTTCTGGTTCTGAGAGTGCAAATAACTACCCTCTATGGGGTGTTGTTCCTGGGAGAAGCTTGTTTGCACAATCAAAGGGGCGATGGGAATGTAGGATCTGGGCCCTTGCTAAATGCCTCTTTGAGGGCATGGTACTCCGGGGGACCACTGACACGTCTAGTGTTTTGTTAGGTGTCTTGGACGATTGGGGGTCAACAACAGTAGAGCAATAACATGAGCTACTTAGTTCAGAATAGTTCAGTGGGGAAACTAGACGGCTGGAGCTCAAATGCCAGCAAGCAGTGCAGCAATAATTTCCCACACTGGTTCCCCATTATAGCCATCTGGGGTTGGCAAATGGGGCTCTGAGCAGTGTTTACCTAGGGTAGAAGGAAATTGGCTGCTGGCATATGGAGTGGGAGAAGGACCAGAACTAGAGGGCGATCAGAACACGGAAAATCCTGACCACACTGATCACAAAGGTGTGCCTGCTGCAATAAACTAAATGGGGAAGTTCACCCCATTACAGTATTTGTCATGTTGCATTTTTAAGGAAAGATTATGCTTGTTTTAATATTACTAACATGTCTGAATAAAATATAAATGCATGTATTCATTTACAGTTACATGTGGTCTTGTCTCTTTGCAGAACAAAGATTCCAAAATGGTGAAAACATTTCTGCCTACACAGTCAAATGTTTCCACTTCAGTTGGTTATGTCTATAAAGAATGCTTTGCAGCTACACCTTATGGGTTGATTTACCTCTACTGCATCATGTCTCTTTGCTTCCTCGTTGGAACTCCGGCCCATTCGTGGTGTCTCTGGTTCTATCTTCGCGGCGGCTGGAGAATCAAAGCAAACCAGATGTTTCTCGTCCATCACATTATAATAGAGCTCATCGCATGTGTTGAAAATGCTACTGAGATATTCAATGAATTTATCTTCAAAAACAAAACTGTGTTTTTCCTGAATGATTTTATCTACGGTGTGACCTGGACCGGAAGGCCGCTGATACAAACCTGTATTTGTATTGAACAGTATGTTGCAGTGATTCATCCAGTCACATTTCTAAAGTATAAAGCTATGAAGTACAAACTTGCAGCAGTAGCAATGGTTTACCTGATTTCATCATGCTACGGTCTGTACGAGATCAATAATTGTGAATTTCCTGATCCCGTTTTCAACTCGACTTACTTTTTAACTGTGATTACAATTTCATTTTGCTGTGTGTCTGTACTGTGTGCTCTAAAAAAAACAGGACCAGGAGATAAACACGGCAATAGACCAACAGGTCAAAAGGAAGAAAATCAGCAAAAGAAGAAAGCTTTCAATATCATTTTTACAACTTTGCTTATAATGTTGTTTACTTATGTTCCTATGTTAGTACTCACTGCATGTTATGTAATAAAGGACGACTGGGTTTTGCTTTATTGTATTTTGGGTACTGTGTTGGGCTCTATAAGCACTTTTAGTCTGATTATCACACCATTGTTAAAAATTTACAAAGAGGGTTATCTAAGATGCTGAAACCAGAGGAATTAGAGACCTGACCCATGACCCAGGACCAGGAGAAAACCAGACAAGAGATAAAGTTTGATTTCAATTGCAGATTACAACTCGCATGCAAAGAAAACTCAAGTATACTAATATTAGTTAAGTTATTCATTTTAAAATTGCCCCTAGTTTGAAGCCAGCAACACATTAAAAAGTCAGCTTAAAAGATCAGATGATGCTGTCATAATTCGATATAAAAAGGAGCATTAACCTAGTGTCACAGCGGCAAAACATGCTAGCACACTAGCATGATTGGCTCATCCGAGTCTGAGAGCTGTAGGGATTCCTCAAAACTGCTGCAGTTATGACCCCTGTTGGCTGATTGATGGCGCTGCACAGAGACGGGGGATAACGGGGATCGGTGCATGACGCTCTGTGTGATACAGATCTCTGTATGAACCCACCTGGAGCAGGGGGAAAAAGCAGTCAAAGGGGGCATGTAGTAGTAACAGCTATGCGAAATACTATTATTCGATATGACTTGATGGGAAGAAAAATTTGAGGAAAAGGTTGACGGCACCACTTGCTAAAACGACAAAATTCTGAATCCCTCAGACACAATTTAATATTCCTTTAATATTCCTCCAGATTCCTTCACCAAACCTATTTTTTATTGATGGAAAGAAAAAAATGTAAACAATTGTTTGTTTTAGAAATGCAATCAAATTTTTTATGTTGCGTGTCCATATTTCTTTTCTTTTGTGATCTTAAAAAATATGCCATTATTGAAAATGTATTTATTTTTTTATGTATGTTTTACTAGGCCAGAATGATCAGCTATTAAACTAAAAATATTTTGAGTCGTATCTGTGATTTGATTACTTGCTACAAAATAAAATGTTTGAGTGAACATCCTCTATGTGTGGTTATTCCATATTTTTTTGCCAGCAGTTCTACCAGTGGTGTATAGTAACGAAGTAATAATACTTTGTTACAGTACTTAAGTAGTTTTTTGGAGTATCTGTACTTTACTGGACATTTTCAGCAACTTTTACATGATACATTTGCCGTATGCAAATTCGTTACATGTTACTAGAAAATAAAACTAGATTTTTTTTTAGCTAAATGATGTGAGATGTGTGACCGACTGCACACAGGTTTGGCGAATCTGCACTTGTAAGTTAGATCAGCGGTTAAGCACATTAACGTGCAAGTGCAAACAAACGTTCTCTAAAAGCGATCTGAGTGAAGCGCGTCATTCACGGAAATATCGGCATTTCAGAACCTCCCCGTCCAACACACTGATGTAAGTTGAGAATGATTAACAAAGTAAAGCTGCAGCATCATAGTTTTTATTTCCTATATCAGCATTAACATTGTTCAGATATCCAGCTAACATTTTCTATTACATTGTAACCACAAATAAAATGTTTCACTACATTTGTTTGGAATTCATTCAGTGCAAAACTCATGAAGACTCAAAAACTCACCTACCGACAAATATTTCTTCAGATAACTTCTGTATTACACCGGCAGAGGAAAGATTCATGGTGTTGAGGGAAATGCACGTCTTTAACCCTTTAATGATCTCAATAAGAACATAATGTTTAAAAAATATGTCTTTGCTTTTTCTAGTTTTCAACTTTTCCAACTTTTCATGGATGATTTTTCAGCTGCTGCTTCAAGTTGACATATAAGACATATAAGAAATTGTGTTTTCCTAAGATAAGAATACCAATATTTTTTGAGTTCATCTTCTTCTTCCTTGGCCATTGTCCCGTTCGGTTGTGGTGTCAGCTCTCAGAGGATCATGATCCGCATTGATTTTGCAAAATTTTTACACTGGATGCCCTTTCTGACATGACCCTCCCTATTTCATCTAGAGGCCAGGTACCTATTGTTATATGGGGAAGAAATCAGGACCCAAGATGCAGAGATAATTTAACAAAATATTTTATTAACAAAAAACAAATGATAACAAAAGATATTAAACTTAACAAAAACAAACCCAGCTGATCCGCGAACCCCTATCGCCAGCTTGCGAGGCCGTCACGCTCAGCACTGCAGGGAAGGAGCCAATCTGTAAAGAACAAGAGAGAAACCGAACTTGCGTGTGCGAAGTTCGGGTGATGAGATGGCTTTGTCACCAGCCGCGCTTCGCCGCAGCTGGGAAGGAGCTGATCTCCGGAAAATGAGAGAGAGAAAAGCCGAACTCGCCTCAGCGCAGTTTGGGGAACCAAATGGCTATGTCACCAGCCGCACATTGCTGTCGCTGGGAAGGAGCCGACCTGTAGAGAACAAGAGAAAAACCGAGCTCGCATGTGCGAGGTTCAGGGAATTAGATGGCCAGGTCACCCGCCGCAGGCCGCTATTGCTGGGAAGGAGCCGATCTATTCCAGATGGGCCATGTCACCAGCTGCGAGGCGCGGTTGTGCTGGGGAGGAGGCGATCTGTAAAGCACAATAAAGAGAAACCGAACTCGCATGAGCGCAGTCTGGGGAATCAGATGGACGTCTCACCAGCCACGCTTTGCTGACGCTGGGGAGGAACTGATCTGTGGAGAACAATAAAGAGAGACCGAACTCGCATAAGCGCAGTTTGGAAAATCAGATGGACATCTCACCAGCAGCGCTTCGCTACTGCTGGAGAGGAACCGATCTGTAAATAACAAAAAAAAAAAAAAACTTAAATTAAATGAAACCGAACCAAACAGAACCAAACTGAAGGCACGACAACCTGTGGCTGCACAGTACCTGCTTAAATAAGCAGGCACAGCTGCAGGTTGTCAGCCTTAATTAGGAGGCCACTGATTTAAGGTCTCAGTTCCAATGGCTCTGTAATTCCTGTGACACCAGGAACCAGAGGTAAGATCACCCGACGCCGCAGGCACCCTTACACCTGTAGGACAATTCAATGTTTCCAATTAGCCTGACTGCATGTTTTTGGACTGTGGGAGGAAACTGGAGCACCCGGAGGAAACCCACGTGGACACGGTGAGAACATGCAAACATGCACAGAAAGGACCTGGATCTCCCCACCTGGGCATCGAACCCAGGACCTTCTTGCTGTGAGGTGACAGTGCTACCCACTAAGCCACCGTGCCACCCCAAACCAGATTATTTAAATACAGCTTATTTTTACCCAAATATTTCGATTTAAACTAATGGTTGAGCAGATTATTAAAGGGTTAAAAGCTCTTGAGTTTTGCTTTAAATTAATTCTGCCAAAATTCAGTGGTTATAGGTTGTTGATATATACTGTATCTACGACTTGAATGTACAACCCAAATCAAAATAATGGGACAGTATAGAAAATGCAAATAAAATAGACACAGTGTTTCTTACATTTACATCGACTCTTATTTCATCTTATATGAACCCAAAATATTTCATGTTTTGTCTGGTCAACTTCATTACAATTCTCAACATTGAAATACACAAACATATACATACACATACATGCATTTTAAGCTTACAACACATTCTAAAAAAGGTGGAACAGGGCGATTTAGGGCTAGTAATAAGGTAAAAAAAAAAACTAAATAATGATGTGATTTCAAATATGTGATGTCAACAGCTGATTATAATCATGCATTGGTACAAATTTCAGACATTTTTTTACATTTAATATCAGAAAATTACTTTTGATTCCTAAGTACATTAAACATCAGATACTTTTATACTTCTTCTCAAAGGTGACTTTTACTCAAGTCTGGCCTTCAGGTACTTTATACACCACTGATTTCTACATCAGATACAACAAGGTGAATTGTTTGGCTGCTCAAAATAAACCTCTAGCAAAGTGTTCCAAAAAAGACATTTTATTTAAAAAAAAAAAAAAAAGAAGAAGAAAATTTTAAAATCTTAAATGTAGCTTGTACAAGAGTATGGAAGTATTTAAGAGAAACGTCTGTAAGTCACTCTGGATACAAGCATCTGCTGAATGCTTTAAATCAAAACATAGACAGACATGTTTAAATATAACTAATTGTTTTTATTGTGGTGCACGTACAGTCGCTTTTGGAAATTCGCTAAATGAATCATCTCATGGCATTTGGCATTGTTTATCTTTTGATTTGTATGGGGTGTTAAATTTTTCTGTTCAAAACAAAAAAATAAATAAAAAAGATCCATTTGTATAGCAAATGGGACCTGCTGTCATTGAAACTGGTAAGCAGAAATTGTCAGCAGTTCAGAGCCTTCCATTATACTACAGGTAAGAGACCCTGATTATTATATTTCTATAATAATAATTATATCACTAATGCTGTGCGGTGAAAGATACTTTAAAATGTTATTAGCTTAGCTACAGTCTCAGGACAACCCTGGTCAAATTCGATGCTTTGTTACTTGTTACATTTTTACAGAAAACTAAGTTTAAAGTGGCTTCTTATCTTTTACAAACTTATATCCCATGATGTTAGCACAAACAAACAATAATTGTGCAATAAATAATAATTTTTATTTAGAAAACAAGACATTTAACAAGCAGTGTCCAGCATTTTCTACAGTAAAGCTTTCCATCGGACAGGGTAGCAGTACTTCAGAACTGAACTGAACACTGATTTCACTTTCACTCTAAACTCATGCACATCTTTACCCTGCTTTTTATTTTAACTTGTTTCCTTTGAAAACAACCACTTAAAAATGTGTTTCTTTATTTATTCATAATCTTCACCTCTTGTTCGACTGAAGTGTGGGTCTGTTGAAGTTCATTTGATACCTAAAATGTAAAACAAATTCACACAGCAATCAAATACAAATAAATGTAATGTAACGCTGGAGAAATGTAAACAAATAAGCTGCTACAGCAATACATACTTACATTAGCATACAGTGAAGCTCTGATGCAGAAATTCACTGAAGCAAAATGTTATATGATCCTTTACCATGCAATATAAACAGAGATTTTGTTTTAAATGAGCTATTTTGTACAATTTATTATTTAAATATAAAATTTGAGGTGTTTAGAAGTAAAAATGGCAAGTAACAAAAAATTGGTTGAATCCCTCAGGTACATTTTAAAATTCTTTTAATATTCCTTTAGATACCATTTAGTATAAATAATTTACAAATTAAGTAAAATTAAGTTTGTTTCCTGATTTATTTTACTTAAAAAACATGAAATTTAACAAAATTTAAAAAGGATTTCACAATATAATATATATTTCTGGATATTTTATTTACAGTGTATCACAAAAGTGAGTATACCCCTCACATTTCTGCAAATATTTTATTATATCTTTTCATGGGACAACACTATAGAAATAAAACTTGGATATAACTTAGAGTAGTCAGTGTACAACTTGTATAGCAGTGCAGATTTACTGTCTTCTGAAAATAACTCAACACACAGCCATTAATGTCTAAATGGCTGGCAACATAAGTGAGTACACCCCACAGTGAACATGTCCAAATTGTGCCCAAAGTGTCAATATTTTGTGTGACCACCATTATTATCCAGCACTGCCTTAACCCTCCTGGGCATGGAATTCACCAGAGCTGCACAGGTTGCTACTGGAATCCTCTTCCACTCCTCCACGATGACATCACGGAGCTGGTGGATGTTAGACACCTTGAACTCTTCCACCTTCCACTTGAGGATGTGCCACAGGTGCTCAATTGGGTTTAGTCCATCACCTTTACCTTCAGCTTCCTCAGCAAGGCAGTTGTCATCTTGGAGGTTGTGTTTGGGGTCATTATCCTGTTGGAAAACTGCCATGAGGCCCAGTTTTCGAAGGGAGGGGATCATGCTCTGTTTCAGAATGTCACAGTACATGTTGGAATTCATGTTTCCCTCAATGAACTGCAGCTCCCCAGTGCCAGCAACACTCATGCAGCCCAAGACCATGATGCTACCACCACCATGCTTGACTGTAGGCAAGATACAGTTGTCTTGGTACTTCTCACCAGGGCGCCGCCACACATGCTGGACACCATCTGAGCCAAACAAGTTTATCTTGGTCTCGTCAGACCACAGGGCATTCCAGTAATCCATGTTCTTGGACTGCTTGTCTTCAGCAAACTGTTTGCGGGCTTTCTTGTGCGTCAGCTTCCTTCTGGGATGACGACCATGCAGACCAAGTTGATGCAGTGTGCGGCGTATGGTCTGAGCACTGACAGACTGACCTCCCACGTCTTCAACCTCTGCAGCAATGCTGGCAGCACTCATGTGTCTATTTTTTAAAGCCAACCTCTGGATATGACGCCGAACACGTGAACTCAACTTCTTTGGTCGACCCTGGCGAAGCCTGTTCCGAGTGGAACCTGTCCTGGAAAACCGCTGTATGACCTTGGCCACCATGCTGTAGCTCAGTTTCAGGGTGTTAGCAATCTTCTTATAGCCCAGGCCATCTTTGTGGAGAGCAACAATTCTATTTCTTACATCCTCAGAGAGTTCTTTGCCATGAGGTGCCATGTTGAATATCCAGTGGCCAGTATGAGAGAATTGTACCCAAAACACCAAATTTAACAGCCCTGCTCCCCATTTACACCTGGGACCTTGACACATGACACCAGGGAGGGACAACGACACATTTGGGCACAATTTGGACATGTTCACTGTGGGGTGTACTCACTTATGTTGCCAGCTATTTAGACATTAATGGCTGTGTGTTGAGTTATTTTCAGAAGACAGTAAATCTACACTGCTATACAAGCTGTACACTGACTACTCTAAGTTATATCCAAGTTTCATGTCTATAGTGTTGTCCCATGAAAAGATATAATGAAATATTTGCAGAAATGTGAGGGGTGTACTTACTTTTGTGATACACTGTATATATTATTATTTATTATATATTACTTTAGAGATACATGCATGCACTCATATCAAGCAATAGCATGACATTATTATTAAATAAAGATACATTTATTTCAAGTTTCAAATCACTGAATTATTATTATTATTATGTAATATAACAAATGTTTATTTGGTTTTTTTTGGTGGCTGAATTCAAATGTCAGTGGTGCTATCAGCCGGTCAGGAATCTGCAATGGACACGATTGCCTAATGTCAAGGGGTGGCCAAAACAATCTAAACATTGGGAATTGCACTTGGTTACTCAATTAGCCAATTTTACAAACTAACAGAGTTCTGAGTCGGTTCAGAGTCGACTCTACTGCTCAACACAGCAGTGCATTTTAGTAAAAACGTCTACAAATTCTGTATTTTTCATGTAGGTTTATAGGTTTATGCTTGTTTTAATATTACTTAATTTACTTTGATAAATTATCATTTTTATATTTATCAGTTACACGTGGTCTTGTCTCTTTGCAGGACAGAGATTCCAGAATGGTGAAATTACTTGTGACTAAACAGTCAAATTATTCCACTTCATTTGGTTATTCTTATGACGAATGTTTGGCAACTTCATATTATGGGCTGATTTACCTCTACAGCATCATGTCACTTTGCTTCCTCGTTGGAACTCCGGCCCATTCGTGGTGTCTCTGGTTCTTCCTACGCAGCAGCTGGAGAAACAAACTGAACCAGATGTTCCTCATCAATAACATTATAATAGAGCTCATCGCATGTGTCGAAAATGCTACTGATATATTCAATGAGTTTATCTTTAAAAATGAAACTGTGTTTATCATGAATAATTTCATCTTTGGTATGTCCTGGGCTGGAAGGCCACTGATACAAACCTGTATTTGTATTGAACGGTATGTTGCGGTGATTCATCCAGTCACATTTCTAAAATATAAAGCTATGAAATACAAGCTTGCAGCAGTAGCAATGGTTTATCTGATTTCCTCATGCAACGGTGTATATGAGATCACCTACTGGGAAGTTCCTGATTCCATTTTCGACTCTGTTTACTTTATGGTAGTGATTGTAATGTTATTTTGCTGTGTGTCTGTACTGTGTGCTCTGAAAAAAACAGGACCAGGAGATAAACACGGCAATAGACCAACTGGTCAAGAGGAAGAAAATCAGCAAAAGAAGAAAGCTTTTAATATCATTTTTACAACTTTGCTCATAATGTTGTTTACTTATGTTCCTATGTTAGTACTCACTGTATGTTATGTAGTGAACTGCGACTGGGTTTTGTATTATTGTATTTTAGATCCTATTTTAAGCTCTATAAGCACTTTCAGTCTGATGATCACACCGTTGTTGAAGATTTACAAAGAGGGTTATCTAAGATGCTTAAACCAGAGGAATTAGAGAACTGACCCAAGCAGCAAAAGAGACTCTGGAACTTTTAAAATGATCTTTAAAGAACCTATTTTTTTTAATTATCTTGTTGAGCTACCTTTGTCCGGTATAACTCAATATTTCTGAATTCATGAAGATAAAAAACAAAAAATTCTGATATTAGAAATAATAAGCAAAAAAGTGCTGAGCAGAGATTTAAGTTTGAGGGCATTTATTATGGTTGTTGTTCTGATTACACAATTGTATAAATAAATGTACAACCCCAAATCAGAAAAAGTTGGGACAGCATGGAAAATGCAAATAATAAAAAAAAAAAACCTTTTTTCTTTCGAGTTTCTTACATTGACTTTTATTTGATGTCAGACAGGATAAACCTGAGATATTTCGTGTTTTATCTGCTCAACTTCATTTCATTTATTAGTAAACATCCATTCCTGCATCTCAGGCCTGCAACACATTCCAAAAAAAGTTGGGACAGTAAAGCATTTACCGCTTTGTAATGTTGGCGTTCCTTTTCACCACTTAAAAGATGTTTCAGCACCGAGGAGACCAAGTGATTTAGTGTTTCAGCTTTTATTTTGTCTCGTTCTTCCTGCAAACACGTCTTAAGATGTGCAGCAGTACAGGGGGTCGTCGTCGTTTCAAAATTCTCCACATGTTCTGTATTGGGGACAGGTCAGGACTGCAGGCAGGCCAGTCCAGTACCCGTACCCTCTTCTTCCACAACCACGCCTTTGTCATGTGTGCAGCAGGTGGGTTTGCATCGTCTTGTTGAAAAATGCTGGACGTCCCTGGAAAACACGACGTCTTGAAGGCAGCACATTTTGCTCTAAGATCTCAACGTACTTTTCTGTATTAATGCTGCATCACAGAGTGTAAATGACCTTTACCAAGGGCACTGATATACCCCCATACCATGACAGACCCTGGTACTGACACGCCTCATACCATGACAGACCCTGGTACTGACACACCCCCATACCATGACACACCCTGGTACTGACACACCCCCATACCATGACAGACCCTGGTACTGACACACCCCCATACCATGACACACCCTGGTACTGACACACCCCCATACCATGACACACCCTGGTACTGACACACCCCCATACCATGACAGACTCTGGCTTTTGGACTTGTTGCTGATAACAGTCTGGATCCTTTTCGTCTTTGGTCTGGAGCACACCGTGTTTCCAAAAAAGACCTGGAATGCTGATTTATCTGACCACAATACACGTTTCCACTGTGTGATGGTCCGTCCTAGATGCCTCTGAGCCCAGAGAAGTTGTACTGTATTGTAGAGCTTAATAAAGGTTTGATAAACTAATCCCTCACCCATGTGGTTATATCAGCTAGTGTTGAGTGGAGGTTCTTGATGCGGCGCCGTCTGAGGGATGGAAGATCACGAGCGTTCAGATTAATCTCGCACCCTCGACCTTACACACTGAAATTCCTCCTGACTCCTTGAATGGTTTAATGATGTTCTGCACTGTAGAGGGAGAACATGCAAATCCCTTCCAATCTTTCTTTGAGGTTCATTGTTTTTAAACATTTTAATCATTTTCTCACACATTTGTGGACAAACTGGATCCTCTGATCATCTTTACTCATCAGAGACTCTCAGCCTTTCTTGGATGCTGCTTTTGTACCAAACCATGATTACAATCACCTGTTCACATCACCTGTTTAACATCAAATCATTATTTAGTCTTTTTACCTCATTATTAACCCTAAACTGCACCCATCCCAAACTATTTTTGGAATGTGTTGCAGGTCTGAAATGCAGGAATGGATGATTATTAATAAATGAAATGAAGTTGAGCAGATAAAAGATGAAATATCTTAGGTTCATCCTGTCTGACATCAAATAAAAGTCAAAGTAAATGTAAGGAACTCTGTGTTTTTATTTTATTTGCATTTTCCATGCTGTCCCAACTTTTTCTGATTTGGGGTTGTATTAGTGAATGTGTTAGTTATGTTTTTCAGCATAAAAAAATCGGCATGTTTCTGTACTAAATACAAGCACATGGGTTCAGGAATACTTTAAGAACTCTTGATGAAGGTTAATTGCTGCATTTACAAGATACAGTCTAATACTACTACACAAAGCAGAACCCATAAATTTAAAATGATCACCAACTTTGCCAGGCTCATCTTTGATGAAAATTGAGAAATGGAAATGTACGGTGGCCTGATGAGTCAAATTGCTTTTGAAAATTATGGATGCTGTTTTCTCCAGCCCCGAAAAGGAAAGTGTATTAATGTCGATAGCACGGGCTCATCTGTGAAGGCAACGCTGGTGCTGAGGGGGGCATAAACACTGTCTTTATTTGTTTATTGTTTATTAGGATTGTTAGATTGTCATGTTTTACACTTTGGTTACATTCATGACAGGAACGGTAGTTACTGAGAAAATTATTACTGACTCCTCACACCCTGGCCATTACTTCATTCAACCCCTCCCCTCTAGCAGGCGCTACAGGTCAATTAACACTAAAACTTCCAGATTCAAGAGCAGTTTCTTCCCACTAAGCATAACAATATTCATCTGCTGCCAATCGACTACACTGTAGTACTCATCCTACATGTTGTGCACTTTACTGTTTTGTAAATATTTCACATGCTGCTAAATTACATATCTGTATGCCGCGCACACTGTATTTTAAAGCAACATGTGCTGTCATCTAGACCAGCAGTCCCCAACCTTTTTTGCACCACGGACCGGTTTCATATAAGATATAATTTCAGGGACCGGCGGCGGCGGGAGGATTTAAAATAGAATAATTATTGGATGGAAAATCAGTGTGAATCCTGAGCTTTTTTTTCACTGCAACAATATGCTGCTCCCACCTAGTGGTGATTGGGGACAATAACACCTGAAGAGTATTAAAAATGTAATTACTCTTTTGGTGACTTCTAATTATTTATTCTTTCTGTGCAGCATAAATTGTTTATTTCAAACATCTTATTTTCAAACTGTTGAGCTGAATTTAAGTCGAAAGTGATTTGCAAATCATTGCTGAGATTAAAGATATAAGAGTGTTATTGTCATCTGCACAGTAAACAGGTAGTTACACTGTACAATGTGTACAATGAAGTTCTTTCTGTTAGTTAAAATATCAAGGTGTCCATAAACCTTTGGTAACGTGTGCTTCTCCTCTGACCTCTGTGTTACAACAGTGGTGTTCATTTTAGTAAAATTCCACTAAGCCTGGATGTAGGCTCGCATTCTCATGTACACATGTTATCTCCTCTATATAAACTCCATCCTCCCTGTAATAAAACTGAAGTTTAATCTGATCTCAGGTTTTGCAGGACTCTTTCTCTCAGACTCTGACGCTGAAGTAGAAAGTCTGAGCACCAAGATTTCTTGATGTTCTTAACCTATAAGCACAATTAAACCAGAAGCATAAGTAAAGAACTAAAGATCAAAATATATAAAAGACATAGATATCATAGGTAGCTTGTATTGTAAACATTGCTTGTGCTGTATTATGCAAAGAGTTTTTCTTACTGTCCCAACTTTTTTTAGAATTGGGGTTGTACATATTACCTAGAAAAAAATGTTTATGTATTTGTTCTAAAATTGTATGATAAGCAAATTGAAACAATGAATAACGGCATGTAAACTGTGTTTTTCTGAAGACTTTATTAAAATAAAGCATATTGTTTTTTTACAATGTGGACTTCACTCATTTCTGTATCTTTAGTAAACACACATGATCAAAATGTCAGACTCATTACAGTCCTGAGAGACAACCTGCTGTGCCAGCTATCTAAATAACAGAAGTGGGTGAAACAGAGAGCTTGGTGTGTGTCTAGTGCAAAGAAACAGCAGTTAGTAAATGAGAAGACTCATGTTTCCGGGCCGTCCTGGGCCAGCGAGGGCCGGCATGTGGCGGTGCTTGTAAATGCAGTTCACAATTACATATGTCTAATCTGGAACATTTTACCCCCACAAATTAATAATAATCACTCAGTTAAATCTAATCTAGTCTAATCAAACCCTGCTCTGTACCGAGCAACCTACGAGCCACTAGTCTCGCTCAACTTTATCCTCCACCCAGGACTCGAGGAAGACGAGCATCAAGGTTCTTCTCTGCACTTGCACCCAAGTGGTGGAACAAACTTCCCTTGTCTGTCCGAACATCTGAGTCTTTAAAAAACTATTAAAAACCTTCATCACCTCTTTACTAAACACTTAAGCTGACCTGTACTTACTTACTCACTTACTTACGCACTTATTCATTTCCTTTGCAAAAAAAAGGGGTTTCAGCAGATTTGTGTTCTTGGTTTTTCCTTTATTTTCCCTGAATGCCAAACTTCCTCTTTTTTTTGTGGATGCCAAGCTTCTTCTCCTCACCTGGATCTCCGTTTCCATGCCTCCATCCTCCTCTCCAGTCTCCATTGTTCCCGCCGGTTCCACCTGCCTTCATCCCAGCCTTCTGGTTCCTTTGTCTTTTGATTTTGTTGTTCTTAATAAACCTGTTAAAATCAACTTCTGAGATCTCCATGTGGTGTTCACTTTGTGGTGCCAAAAAAACTCTTATTGGCTTAGTGCCACTCTTAACTGTATGATCTGGTCACATGGAACCCGCCCACAAAAGATCAGAGGTCCCTGGAGAACATCCTTTACCCCCAAGCCACCCAGCCAACTGGTCCAGCAGCTGGGGAACGTCTACAGACAGGTCGCCACCCTGACCTCCTTACAACCCTCTGCCCCAGCACCACTCCCCACGTGCCTGGTGAGGTTCACCCGGACTCCGGATTTGCACCTCCGGTGCCATCCACCTCGCCTCAGTCCCCAGCAAAAGGACTCAACACCCATCCTGAGCCATATCACAGTAGATTGGATAAATGCTGAGGTTTCTTGTACTGCTTTTTGGTCAGTCACGTTTGCCACAGATGCCAGTAAGATCACTTATATTATAGGGCTTCTTAGGAGGAAAGTGTTGACTTGGGATGAGGCCACTCTGTCTATCGTCCGCCCCCAGGTGGGCTCATACGCAGACTTCCTCTGCAGGTTCTGTGTTGTGTTCGACCACCCAAACCATGCAAGGGATGCTGCAAGTCGATTATTAGGGCCACGTCAGGGCTCCTGGTCGGTCACCGTCTTTGCCATGGAGTTCTGGACATTAGCTGCTGACTTAAAGATGAACTGGCAGCCCGCTGATAGATCTGGCCATGCGGTTGGACGGGTGTTTCCAGGAGACCAGCCTTAACCAGGCCCATAGCCACTCGTTGCTTGGAGTTGAGGACTCCCCTTCCTCCTCTGACCCGATCCTGCTTTCTGACCGTGTCATAGCCAGTGTCACCAGGAAGATCAAAAGGGCCATACAAGAAGCCCAGGAATGAGAACCGGACCCCCCAAGAGACTCTTTGTACCCACAACAGTAAGATACCCTGTTCTTAAGTGGGCCCACTGCTCCAAATTTGCCTGCCACACTGGGGCCAACCAAACGGACTTCCCGAGAAGACAGTTCTGGTGGCCTTTGCTGGAAGCGGACATGAGGGAGTTTGTGGCCACCTGCCCTACATGTGCTGAAAGCAAGGCCTCTCATCAGTCCCCTGCAGGCCTGCTGCAGCCCCTGCCTGTCCCTGGGCATCCTTGGTCCCACATCTCACTAAACTTTGTTACAGGCCTACCTGAATCTCAAGGTATGATGGTCACCCTGACAGTATTGGACTGGTTCTCCAAGGTGGCCTTCTTGCAGTACCAAAGCTCCCTGTCTCTGCTTTCAAGACAGCTCAACTCCTAATCAACCAGGTATTTAGAATCTATGGAATTTCCCTGGACATTTATTCAGACCAAGGCCCCCAGGTCTGGTGTACCTTCTGTAGAAAATATCCGTGTTTTCATTGTGTTCACATGTACTGGGTGTCAGTAGCTCTTAGATATTTGCTAAATAAATCAGCTCATATCAATTTGTATATTTTATCTTTTGATTTGTATGATGGTATAAAATTCACCTGCAAAAAGCATTATTTGAATAACAAATGGGACCCATCGTCATTGAAATAAAGCTATTTAGCAGAATCATTAGCAGTTCAGAGCCTTTAATCATTCTACAGGTAAGTGACCATGATTATTATATTTCTTTTACCACTAGTCCTGAGCAGCGGGAGCTTTAAAAAATATTAGCTTAGCTACAGTCTGAGGACAGTCCTGGTCGCATTCAATTTTGCATCAGAAATAAAAAATACCTGCCTTTGTTACTCAATTAACCAATTTAACAAAGTAATAGCTTTTGTAGCAACACAGCACTGCTTATTTGTAAAAATGCCTTGCATGGTAGAAAAAATTGTATTTTTTTTTTTTTTAGGTTTATGCTTGTTTTAAATGATTAACGTCCGAATAAAATGCAAATGCATGAAAAACATGATCATTTTTTATATTTATCAGTTACACTTTGTCATATTGTCTCTTTGCAGGACAGAGATTCCAGAATGGTGAAAATAATTATGACCAAACTGTCAAATGTTTCCACTTCTTTTGGTTATGTTTATAAAGATTGCTTTGCAACTACAGATTATGGAGTTATTTACCTCTACAGCATCATGTCACTTTGCTTTCTAGTTGGCACTCCGGCCCATTTGTGGTGTCTCTGGTTCTATCTACGTGGCGGCTGGAGAATCAAAGCAAACCAGATGTTTCTCGTCCATCACATTACAATAGAGCTCATCGCATGTGTCAAATGCTGTTGAAATACTCAATGAATTTGTTTTCCAAAAAGAAACTATGTTTATTGTAAATGATTTTATCTTTGGTGTGTCCTGGACCGGAAGGCCACTGATACAAACCTGTATTTGTATTGAACAGTATGTTGCAGTGCTTCATCCAGTCACATTTATAAAATATAAAGCTATGAAGTACAAGCTTGCAGCAGTAACAATGGTTTATCTGATTTCCTTGGGCTACGGTCTTTATCAGATGACCTACCAGAAGTTTCCTGATCCTATTTTCAACTCGATTTACTTTTTAGCTGTGATTGTAATAATATTTTGCTGTGTGTCTGTACTGTGTGCTCTGAAAAAAACAGGACCGACAGGTCAAGAGGAAGAAAATCAGCAAAAGAAGAAAGCTTTCAATATCATTTTTACAACTTTTACAACACTTTTATTATTATATTATTATATTATCTTTAAAGCACTTCTCATGTTGCAGCCATAGAAGTTACAATAAGCATATAAAAACAGAATCTTCTTCTTCTTTTCCTTGGCCTTTTGTCCCGTTTGGTTGCGAGGTCGGCTCTCGGAGGATCACGATCCGCGCATCGATTTGGCACAATTTTTTACGCCGGATGCCCTTTCTGACACAATCCTCCCTATTTTATCTGGGCTTGGGACTGGCACTACAGTGCACTGGTTTGTGCATCTAGTGGCTGGTATCTATAGGACAATTCAGTGTTTCCAATTAGCCTGGTGGCATGTTTTTGGACTGTGGGAGGAAACCGGAGCACCTGGAGGAAACCCACGCGGACACGGGGAGAACATGCAAACTCCGCACAGAAAGGACCCGGACCGCCCCACCTGGGGATCGACCCAGGACCTTCTTGTTGTGAGGCGACAGTGCTACCCACTAAGCCACCGTGCCACCCCTAAGCATATAAAAACAGTATAAAGTGTTTATTTTAAACATCTTGTCTTTGAACAGTTTAAGACAAAAGGAATTTGCAAATCATTGCTAAGAATAATTTAATAGTTTTATTTTCATCTGCACAGTAAACAGACAGTTAAACTGTACAATTTGTACAATGAAGTTCTTACTGTTAAATAAAATATCAAGGTGTCCATAAACCTTTGGTAACCTGTCCTTCTTTTCTGACCTCTGTGTTACAACAGATAATTTCAGTAAAATTCCACTAAGCTTGAACATAGGCTCACATTCTCATGTACACATGTTATCTCCTCGATATAAACTCCATCCTCCCTGTAATAAAACTGAAGTTTACTTTGACTGTGTGATGAGTTTCTTTCCATGTGCACTCAGGTTTTGCAGGACTCTTTCTCTCAGACTCATAGCAGCAAATGATGCTGGAGTAGAAGGTCTGAGCACCAAGATTTCTTAATGTTCTAGGACCTATTTTGATGTTCTAAAACTATAAGCACAATTAGGTGCTTAATTAAGAGGCATAAGTAAAGAACAAAAGACCAAGGTAAAAGACATAGATATCATAGTTAGCTTGTATTGTAAACATTGCTTGTGCTGTATTGTGCAAAGAGCATGACAGTTTTTTTATCATTGTTGGAGTTTTTCTTATTGCCCCAACTTTTTTTGGAATTGAAGTTGTATACAGTATATTTCTTAAAAAAAAACTTCTTATGTACTAAAATTATATGACGAGAAAATTGTAATAATGAATAATGGCACGTAAGCAGTCATTTTAAAAGAGCTGTGCATTTCTGAAGACTTCTTTACAATGTGGACTTCACTTATTTCTGTATCTTTAGTAAACACACATGATCAAAATGTCAGAGTCAGACAGTAATTTGACCTTTAATGTAATTTGTTTAATTTATTACATCGTTAGTATTTTTATTTTACCGCAAATAAAACTCCAGAACTGTTTTTAACACTGATTTCACTTTCACGGTCAACTCACGCACACAACTATTTAAGAAATGTATTTAAAAATGTAAGTTTCTTGTACTAGAAAATATTTCCTAAAGAAACACGTCTGTAAGTCACTCTGAATGTTCTAAATGTAAATGTAGACAGATAAACGTGTTTAAATATATTATGTTCATTCATACCTAAGTGTTTTCATTGTGTTCACACGTACTGGGTAGCTTTTGGACATTTTGGACAATCAGCTTATAGCAATTTGTATTGTTTATCTTTTGATTTGTATGATGGTATAAAATTCACCTGTAAAAGCGCTATTTGAATAACAAATGGGACCCATCATCATTGAAATATGGCTATTTAGCAGAACTGGTTAGCAGTTCAGAGTTAGCAATTCCTTTAAGGTAAGAGACCATGATTATTATTTTTCTTTTACCACTAGTCCTGAGCAGCGAGAGATACTTTAAAAATGTTATTAACTAGGCTACAGTCTGAGGACAGTCCTAGACAAATAAAATTTTGCATCAGAAAAAAAAAATAATAACTGCCTTGTTTACTTAATTAGCCAATTTAACTGTTCATTTGTAAAATAGTTAACATGGTAAACATTTATTTGCCATGTTGCTTGTTTTAATATTACTAACATGTCTAAATAAAATGCAAATGCATTAAATAATTTACTTTGATAAAATGAAGGAAAGCATTATCATTTTTATATTTATCAGTTACACTTTGACTTATTTTCTTCTTGCAGGACAGAGATTCCAGAATGGTGAAAATAATTGAGACTACACAGTCAAATGTTTCCACTTCATTTGGTTATGCCTATAAAGAATGCATTGCAGCTACATCTAATGGGTTGATTTACTACTACGGCATCATGTCAATTTGCTTCCTCGTTAGAACTCCGGCCCATTCGTGGTGTCTCTGGTTCTATCTACGCGGCGGCTGGAGAATCAAAGCAAAACAGATGTTTCTTGTCCATCACATTATAATAGAGCTCATCGGGTCAGTTGAAAATGCTTTTCTAATATTTACTGTTTTTTTCTTTCAAAATAAAACCATGTTTATTGTGAATAATTTCATCCACCGTGCAACCTGGACCAGACGGCCACTGATACAAACCTGTATTTGTATTGAACGTTACGTTGCAGTGCTTCACCCAGTCACGTTTCTAAAATATAAAGCTATGAAGTACAAGCTTGCAGCAGTAGTAACGGTTTACCTGATTTCCTTGGGCTACAGTCTGTATCAGATCACCTACCAGAAATTTCCTGAACCCATTTTCATCTCTATTTACTCTTTAGCTGTGATTACAATTATATTTTGCTGTGTGTCTGTACTGTGTGCTCTGAAAAAAACAGGACCAGGAGATAAACACGGCAATAGACCGACAGGTCAAGAGGAAGAAAATCAGCAAAAGAAGAAAGCTTTTAATATCATTTTTACAACTTTGCTTATAATGTTGTTGACTTACGTTCCTATGTTAGTACTCACTGTATGTTATGTAATGAACAGCGACTGGTTTTTGTTTTATTGTATTTTAAATCCTATTTTGGGCTCTACCAGCTATTTCAGTCTGATTATTACACCATTGTTGAAAATTTACAAAGAGGGTTATCTAAGATGCCTAAACCAGAGGAATTAGAGAATTGACCAAGGACCAGGAGATGCACAACAGACAATTTGTTGTTCTAGCACCTACTTTGATGTTCTAAAATTATAAGCACAATTAGACAAGAGGCATAATTAAAGAACTAAAGACCAAGGTAAAAGATATAGATATAATAGTTAGCTTGTATTGTAAATATTGCTTGTGTGGTATTGTGCAAAGAGCATGGCCGTTTTTTTATTCAGAGATGTTCTTACTGTCCCAACATTTCTTGGAATTAAAGTTGTATATATTTCTTTAAAAAAACTTCTTATGTATTGTTCTAAAATTGTATGATGAGCAAATTGTAATAATGAATAATGGCATGTAAGCAGTCATTTTAACAGAGCTGTGCTCTTCTGAAGACTTTATTAAAATAAAACATATTGTTTCTTTACAATGTGGACTTCACTTATTTCTGTATCTTTAGTAAATACACATGATCAAAATGTCAGACTTTAATTTAATTTAATTAATTAAATCGTTAGTATGAAAAAAAAATTAATTTGTATACATTTTAAAAACAAACCAGCTGACTTTTAGGATCAACTGATGCACACTTTTACACTGCTTCTTATTTAAGTAGTTTCCTTCGAAAACAGCAACTTTTAAAAAATGTAAGTTTCTTGTACTAAAGAAAGAAAATATTTACTAAAGAAACACTTCTGTAAGTCACTCAAATAAAAGTTAAATCAAGTCAATTTTATTTGTATAGGGCTTTTTACAATGGACATTGTCTCAAAGCAACTTTACAGACTCCAGGACCAACAGACCAAAATCCCCTGTTGAGCAGCCGAGGGCGACAGTGGCAAGGAAAAACTCCCTTAAAAATAGCTTTGAACTCTGGCACCTCTAATTATTACAGCATAACTAAAAGTGAGAGCGAGCAGGTAAATAAGTCATGAAGGTTTTCACAGGACATCAGCGCCCATCTCCCCACCATCATCAAACCTGAGTGATCGGACAAGAGAGGCAGAATGAGAGCGCCCCAACATCCCTGATCACTACAAGTTTCTATGACCTAGAACCCCCCAGCTCCTGCTCCTTTGATTATAATCAGGGCGGGCAGCTCTGGTCAGGGGCCAGAGATCAGGCGCAGCCAGAAGCCAACACAAACATGAGAGCACCAGATGGCCCAGACCACAAACTCCCAGGAACGGAGCCACACAACTCTAGTTTGATAGATAAATAAAATAAAATAAAAAAAAGCATATTGTTTTTACAATGTGGACTTTATTCATTTCTGTATCTTTAGTAAACACACATGATCAAAATGTCAGAATCGGAAATCCGTACAGTTCTGGCAGGAGTTCAACTGATCATGAAAAATCCTGGGCAGCGCATTCGCTCCCAGATGAGCTTCTGCCAAGTCACACACACACACACACACACACACACACACACACGAATTAAGAAAAAATAGTCAATTAAAAATAAAAATAGCTACAGATGCTAAACTTCACAGATTTTCTGGTGGGTCTAAAATTAAAACACCCTTTGTTAGAAAACAAAGGCTGTATTTAATTCAGACAGCTGAGGTCTCATTATGAAACGTACTATATTTATTTATGAAACATCAGTCATTTGATCTTTGATTTAATTTGTTTAATTTATTAAATCAATAGTATTGAATTATTATAATTGTATACATTCCAGAAACAAACCAGCTGATTTCCAGGATGTTTTATGTTTGACATAAATGTGAAAACTCCAGAACTGTTTTAACAGTGATTTTATTTTTACACTCAACTCATGCACACTTTTACACTGCTTCTTATTTTAAGTTGTTTTCTTTGAAAACAACAATGTAGACAGATAAACGTGTGTAAATATTTTACGTACGTTCATACCTCAGTGTTTTTATTGTGTTCACACGTACTGGGTGTCAGTAGCTCTTGAATATTTGCTAAATAAATCAGCTCATATCAATCTGTATTATTTATCTTTTGATTTGTATGGGGGTATAAAATTCATCTGTAAAAAGCACTATTTGAATAACAAATGGGACCCATCGTCATTGAAATAAAGCTATTTAGCAGAAACGGTTAGCAGTTCAGAGCCTTCAATCATTCTACAGGTAAGTGACCATGATTATTATTTGTCTGTTACTACTAATCCTGAGCAGCAAGAGATGCTTCAAATATTTTATTAGCTAAACTTCAGTCTGAGGACAGTCCTAGACAAATTGCATCAGAAATAAAAAAAAATACCCAAGTTGGTTACTCAATTAGGCAATTTAACTGCTCATTTGTAAAAATGACCTTTATTTGCCATGTTGTAGTGTTTATGCTTGTTTTAATATTACTGACATGTCTAAATAAAATGCAAATGCATGTAACCATTTACTTTGATAAAATGAAGAAAAGCATTACCATTTTTATATTTATCAGTTACATTTTGTCTTATTGTCTCTTTGCAGGACAGAGATTCCAGAATGGTGAAAATAATTGTGACTAAACAGTTGAATGATTCCACTTCTTTTGATTATTTTTATGGCGAATGCTTTGCAGTTACATCTTATGGGCTGATTTTTAGCTACTGCATCATGTCACTGTCCTTGCTTGTTGGAATTCCGGCCTATTTGTGGTGTCTCTGGTTCTATCTACATGGCAGCTGGAGAATCAAAGCAAACCAGATGTTTCTTGTCCATCACATTATAATAGAGCTCATCGCATGTGTCAGAAATGCTCCTGACATATTCAATGTTTTTTTCTTTCAAAATGAAACTTTGTATATTGTGAATAATTTCATTTTTGGTGCATTGTGGACCGGGAGGCCGCTGATACAAACCTGTATTTGTATTGAACGGTACGTTGCAGTGCTTCACCCAGTCACGTTTCTAAAATATAAAGCTATGAAGTACAAGCTTGCAGCAGTAGTAATGGTTTACCTGATTTCCTCTGGTTATGGTTTATATCAGATCACCTACCAGAAATTTCCTGATTCCATTTTCGACTCTATATACTTTTTAGTAGTGATCACAGTTTTGTATTGCTGTGTGTCTGTACTGTGGGCTCTGAAAAAAACAGGACCAGGAGATAAACACGGCAATAGACCAACAGGTCAAGAGAAAGAAAATCAGCAAAAGAAGAAAGCTTTTAATATCATTTTTACAACTTTGCTTATAATGTTGTTTACTTTCGTTCCTATTTTAGCACTCACTGTATGTTATGCAATAAACAACGACTCGTTTTTGTTTTATTGTATTTTGAATCCAATTTTGGGCACTACCAGCAATTTTAGTCTGATTATCACACCATTGTTGAAAATTTACAAAGAGGGTTATCTAAGATGCTTAAACCAGAGGAATTAGAGAACTGACCCAGGACCAGAAGATGCACATAGATGTGTCACAGCTCAGAACAACTCTGTTCTTTCATCTCAAGTGATAACTTCTTTTACAACCTCTCTGAGATAAGGTACAAAACGGAATAAACCCCCAATCTACTTCCTCCCTTGTACTGAATCCCAGGAACTTTCAAAGGCCAAAGACAATTAACTCCCCTTAATCAAACAAACACACACATACACTCATCTTGAAATCTAGTGACCTGAATCGGGGGCAGCACGGTGGCTCAGTGGGTGGAGCTGTCGCTTTACAGCAAGAGACTCCTGGGTTTGATCCCCAGGTGGGGTTGTCCAGGTCCTCTGTGTGGATGTTCTACCTGTGTCTGCATGGGGTTTCCTACGGAATCTTCAGTTTCCCTCCAAAGTCCAAAGACGTGCAAGTGAGGTAAATTGGAGATACAAAATTGTCCATGACTGTGTTTGATTATAAAATCTTGTGAACTTATGAATCTTGTGTAATGAGTAAATACAGTTTCTGTCATGAAGGTAACCAAAGAGTAAAACATGATGTTAAAATCCTAATAAATAAATAATCCTAAATCGGGATCTGATTTGGAAAAGAACTAAGCCAAGGTAATTCTACCAAAGACAATCCAACAATTGTCGCAATGCCTAGGGACAACATCCTGAGACATATTCAGCCCAAAAGTAAACTTTTATGTGTCCTTTGTATTTTGCTTTCTGTCTTTGACTCAAAAGATAATGTTAGGAATTATGTTATACCAATATCCTGTATACAGGGCTAAAGAACATTTGTACTGCATGCTTAAATCACATATGTAACGATGTCTATTTCACTGGTATTTAGATTTTGTTCTTTTATTATGTTAGTGATATTAAGAGTATTAAGTTTCCTTTGTGAGCCAACATAGAATGTTTTTTTGTGGAAAAACTAAGCTTTTAGCATCACGTACTGACCACAAGTGGTTAACTTCCATGGTGGGCAGCACCTATTTTGTCACGTGATCTTAAGGAAAGTTCATCTTCCATTGGCTACATCTACTGCACGCCACACCTCTCTAAGTGAGTTGAAGAGAGGCGGCATGATCATTAAGCGTTTAGTTTCTTTGAAAGTTTTTTGAGAAGAAGAATTTTGAAAGTTTTTGAGCTCTTCCAAAAGTTCACGTCATCCACAGGTGATGCAGCATGCAGCTCACTTAGAAGAGTTAAAGAGTTCACACAGCTGATGCCGACACACGAATCGGCTCGGTTGTTCAGTTCACCGTTCGTGTTTTTGCAAGTTTGGATTTGACTTGAATTGTCTGTTTCTGAACTTCACCTACAGTCAAGGTAAATTTCCTCTTCGGCTGCGTGTAGAGAATCCAACCTCTTCACCAAACTGCACAGCCCATGCTGATCTTTGTGCTCCACATCTGTACATCTTTGAAGATGAAGAAAAGCGGATTCAGTTCGATTAAACACCTCAGAATCAACAGTTGTTCGGTTTGAGGCACCTGAGCAAAGTGTTGCCGGCACAGAAAGCCCCACTTCTCCACTGAACAGGCCCAGAGCAAAGAACCAACAGGCGTGAAGTGATTTGACTATGGGCCTCTCCCTGCAGAGTCTTTCTTTATCAGCTGAGAGACACAATCCACAGATGCTCACAGGTGAAGTGATTGGTTTTGATACGCTTAAATCAGGTTCTAAACCTTCTGGTTCTACCCACTATTCGATCCACTACAGATAATCATATATTATTTCCCAGTAATAGTTTACCTACAGATTTATTTTTTATATAATTACCACTTGGTTAAATTTTTTAAATTATTAACTGTCATTACATGTGTTATGTTTTTTAGTTAAATAAACATTATAACAATTCAGAACTTAGCGCTGTGAGTTTGATTACCTGGGTGGGAGAAATAAAGAACTTTACTCCAACAGAAAATGCCTGATCTGTTATAAATTTGGTTTTCATGGTATTTGTTCTTAAAAATGCCAGTGGTGCCCCGTAATTGATTATTAACTGTTAATTATATAATTAATTAATTAATTGCTAACATTTTTTCCCCAACAACCTCTTATTTGTGATAAAAGTTCATCACTGCATCTACAAGATGCAGTTTAATACTACCACATATAGCAGAAACTATAAATGTAAAATGATCACCAACTTTGCCTGGCTCATCTGTGGTGAAAAATAGAAATGTACGGTGGCCTGATGAGTGTACTGCTTGAGCGTAATCTAAGACGAAAGGGATTTGCAAATCATTGCTGACATTAAAGATAAACAGGCTGTTACACTGTACAATGTAGTTCTAACTGTTAGGTAAAATATCAAGTTGTCCATAAACCTTTGGTAACTTGTTAGCGGTGTTCAATTTAGTAAAATTCCACTAAGCCTGGACATAGACTTACATTCTCACGTACACATGTTATCTCCTCTATATAAACTCCATCCTCAATGTAATAAAACTGAAGTTTAATCTGACTGTGTGTGATGAGTTTCTTTCCATGTGCACTTAGGTTTTGCAGGGCTGTTTCTCTCAGACTCATAGCAGCAAATGACGCTGAAGTAATTTGGAAACATTTTACCCCCCACAAATTAAGAAAAATTAATCAATTAAAGCTACAGATTCTAAAGTCCACCGACTTTCTAGTGGGTCCAAAATTAGAAAACAGAGGCTGTATTTATTTTAGACAGCTGAGGACTTATTATAAAAGGTTCAGTATCTATTTCTGAAACATATCAGTAATTTGACCTTTTAATTTAATTCACATTAAATCATCAGTATTAAAATAATTATAGATTCTAGAAAAAAACAACTGCATTTTCGGATGTTTTATGTTTCACATATAACACAACAAGGAAAATATTTTTCAAAGAAACACGTCTGTAAGTCACTCTGAATGTTCTAAATCTAAATGTAGACAGATAAACGTGTTTAAATATTTTACACACGTCCATACCTCAGTGTTTTCATTGTGTTCACATGAACTGGGTGTCAGTAGCTTTTGGACATTTGCTAAATAAATTAGCTTATAGCAATTTGCATATTTATCTTTTAATTTGTATGGGGTGTTAAATTTTACCTGTTCAAAACAAAAACAGAGGGTGTGTTCGAAAACCTAGGGAGCTGCCTTGCTGTCTTACTGCCTACATAGGCAGCTTCCTTAGTAGAGAGGATTCTAATAAGTCATTGACTTATAAGTCATGTTATTCGAACGCACTACTTAGACAGCGATTACGTCATCGACCGTCCCCACCCACTGGTGTAGCTTTACCTCAGCGAGTCCTCTGCTTCAGTTTCTTGAGCGCTTATACCGTTATTTCACCATGGATGCTGCACTTACTGCTTTTGTAGCTGTTTTAATAATACTAGCTTTGAAAGAACAGCATAGAAAACGAATTTTCCGACGTGCTGCTGTCAGACGAATAAATTTAAGAAGATGGGCTCTAATTGCTGATCTTGAACGGGTAAGATTTCCACACAGATTTTCTGAGGGGAAAAAAACCCTTTAAAAGTTACAAACAGTAAACACTTTCTACATAACTTCAAATAGTTTAAAGTTTGAGAAGTAATTAATAATAATTTCTTAGTAATTTTATATTACAGATTTATGAATGAAAGATGTTACACAAACTATTCATACAAATTATTCAGTATTATAAAACCCATATACACTTAATATAACCTTAATAAAACAACTACAGTCAATTCAAATAAGATTTATTCCTCAACAAACTCTAAACAGACTATAACATTCACACTTTAAGTATTGACAATTTAAATAATTACAAATGGCATGCAGTAAACTATTATGCATTTATTTACATTTACTTATATACAACTATTTACGTACATGTAATTCATTTATATTGCTTTACCTACAGGGGTTGGACAAAAATAACTGAAACACCTGTCATTTTAGTGTGGGAGGTTTCATGGCTAAATTGGACCAGTCTGGTGGCCAATCTATTGGCACATTATGTGCACATTGCACCAGTAAGAGCAGAGTGTGAAGGTTCAATTAGCAGGGTAAGAGCACAGTTTTGCTCAAAATATTGCAATGCACATAACATTATGGGTGACATACCAAAGTTCAAAAGAGGACAAATTGTTGGTGCACGTCTTGCTGGCGCATCTGTGACCAAGACAGCAAGTCTTTGTGATGTATCAAGAGCCACGGTATCCAGGGTAATGTCAGCATACCACCAAGAAGGACAAACCACATCCAACAGGATTAACTGTGGACGCAAGAGGAAGCTGTCTGAAAGGGATGTATCCAAAAAACATAAAACCACGGCTGCCCAAATCACGGCAGAATTAAATGTGCACCTCAACTCTCCTGTTTCCACCAGAACTGTCCGTCGGGAGCTCCACAGGGTCAATATACACGGCCGAGCTGCTATAGCCAAACCTTTGGTCACTCGTGCCAATGCCAAACGTCGGTTTCAATGGTGCAAGGAGCGCAAATCTTGGGCTGTGGACAATGTGAAACATGTATTGTTCTCTGATGAGTCCACCTTTACTGTTTTCCCCACATCCGGGAGAGTTACGGTGTGGAGAAGCCCCAAAGAAGCGTACCACCCAGACTGTTGCATGCCCAGAGTGAAGCATGGGGGTGGATCAGTGATGGTTTGGGCTGCCATATCATGGCATTCCCTTGGCCCAATACTTGTGCTAGATGGGCGCGTCACTGCCAAGGACTACCGAACCATTCTGGAGGACCATGTGCATCCAATGGCGGTGCCGTGTATCAGGATGACAATGCACCAATACACACAGCAAGACTGGTGAAAGATTGGTTTGATGAACATGAAAGTGAAGTTGAACATCTCCCATGGCCTGCACAGTCACCAGATCTAAATATTATTGAGCCACTTTGGGGTGTTTTGGAGAAGCGAGTCAGGAAACGTTTTCCTCCACCAGCATCACGTAGTGACCTGGCCACTATCCTGCAAGAAGAATGGCTTAAAATCCCTCTGACCACTGTGCAGGACTTGTATATGTCATTTCCAAGACGAATTGACGCTGTATTGGCCGCAAAAGGAGGCCCTACACCATACTAATAAATTATTGTGGTCTAAAACCAGGTGTTTCAGTTATTTTGTCCAACCCCTGTATGTTCAACTTCTATTTCTCACAGGGAGAAAGGCCAACTAAAAACTGCCCTCTGGCTGTAAACTTGCCTCTGTTAAAGTTATTTTTTGATGATGCACAAGACATCAAGCCTGACTTCTGTCTAAACAGAGAATCCCTGAAAGTGCTTTTCCAGCTGGTCCATAATGAAAGCACTCATTGCTGGGGGAAAACCATTGAAGTTTTGGGTTTTTTATTTTGGCTGGCATGTGGCACATCATATCTTGTTGTTTCCCGTGCATTTTCCATGCCCTGTACTACAGTCCATGACGTGATTCACCGGGTGGCCAGAGAAATAAGGCGAAATCTTCCCCAAATCATTTGCTACCCAAAACAAGAGGACTTACAGAGAATCGCCAAGGGATTTGTAAAACTGGCCAATCATGTAGCTTTTCGATCTGTAGTTGGTGCCATAGATGGGTGCCACATTAGAATCAAAGCTCCAGGAGAACCATATGCACAGTGCTACAGGAACCGGAAGCTCTATACATCTATACACCTGCAAGCTGTGTGTGACCACCAAGGCAAGTTTTTAGATGTTTTTATTGGTTTTCCTGGGTCAGTGCATGATGCACGGGTGCTTTGACAAAGCACTCTTTACCAGCAGGCTATATTCCCACCAAGAGGCTACATGATTCTTGGTGATGGTGGATACCCCTGTATCACACACCCTATTGCCCTTACAACACCCTTTAAAAAGCCTGTAAGAATTAAGGAGCATGTAGCCTTCAACAGGCATCATGCAAAAGCACGCTGTGTAAATGAACGTGCTTTTGGGATGCTGAAGACCAGGTGGAGGTCCATCTTTCTACATGCTCTCGAAGTCCACCCAAGTTTTGTGCCAGAGGTGATTGCTGCCTGCGTTACTCTGCACAATATCTGTATGAGAGCAGGGGATATTGTTCAGCCTGATGGGGAAGCAGATGTTGAAGAGGAAGAGGATGCTCAGGATGAAGACAGCACAAGCACAGAAGCAACAAGTGGTCGTCAGTTAACGAAGCAACTTTGTGCCACCATTGCTGATGGTCCAGGAACCTAAATAAATTGTAAATATTAAACAAATTGTATATATTGAATATGTTGTATGTATATACTAATGCAGTTGTGTAGTTCTGCTATTGAAATTATTTAAGTTTTGTTCTGTCGTTGTGATATTCCAAAACTAAATAAAATTATTTTAAAGACAACAGTGACTTTTATCAAAGAAAATGTTATATAGCTATTTAAAACTAGAAAACTGAACTATTGCATAGATTAAATTTAAGATAACAAGCATTTTCTGTCAACAAAACCAGAGTACAGTTTTACTTTTAAAAAAACCTTTATTTCAATAACAAATCTAATTTATTTTATTGACAAGTCTTTCAAGAAGACTGAACAAGCGTTCAGACCGCTCCTGTTCTGCCTGTTCTATCCTGTCTTCTCTCTCTCTCTCCCTCTCCATGTCCTCTCTAAGGAGTTCTAACAAACTTGCCTGCCTCTTCCTTCCTCTCTCCTCAGACAGCTGGGAAGTCACAGCAGAAGATGGCCCTGGTTCTTCCTCAGTAGAAGAAGCAATTAGCACAGGAGGTGAAATAGATGGGCGGCTACCTAGGGCTTCATCCATGAGACTGAACCAGGGCCATGTTGCTGCAGTGACTTCCCTGTTGTCTGTTCCACTCCCTCATGGTGGACACTTTAGTTCCTAAAGTCAATAAAAATGTAATTAAACTTAAGCTTCAGTCAGTTTAACACTCAAACAAATACTATTAATCAGTACTTTCTCAAGTAATCTATTAAATGTCTGTTTTGGAACTTTGTATTTCTTTTTCAGATTGTCCCACTTTTTGCGGGCTTGCTGTGGGGACACCTTGTCCTCCAGCCCCAGTTCTATAAGAATAGTTCTAAGAACAAACAAATAAACAAAAAAGTTCCCTCAGTGTTATTTGAATATGAAATTATGTGAAGTTTAAATCAGATTAGGAATATTCTTAAATTACAAATAAAATATAAAGAAATACTGTAATAAATATGATACTGTAATAAATAACACTTCTTTAAATATCACTTTGTACTATAAATGACTGTTTATCTGGTAAATGGACCACTATCTTACTTCCAAGCTGACACAGCAGAGTTTTTCCTTCCTGTGAACAGAGGCTCTTTTTCAATTCGAGCCCTAATAAAGGCTTCGATGGCTGATCTGTTCCCTGAAAGTAAAGTAGTTAAGTTTTAAAAACCTTATAACTGTGGTTATAACTGTTATGTTAAAGGAAAAAACCTATATCACTCGCTAACTAAGCTAACAGAGATAGCATTAGGTCATTCAAACCAACGGGACGAGGCGGCATGCCAACTAACATCTCCGTGTACCGAACACGGTTAAATTCACTAACAAACACAAAACTGCAAATAAAATACACCTGTACACATTTTGAAAATTAAAAATGAATGAGAATTACTTACATTTAAAAATAACTTCACTGGCCGTACTGCTCGCTGTTTCACTCCTGTCCGCCATACTTGTCCGTTTTCATCAGAAAAGTTATGTTGCATTGAATGCTGGGATTGCCTCCACCGCTGAGGCAGCGTCGGGTGCTCACTCGTTCTTGAGTCAAAATAACATTGGAATATTAAGATACCTTAGTAGTGCGCATTGCTTTGCAACTGCAGATTATGGAATTATTTTCTTCTACAGCATCATGTCACTTTGCTTCCTGGTTGGAACTCCGGCCCATTCGTGGTGTCTCTGGTTCTATCTACGTGGTGGCTAGAGGATCAAAGCGAACCAGATGTTTCTCGTCCATCATATTATAATAGAGCTCATCGGGTGCATCAAAAACGCTATTCAAATATTGAATGAATTTGTCTTCCAAGATGAAACTGTGTTTTACGTGGACAATTTCATGTTTGGCGCGTCCTGGACCGGAAGGCCGCTGATTCAAACCTGTATTTGTATTGAACAGTACGTTGCAGTGATTTATCCACTCACATTTTTAAAATATAAAGATTTAAAGTACAAGCTTGCAGGGTTAGCAATGATTTATCTGATTTCCTCTGGTTATGGTCTGTATGAGATCAATTATTACGATTTTCCTGATCCTGTTTTTAACTCTGTTTACTTTTTAGCTGTGATTGTAATGTTATTTTGCTGTGTGTCTGTACTTTGTGCTCTAAATAAAATGGGACCAGGAGATAAACATGGCAATAGACAGACAGGTCAAGAGGAAGCAAATCAGCAAAAGAAGAAAGCTTTTAATATCATTTTTACAAATTTTCTTATAATGTTGTTGAATTACATTCCTATGTTAGTACTCACTGCGTGTTATGTAATAAAGAACGACTGGGTTTTGTTTTATTGTGTTTTGGGTCCCATTTTGGGCTCTATAAGCATTTTCAGTCTGATAATCACACCACTGTTGAATATTTACAAAGAGGCTTATCTGAGATGCTTAAACCAGAGGAATTAGGGAGCCAAAAGAGACGAATGGAAAGTGTCAGGAGAGTCATGAACGTTCTACCATACGTCATCCTCAGACGAGATGCACTGATTAAACACTGATTTGTTTGAACATGATGTTTAAATGTAAATTTTGATACTGGTTATCTCTCCTTGTGTGCACCTTATCTAAAATGATGTGGAGACACATTCTCATAAATATAATAGAAGACAAATAAAATGATACGAGAAGGAGCAGCAGAGGTGGAAAGAACTACTGTGAAAATACAGAAAATAGAAGAGCTACAAAAAGTCTAGTAGAACTTTATTGTCACTATAAATTGCAACAGGTACAATTACAGTGAAATTAGCCATCAACCCGTCCAAAACATTCAATATGACAAGGGGGGGAGACAGGACAGGAAGACAGGATAAGAAACAAGAAATAATGAACACATTGAGAGAGTAGGAGATAAAAAAAAAACCCTGCAACCAGATTGTGCTCCCTTGAGGAGCACACTATGGTAACACGAAAAAAAGCCCCTTACAGCACACAAGCACATGTAAACATAAAAACATAACATAGTCACACAACCAGCCACGGGTTAGGGATGTGGGGATTGATGAAAAGTAACCAACTACGACAAGCAGCCATCCCGCGGTTCGCAGCCATATACCGGCGTCTGTACAAAGTTCGCGATAAGATGGCGATTACAGCAGTTGCTACCCAGAATGAAAAACAGCCAGCAATATCAGGAGAGCAGGGAAGGGTAGGGACGAGATGACCCATAGAAACAGATCTTCTGGAGGAAGTTCCTTAACAGCAAGGCCGATGCTGATAACAGGGGAAGCCAAAGAGCAGAAATGACTTGTTTTTTAATCTGAGCACGAGTAAAATTTCTTAACACATGCTCTCAGATTGAGTCAGTCTCTGGTTCAAACCATTTTTCATGTCCGTTAGTTTCTCCAAGATGGATTCCATATTGCGATTTATAGTCACAGTCTGAGTTCCAACGGCTCTGCCCATCATATCAATCAAATCAAATTCAAATTGGGCAGTTTCTGGGACCTTTGACAACTGACCCAACTCTTTTAATTTCCCGATACAGCAGGGTAAAGCCTAATCCAATCAGCAAAAACCCCACAATCAAAGTTCCGAATAGGTAAACATCCTCTATGTCCTCTAACGAAAGAGGTGCCAGGCACACGACCCTCCACTTCTCCCACGAGTCCATCGCATGTCCCACCATCTGCGTTCCGCCGGGGCATGTGGGTTCCCCCGAACCCGAACTTCTCGATGAGAAGATGGTGTCAATAGCATTCAGAGACCATTTAACCAATTCCATAATTTGTTCTTTGAAGAGCAGTGCTAAGAGAATCTCTGTAGAGTAGAGTAGATGAGACAAGACGATACAGGAGAAGCCAAGCAGGAAAGACAAGGGAGGAGGGAGAAGTGCGACCGTCTTCCACGAGAGCAAAATGAGAAGTGATGGTGTTGGTGTGGTGTTGAGGTACTGGACTAGTAATCAGAACATTACTGGTTTAAGATTAACTACATCCAGTTTAACATTTTTGTGACCTTGATCAAGGCCCTTACCCCCCAAGTGCTTGAATTATAGTTGGTTACAACTATAAGCTGCTTTAAATTTAAAGAAGCATTTGCTAAATTTCATTACTGTTTCGATTACTATAAACCAATCCTTTTATTAAACCTGCAATCTGCATGTATCTGACATGAAATTGTCTTCATTTACTTTATTAATAAAGTTTAATGTTTTCATACACTTGTGTCTTTGGATTTCAATGATTTCTGATTTTTTCGATGAAAAATTGTAAAAAGTTTATTGTGAATATTCTAAAAAATATGGCAAAATCTGCATTAAAATCATACATCCATCATAAGTCCATACACCAACTTAGATTACTTATTTAGAATTGTAAAAACATTCTACAATTAACTTTAGAGCTTTAACTTAAATTCTAATTTTTAACATTAAATTAATACTTAATGAGTAAAATAATGACTTTTTGTCCAGTTCAACAGGACTAGTTTGAACAGCAACCATTACAAAATACAGTTGCAAATGTCGGAAATATTAAACCCTCTTATCTTAAATAAATGCAATCATACAATATTTATTTAATATTTCCTAAAGAAACACGTCTGTAAGTCACTCTGAATGTTTTAAATATAAATGTAGACAGATAAACGTGTTTAATTATGTTACTAACGCATTTTTAAATTATAAATGTCTAAAAAAAATGCTGGATTGTAATACTGTTCCATTTTTAACCTTTCTTAAACAGTGCTGCTGTGATGGTTGAACCTCTGTAAAAAAATTAAGGAGGGTCACATACTATCAAAGAAAAATGTACGAGAACTCATGCGAGCTTTTAATCATTTTCTACAAAGAATTTTAATATTACAAATAATAGGCAAAAGATCACCAAACAGAGATTTAGGTTTGAGGTCATTTATTATAAAGTTTTTGTTTACATTACACAATTTACAAAGTACAACACAGATTCAAATAAAACTTAATTATCCTAAGAAATGTATTGTTTTTCAGCATTATAAATCGGCAGGCGTCTGTACTAAATATAACCACATGAGCTGTGAAATCAAACTCTTATGAACTCTTATCAGTACTAAAAGTTAATCTCAGCATCTACAAGATGCAGTTTATTACTACAACACAAAGCAAAAGCCATAAAACGATCATAGAAAACAAAATAAAGTGTTTATTTCAAACATTTTGTCTTTAAACTGTTTAGCTGATTTAAGCCCAAAGGGATTTGCAAATTATTGCTGAGATTAATTTAGATGTTTTATTGTCATATGAACAGTAAACAGGCAGTTAAACTGTACAATGAAGTTCTTATTGTTAGTTAAAATATCAAGGTGTCCATAAACCTTTGGTAACAGCGGTGCTAATTTCAGTAAAATTCGACTATTCCATAGTTATCTCCTCTATATAAACTCCATCCTCCCTGTAATAAAACTGAAGTTTAATCTGACTTTGTGTGATAAGTTTCTTCCTGTGTGCAGGACTCTTTCTCTCAGACTCATAGCAGCAAATGACGCTGGAGTAGAAGATCTGAGCACCAAGATTAATTGATGTTCTAAAACTAGCGCTTACTTTGATGTTCTAAAACTATAAGCACAATTTGTTAGGAGTTTCTCAGGGGCTGTTGTTCCCTAGACTCCCTTTGTGGGCAGTTTTGGCGACATCTGGTGGTGGCTGGAGGCACTTCACCTCCATTTTCCAGCCAATAGATCTCTCCTCTGCCTAATTAGGCACACCTGTCTCCAATCTACTCCTCATCAGCCTACTGTTTTAAACCCTTGGTTTCTTCCCAGTCACCACCAGATTGTCAGTTGCTGTTTGCTCTGCACACTGCCTGGTTCCCTTTGCACCTGCTCTCTGTTCCTGTGTTCCTGCCTTCTCTGCCTGGTTCCTGGATCCCCCGCCGGCTCTCTGTTCCTGTGTTCCTGCCTTCTCTGCCTGGTTCCTGGATCCCCCGCCGGCTCTCTGTTCCTGTGTTCCTGCCTTCTCTGCCTGGTTCCTGGATCCCTCGCCGGCTCTCTGTTCCTGTGTTCCTGCCTTCTCTGCCTGGTTCCTGGATCCCCCGCCGGCTCTCTGTTCCTGTGTTCCTGCCTTCTCTGCCTGGTCCCTGGATCCCTCATCCACCTGCCACCTGGGGTTCCTGTCACCCTTCAACCCTCTAAACTGCCGCTGGTACCCTCGCCTTCACCCTCGTTCCCTGGTTCTCTGTTTGGACTGCGATTCTTAATAAACCATTTAAACCCTGTTTCAGTCTCTGTGGTTGAGTTCGCATTGTGGTTCCAATTTCAAACCTCTTAACAGTACAATCTGGTCTACCATGGAACCCGCGAACCCCTCCACAGATGGGCAGGAGTCCATTGAGTCCCTGCTGAGCCGCCAAGCCACTCAGCTGATTCAGCACGACCAATTGCTCAGGTCTCTCATTGAGAGCAACCGCCAGCTTGTGCAGCAATTAGGCCAGGTCTTCCGGCAAGTTGAAGCCCTTACCTTCGCCCAACCTATCTCGTCCCCGAACCCCAGCGCCGTGCCACACGTTCCTGTTGCCGAGTTGGGTCCCCCTGCGCCGTCCATGGCTGAGGGACTCACCACCCATCCGGAACCTTACCATGGTGAGTTGGATAAGTGCCGGGGTTTCCTGTACCAGTGCGGCCTGGTCTTTAGCCAGCGACCCATCACCTTTGCCACCGACGCCAGCAAGATAGTCTATATGATTGGACTTCTCAGGGGAAGAGCCTTAACTTGGGCCGAAGCTGCCCAGTCTTCTGTGGGTCCACAGGCGGGTAATTATGAGGACTTCCTCTGCCAGTTTCAGGCGGTGTTTGATCACCCTGATCATGCCGGGGATGCGGCCAGTCGACTGTTGGGGCTACACCAGGGCTCCCGGTCTGTTGCTGAGTACGCCGTGGAGTTCTGGACGCTTGCGGCTGATGCCGGCTGGAATGACGCCGCCCTCCGGGGAGCTTTCCGTCGTGGCCTAGAAGAATGCCTTAAAGATGAGTTGGCAGCCCGGGATGAACCTTCTAGTCTTCAGGGTCTCATTGACCTGGCTATCCGTCTGGACGGCCGGCTCCGGGAGCGCCGCCGGGAGCGGTCGTCACGCCCTGCTCCGACCCCGAAACCAGTTTTTCCTAGATCCTCTCTTCATGAAACGCCTGTTCCGTGTCTAGCTTTCCCCACTGCGGAGGGTGCCGAACCCATGCAGCTTGGACGAGCCCGGCTCGCCCCGGAAGAACGTCTCAGAAGATTGCGTTCGGGCGAATGCCTCTATTGTGGCCAAACCGGGCACCTTCTCGCTTCATGCCCCATACGCCCAAAAGGTGGAGCTCGCCAGTAGGAGTGGGGACTCTGACGAGCTCAAGACCCACAACCCCACCTCTTCGTCCTCGCCTCCAGGTCCCTGCTACCCTATGCTTCCCTGGGAATCCAGTGTCCCTCCTGGCACTCATCGATTCTGGGTCAGAAGACAATCTCATCGATGAGGGTTTTGCCACCAAGAAGGGGTGCGTCTTGGAGGCTCTCGACACCCCCGTAACCGCTTTCGCTCTGGATGGGCGCATGCTCGCTCGCATTACTCACCGCACTGCTCCAGTGACCCTCGTTCTTTCTGGCAATCATCGCGAGTCCCTCCGTTTCTCGGTTGTCAAGACCCCCAAGTCCCCTCTGGTTTTGGGTTTCCCATGGCTCTCCACCCATAATCCCCATCTTGATTGGCAGCTAGGAAAGATCACTGCTTGGAGTGATCTTTGCCACTCCCGGTGTTTACAGTCTGCAGTCCATCCCTCTAGCCCTCGTGCCGACCCTCCTCCCTCAACCTCTCCTGACCATGTTGACCTCTCCCAGGTCCCCTCCGAGTATCATGATCTCAGGGAAGTATTTAGTAAGGACCGAGCTCGATCTCTTCCTCCACACCGGCCCTACGACTGCGTTATTGATCTCCTCCCCGGGGCCGCACTTCCCACCAGCCGCCTTTACCATCTGTCTCGTCCTGAGCGTGAAGCCATGGAAAATTATATCTCTGAGAGTCTTGAAACGGGTCTCATCCGTCCTTCCTCCTCTCCCCTTGGTGCAGGGTTCTTTTTTGTGGAAAAGAAGGATAAGTCCTTGAGGCCCTGCATAGACTACCGAGGGCTGAACCAGATCACTGTCAGGAACAAGTATCCCCTTCCCCTCTCGTCTTCCGTGTTCGAGTCGTTGCAAGGTGCTTCTATCTTTAGCAAACTTGACCTCCGCAATGCCTATCACCTGGTGCGTATCCGTGAAGGTGATGAGTGGAAGACGGCCTTCAACACTCCCCTAGGTCATTTCGAATATCAGGTGATGCCCTTTGGCCTGACCAACGCCCCCGCCGTCTTCCAGGCCCTGGCAAATGATGTTCTACGAGATTTCCTTTACCGTTTTGTCTTTGTTTACCTGGATGACATCCTGATCTTTTCCCGGTCTTCTGAGGAGCATGTTGTTCACGTCCGGCGGGTTCTTACCCGCCTGTTGGAAAACCGACTATACGTTAAAGCCGAAAAATGTGAATTCCATGCTCGCACCATCGCCTTTCTAGGTTTCGTCATCCAGCCTGGACAAATTAGGGCTGACCTCGAGAAGCTTCGAGCTGTGAAGGAGTGGCCGACCCCATCCTGCCGTAAGGCATTGCAGCGCTTCCTGGGGTTTGCCAACTTCTACAGGATATTCATCCGCAACTACAGCAAGGTAGCGGCCCCCCTCACCAGTCTGACGTCCACCAAAGTCCCCTTCTCTTGGTCCCTAGAGGCTCAGGCCGCTTTCGACCGTCTTAAGGCCCTATTCACCTCGGCACCTGTTCTCTCTCAACCAGACCCCTCAAGGCAGTTCTTCGTGGAGGTGGATGCGTCTTCTAGTGGAGTCGGAGCGGTCCTCTCCCAACGCTCCAGCTCTGACAATAGGCTCCATCCCTGTGCCTTTTTCTCCCGACGGCTCACCCCTTCGGAAGCCAATTACGACGTAGGTAATCGAGAGCTCTTGGCTGTCAAATTAGCCCTTGAAGAGTGGAGGCACTGGCTGGAGGGCGCTAGCCAGCCATTCGTGGTTTGGACAGATCACAAGAACCTTTCCTATGTCCAGACGGCTAAACGACTGAATTCCCGTCAGGCCAGATGGGCCTTATTCTTCAGCCGATTCAACTTCACGCTGACGTACCGCCCAGGCACCCGCAACACCAAACCCGATGCGCTTTCACGTCAGTTCAGTGCAGAGGACTCTCCACCCTCCTCCGATTCCATCTTGCCCTCTAATTGTGTGCTAGCTGGAGTTACCTGGGAGATCCAGGAAGCTATAAGAGAAGCCCAAGAACAGGAACCTGACCCTGGGGATGGACCCCCCAACCGTCTGTTCGTCCCGACCGCTGTAAGGCCTGCTGTCCTCAAGTGGTCCCACAGTTCCAATTTCGCTGGTCACCCCGGAGCGAACCGCACCGAATCTCTCCTCAGACGTCATTTTTGGTGGCCCTCCCTCGAGGCAGACACTAGGGAGTTTGTGGCTGCCTGCGCCACCTGCGCCCGTAACAAAGCCACCCACGCGCCTTCAGCTGGCCTACTACAGCCCCTGTCCATCCCTGGTCGTCCCTGGTCCCACATCGCCCTAGACTTTATTACTGGTCTTCCAGAATCTAAGGGTATGACTGTCATCCTGACGGTTGTGGACCGTTTTTCCAAGGCTGTCCGACTGATTGCTCTACCCAAGCTGCCCTCAGCCCTGGAGACGGCTCAACTTTTATTTGACCAAGTCTTTAAGATCCATGGAATTCCCTTGGACATTGTCTCAGACCGCGGTCCCCAGTTTGTGTCTCAAGTCTGGCGTGCCTTTTGTAAGTCCCTGGGAGCTACCGTCAGCCTTTCGTCCGGGTTCCACCCCCAGTCCAACGGACAAGCTGAAAGGGCAAATCAAGAAGTGGAGGCTGCCCTGCGCTGTATGACGGCCAAAGACCCCTCTCTCTGGAGCACTCACCTCGCCTGGGCGGAATACGCTCACAACACCCTCACCTGCTCGGCTACTGGTCGATCCCCGTTCGAGGCCTCCCTGGGCTACCTACCACCACTGTTGTCTGAACAAGAGGTTGAGTTGGCAGTACCCTCAGTCGACCACCACATCCGCCGCTGCAAGAAGGTCTGGAAATTCGTAAGGGCCGCTTTACTTAGATCTCAGACCGCCGCCCAACGTTCGGCCAACCGCCACCGGAAACCCAGTCCTCAATACCTTCTTGGTCAGTCGGTTTGGTTGTCCTCCAAAAACATCCCCCTACGCTCTGAATCCCGAAAGCTGGCGCCCCGTTATATTGGCCCCTACACCGTACAAGGTATCATCAGCCCCACTGCAGTCCGACTCAACCTGCCCCGACATATGCGCATTCACCCCACTTTCCACGTCTCTCAGTTGAAACCTGTCCACCTTTCCGACCTGTGCCCTCCGTCCGAACCCCCTCCACCCGCCCGACTCATCGAAGGACACCCGGCCTCCACAGTCCGCCGTCTCCTGGATTCCAGGCACCGGGGCCGGGGCCTCCAATACCTGGTGGACTGGGAGGGTTACGGTCCAGAGGAACGGTCCTGGGTTCCCCGCTCTGCCATTTTGGACCCCCACCTCATCCAGGACTTTCACCGGGACAACCCTGACAAGCCGGGTAGGTCGCCTAGAGGCGCCCGTTAAAGGGGGGGGTACTGTTAGGAGTTTCTCAGGGGCTGTTGTTCCCTAGACTCCCTTTGTGGGCAGTTTTGGCGACATCTGGTGGTGGCTGGAGGCACTTCACCTCCATTTTCCAGCCAATAGATCTCTCCTCTGCCTAATTAGGCACACCTGTCTCCAATCTACTCCTCATCAGCCTACTGTTTTAAACCCTTGGTTTCTTCCCAGTCACCACCAGATTGTCAGTTGCTGTTTGCTCTGCACACTGCCTGGTTCCCTTTGCACCTGCTCTCTGTTCCTGTGTTCCTGCCTTCTCTGCCTGGTTCCTGGATCCCCCGCCGGCTCTCTGTTCCTGTGTTCCTGCCTTCTCTGGCTGGTTCCTGGATCCCCCGCCGGCTCTCTGTTCCTGTGTTCCTGCCTTCTCTGCCTGGTTCCTGGATCCCTCGCCGGCTCTCTGTTCCTGTGTTCCTGCCTTCTCTGCCTGGTTCCTGGATCCCCCGCCGGCTCTCTGTTCCTGTGTTCCTGCCTTCTCTGCCTGGTCCCTGGATCCCTCATCCACCTGCCACCTGGGGTTCCTGTCACCCTTCAACCCTCTAAACTGCCGCTGGTACCCTCGCCTTCACCCGCGTTCCCTGGTTCTCTGTTTGGACTGCGATTCTTAATAAACCATTTAAACCCTGTTTCAGTCTCTGTGGTTGAGTTCGCATTGTGGTTCCAATTTCAAACCTCTTAACACAATTAAACAAGAGGCATAAGTAAAGAACTAAAGACCAAGGTAAAAGACATAGATAAGGTAGCTTGTATTGTAAACATTGCTTGTGCTGTACTGTTCAAGGGGCATGGCTGTTCTAAATTTAGATTTTTTTACTGTTCTTACTCTTAACTTTTTTGTATATAAGTTGTATATATATAAAAAATGTCTTATGTACTTGTTCTAAAATTGTATGATAAGCAAATTGTAATAATGAATAATATAATGTAAGCAGTAAAATACTAACAGTTTAACAGAGCTGTGCTTTTCTGAAGACTTTATTAAAATAAAACATAATGCTTCTTTACAATGTGGACTTTACTTATTTCTGTATCTTTAGTAAACACAGGGTCTGTTCGAAAACCTAGTGAGCTGCTTTGCTGTCTTACTGCCTACATAGGCAGTTGCCTCAGTAGAGAGGATTCTAATAAGTCATTGATTTATAAGGCAGGTTATTCGAACGCACTACTTAGACAGCGATAACATCGGGTTTCGCATTTAGCATCTTGCCATTAAAACCAATGGATTGAGGTAGCACAGCACGCTAACATGTCAATATAGCCTCCTTTCATGTACCGATAACGGTTACATTACTCTGTACAAGTTTATACAAGTTAAAAATCAGTAATATTTTATTTACGTTTGAAAAAAACTTCGTTTCTCTGCCCCGTCAGCCATGTTTATTTTTCTGTGAGAGAAGAGCACCCGACCCGCAATGAATTCTGGGATTGCCTTGATCACTAAGGCAGCGTCGGATGCTCACTCGTTCTTGAGTCAAAATAACATTGAAATGTTAAGATGCCTCAGTAGTGTGGATTTTAAGGCATCTAGGATTTCGAACAGCCTCCTTCTCTGGAGCACGCATAGGATGACGTAAAATGCTGCCTATGTAGACCCTATTTTCGAACACACCCATTGACTTATAAGGCACTACGTAGACAGCGATAACCTCGGGTTTTGCTTACTAAGCTAACACAGTTAGCATCATGCCATTCAAACCAATGGGATGAGGTGGCACAATGCACTAGCATGTCAAATAACATCTCCCTCTGTGTACCGAAAACGGTTAAATTTGCTGACAAATAAATACACTTGTACACGTTTATACGAATTAAAGATCAATAATAATTTATTTACATTTGAAAATAACTCCGTTAATTTCTCCGCACCGTCTGCCATGTTTTTTATTTTTCTGTGAGATTCAATGTGCCGCATTGAATGCTGGGATTGCCTTGGCCTTTAAGAAAGCATCAGATGTTCTTGAGTCAAAATAACATTGATATTTTAAGATACCTTAGTTTACATTTTCAGCATTTAGCAGACACTTTTATCCAAAGCGACGGTATACAGTCTAAGCAATTGAGGGTTAGGGGCCTTGCCACAACAGTTGCAACCTGGCAGAGGTGAGGCTTGAACCGGCAACCCTCTGATTACTAGTCCAGTACCTTAACCACTAGGTTACAGCTGCCCTAGTTGCCTTAATAGACAACATTTTAAGGCATCTAGGATTTCAAACAACCTCCTTCTCGGGAGCACGCATAGGCTGACGTAAAATGTGTCTATGTAGAGAGATCACTAGGTTTTCGAACACACCCACACATGCTCAAAATGTCAGAATCATTACAGACAGAGTCCTGAGAGACAACCTGCTGTGCCACCACCTCTTAGACTGGGAAGCCACTACCATCTTGCCAAGAGCTCAACTGATCCTGGGCCGCACATTCGCTCCCAGATAAGCTTCTGCCAAGTCAAGAAGAGACCCTACTTTAATACCAACCTCGGTGTCCACGCCAGCAAAAACGTTGTGCTGGTCAGCTGCCCCCACCCTATTGATGCAGACACATCTCCTTATTGTACAAAGTAATGACATGTGGCCATTTGTCCAAAGCGCACTTGACCATACAAATATGTGAAAACAAGGTTTATAAGTAACATCTGAGTCAATATGTGAAAAACAATTTATATAGGCTGATATGGAAAAGGTGACAGACAATGCAGTCAGAAACAAATAACATTTACAAATACAGTCAAAAAGAACAGATTACGTTACAAAATACATTAAATAACCGCAGTGGGTGAAAACAGAGATCCTGGTGTGTGTGCATGTTAGATTTCTCTACAAGAATCTGTAGCTATCTAGTGCAAAGAAACAGCAGCAAGTGAATAAGAAGACTCACGCCTCCAGCCGTCCTGGGCCAGCAAGGGCTGGTATAACAGGGAGATTTTAAATGCATTTCACAATTACATATGTCTACTCTGGAACATTTGACCACCCCCCCCCCCCCCCCCAAATTAAGAAAAAGGACTATTAAATCTACAAAAATGCTACAGATGCTAAACACAACAATTTCTTAGTGGGTCTAAAATTAAACATCCTTTGTTAGAAATCAGAAGTTGTATTTATTTCAGACAGCTGAGGTCTCATTATGAAACGTACATTATATATTTGTGAAACGTATCAATGCTTTGACCTTTAATGTAATTTGTTTAATTAATTAAATCAATAGTATTCAAATATCTTAAAATATTTATACATTTTAGAAACAAACCAGCTGATGTTCTGATTTTTTTATGTTTATTTTTATTTTATCAAAAATATAAATCCAAAAGTGTTTTTAGCACAGATTTCACTTTCACACTCAACTCTGTCAGGAGCCCCATCTGTGTATGTGTGTTCATTCTGCTCTGCTCAGGGAAGCTTTTGAAGGGATTTGCCCCTATTTAACCTGAATAATAACCAATAGATTTTCTGTGTTGCTGATCCTGCACACCTGCTTCTAATCTTACATTTTCATTTTCAGCATTTTAGCAGACGCTTTTATCCAAAGCGACTTACACAGTGAGCAGAACACGATGAGCAATTGAGGGTTAAGGGCCTTGCTCAGGGACCCAACAGTGGCAACTTGGTGGTGGCGGGGCTTGAACCAGCAACCTTCTGTTTACTAGTCCAGTACCTTAACCACTGAGCTATCACTAATCTTCACCTCATCACATAACATTTAAAAGCCTCTGGTTCTCCAGATTGTCCATTGACACCACTACCAACAGAGATCAGCTCTCTTAATTCCTGAGCGCCAAGTTTTTCCTTTTTTTTCCCTGAACACAAAACTTCCTCTTTTTTTCGTGGACGCCAAGCTTCTTCCCCTCACCTGGATCTCCATTTCCACGCCTCCATCCTCCTCTTCAGTGTCCATTGTTCCCACCAGTTCCACCTGCCTTTAGCCCAGCCTCCTGGTACCTTCATTGCACCTCCTCTGTTATTCCTGCCCTGAGTCTTTTGTTTTGTTGTTTTTAATAAACCTGTTAATATAAGTGTTAAAAACCTGTTAAAGTAATTCTCAGTCCTCCGTGTGGTGTTTGCTTTGTCGTTCCAAAAAAACTCATATTGGCTTAGTGCCACTCTTAACAGTATGATCTGGCCACATGGAACCCGCAAACTCACCCACAAAAGATCAGAGGTCCCTGGAGACCATCCTTTACCACCAAGCCACCCAGCTGGACCAGCATGATCGGCTGCTGAAGTCCCTGAACAAAAGTAATCGCCAACTGGTCTTCAGCTGGGGAACGTCTCCAGACAGGTAGCCACCCTGACCTCCGTACAACCCATCCCTGCCTCTGCCCCAAGCACCACTCCCCACATCCCTGGTGGGGCTCACCTGGACTCCGGATTTGCATCTCTGGTTCTGGTGCCATCCACCCAGCCTCAGTCCCCAAGCCAAATGCACTCTCTCACCAGCCGTCCTCTGAGGACTCCCCTTTCTCCTCTGACCCAGTCCTGCTTTCCGATCATGCCATAGCCAGTGTCACCAGGGAGATCAAAAAGACCATACAGGAAGCCCAGCAACGAGAACCGGACCTTGGGAATGGACCCCACAACAGCCTCTTTGTACCCACAGCAGTGAGTTAACCTGTTCTTAAGGGGGCCCATTGCTCCAAATTTGCCTGCCACCCAGGGGCCAACCAAACAGACTCCCTGAGACGACAGTTCTGGTGGCCTTTGCTGGAAGTGGACACAAGGGAGTTTGTGGCCACGTGCCATACATGTGCTCAAAGCAAGGTCTCTCACCAGTCCCCTGCAGGCCTGTTGCAGACCCTCCCTGTCCCTGGGCATTCTTGGTCCCACATCTCACTAAACTTTATTACAGGCCTACCTGAATCTCAAAGTGTGACCGTCACCCCGACTGGTTGGCCTAAAGAAAGCAAGTGAAAAAAAAAATGAATCAATTAAAGCTACAGATGCTAAATTGCCCAAGACACACCTCAAGCCTTACTTAATTAATTATTTTTTCTAATAATAACTAATCTAAATTCCATCGACTTCCTAGTGGGTCAAAAATTAAAACATCCTTTGTTAGAAATCAGAGGCTGTATTTATTTAAGACAGCTGAGGTCTCATTATAAAACGTTCAATATCTGTTTCTGAAACATATCAGTAATTTGACATTTAATTTAATTCACATTAAATCGTCAGTATTAAAATAATTATGAATTTCAGGATGTTTTGTGTTTGAATTTTGTACAAGACTAAGAAAATATTTACTGAAGAAACACTTCTGTAAGTCACTCTGAATGTTCTAAATCTAAATGTGAACAGATAAACGTGTACGTTCATACCTCAGTGTTTTCATTGTGTTCACACGTACTGGGTGTTAGCTCTTGGATATTTGCTAAATAAATCAGCTCATAGCAATTTGCATTTTTATTATTTTATTTGTATGGGGTGTTAAATTGTACCTGTTCAAAACAAAAACAGAATGTTTATTTTAAAAAAGCACTATTTGAATAACAAATGGGACCCACTGTCATTGAAATATGGCTATTTAGCAGAAATGATTAGCAGTTCAAAGCCTTCCATTATTCTACAGGTAAGAGACAATGATTATTATATCTCTTTTACCAATAATCCTTATTAAAGATACTTTTAAAATGTTACTAGCTAAGCTTCAGCCTGTGGACAGTCCTGGTCAAATTCAGTTTTGCATCAGAAATAAAAAATACCTTCTTACTTACTCAATTAGCCAATTTAACAAACTAGTAGCGTTTGTAGCAACACAGTGCTGCTTATTCGTAAAAAATGCCTTTATTCTGTATTTGTCATGTTTCAGTTATGCAGTAAATTTGTTTTGAGTTGTTTTAATATTACTAACGTTTCTAAATAAAATGCAAATGCGTGTAATAATTTACTTTGATAAAATGAAGAAAAGCATTATAATTTTTATATTTATCATTTACACTTTGTCTTATTGTCTCTTTGCAGAACAGAGATTCCACAATGGTAAAAATAATTGTGACTAACCAGTCTAATGTTTCCACTTCTTTTGGTTATGCCTATAAAGAATGCTTTGCAGATACAGATTATGGAGTTATTTACCTCTACAGCATCATGTCACTTTGCTTCCTGGTTGGAACTCCGGCCCATTCGTGGTGTCTCTGGTTGTATCTACGTGGCGGCTGGAGAATCAAAGCAAACCAGATGTTTCTTGTCCATCACATTATAATAGAGCTCATCGCATGTGTTGGAAATGCTGTTCAAATATTGAATGAATTTGTTTTTAAAAATAAAACTATGTATATCGTGAATAATTTAATCTTTGGTGTGTCTTGGACCGGACGGCCGCTGATACAAACCTGTATTTGTATTGAACGGTACGTTGCAGTGATCCATCCAGTCACGTTTCTGAAATATAAAGCTATGAAGTACAAGCTTGCAGCAGTAGTAATGGTTTACCTGATTTCCTCTGGTTATGGTGTATATGAGATCACCTACTGGAATTTTCCTGAACCCATTTTCGACTCTATTTACTTCATAGCTGTGATTGCAATTATATTTTGCTGTGTGTCTGTACTGTGTGCTCTGAAAAAAACAGGACCAGGAGATAAACACGGCAATAGACCGACAGGTCAAGAGGAAGAAAATCAGCAAAAGAAGAAAGCTTTTAATATCATTTTTACAACTTTGCTTATAGTGTTGTTTACTTTCGTTCCTATGTTAGTATTTACTGTATGTTATGTAATAAATGACAAATTGGTTTCATTTTATTGTGTTTTGGGTCCAATTTTGGTTTCTACCAGCAATTTCAGTCTGATTATCACACCATTGTTGAAAATTTACAACAAGGTGATGTTGAGATGCTTAAATCAGAGGAAATAGAGACCTGACCCAGGACCAGGAGATACACATAGAAATCCAGCAAAAGCAAAGCGTTTTTAATGTTCCCCATGTATTACTTACTATTTTTGAATTCATAAACATAGAAAAAGTGCTGCTTCTCTCTGAGACTCTCTGTTTGACTGCCATAACAGGCCGGAATAAAAATTGTAATTTCTCAAATGCAACAGTTTGTATGATCAGTTTCCTATTGCAGTTAAAGGAAAGGTGACGTAACACAATGCTAAACATGTCACCGTACCAACAGAATATGTTGCAGCCATCGAAGTTATGAGTGTACATATACAAATAAATAAGTGTTTTTTAACATCTTATTTTCAAACTGTTTAACTAAATTCAGACCACAAAAGATTTGTAAATCATTGCTGAGATTAAAGATATAAGAGTGTTATTGTCATATGCACAGTAAACAGGTAGTTACACTGTACAATGTGTACAATGAAGTTCTTTCTGTTAAGTAAAATATCAAAGTGCCCATAAACTTTTGGTAATTCTAACACTTACTTTGCTAGTAATAAAGGGAAAAAATGACATCAGTAAAACTTTAAGCACATTTAAACAAGACGCATAAGTAAAGAACTAAAGACCAAGGTAAAAGACGTAAATATCATAATTAGCTTGTATTGTAAACATTGCTTGTGTGGTATTGTGCAAGGAACATGGCAGTTTTTTATTGAGAGTTTTTATTACTGTCCCAACTTTTATTCGGAATTGAACATCTTATGTACTTGTTCTAAAATTGTATGATGTGCGAATTGTAGTAATGAATAATGGCATGTAAGCAGCAATTTTAACTTTGCTTTACTGAAGACTTTATTAAAATAAAGCATATTGTTTCTTTACAATGTGGACTTCACTTATTTCTGTATCTATAGAAAACACACATGATCAAAATGTCAGACTCATTACAGTCCTCCGAGACAACCTGCTGTGCCGCCTACCTAAATAACATCAGTGGGTGAAACAGAGAGCCTGGTGTGTTTTTTATGCATGTTAGAGTTGCAAAATGTGTAATTGTCTAGTGCAAAGAAAAATGAAATAATTATAAATTTGAAAAAAAAAAGAGCTGAATTTCAGGATTAAAAATTTTGTACACGACTAGGAACATACAGCGGGGAAAATAAGTATTGAACACATCAAAATTTTTTTCAGTAAATATATTTCTAATGGGACTATTGACATGAAATTTTCACCAGATGTTGGTAACAACCCAAGTAATCCACACATATAAAGCAGTCAAAACAAATAAGTCCAAAAATTAAGTTATGTGTAATAAAGTGAATTGACACAGGGAAAAAGTATTGAACACATGAAGAAAAGGAGGTGCAAAAAGGCATGGAAAGCCAAAACACCAGCTGAAATCTGTCAGTATTTAGAAAGCAATCCTGCCCCTATCAGTGCAAATTAATATCAGCTGGTTTAGTCCTAATTGATGGCCTACAAAAAGGTTTCTTATTACCAAGGTGTCACACTAGAAGCATCTCATGATGGGTAAAAGCAAAGAGCTCTCTCAAGACCTTCGCAACCTTATTGTTGCAAAACATACTGATGGTATTGGTTACAGACGTATTTCTAAACTTCTGAATGTTCCAGTGAGCACCGTTGGGGCCATTATCCGGAAGTGGAAAGAACATCATTTCACCATAAACCGGCCACGACCAGGTGCTCCTCACAAGATTTCTAACAGAGGAGTTAAAAGAATAATCAGAAGAGTTGTCCAAGAGCGGAGAGCTTCAGAAAGACCTGGAATTAGCAGGTACAGTTGTTTCAAAGGAAAGTATAAGTAATGCACTCAACCGCCATGGCCTTTATGCACGCTCACCGCGCAAGACTCCATTTCTGAAGAAAAAGCATGTTGAAGCTCGTTTAAAGTTTGCTGCACAACATTTGGACAAGCCAATAAAATACTGGGAGAATATAGTCTGGTCAGATGAGACCAAAATTGAACTCTTTGGATGTCATAGCACACACCATGTTTGGAGGAGAAATAGCACTGCACATCACCCCAAAAACACCTTACCAACAGTGAAGTTTAGAGGTGGGAACATCATGGTGTGGGGCTGTTTCTCAGCATATGGTACTGGCAAACTTCATGTAATTAAAGAAAGGATGAATGGAGAAATGTACCGAGACATTCTTGATAAGAATCTGCTGCCATCTACCAGGATGCTGAAGATGAAACGAGGGTGGACATTTCAGCAAGACAATGATCCCAAACACACAGCCAGGAAAACTCTCAAGTGGTTTCAGAAAAAGAAAATAAAGCTGCTAGAATGGCCCAGTCCATCACCTGTGTAATCTAATTGAAAATCTATGGAAAGAACTGAAGATCAGAGTTCATAGAAGAGGCCACCAGAACCTTCATGATCTGAAGTGTGTATTGTAATGTTATTTTGCTGTGTGTCTGTACTGTGTGTTCTGAAAAAAACAGGACCAGGAGATAAACACGGCAATAGACCGACAGGTCAAGAGGAAGAAAATCAGCAAAAGAAGAAAGCTTTCAATATAATTTTTACAACTTTGCTTATAATGTTGTTTACTTTTGTTCCTATGTTAGTACTCACTGCGTGTTATAAAATAAACAACGACTGTTTTTTTTTTTATTGAATTTTGAATCCCATTTTGGGCTCTACCAGCAATTTCAGTCTGATTATCACACCATGGTTGAAAATTTACAACGAGGCTTATCTAAGATGCTTAAACCAGAGGAATTAGAGAACTGAGCCAGGACCAAGAGATGCACGTAGCCAAAACCAGCCAAAAGCCACGAGTGTCACAGCTCGGAACAACTCTGTTCTTTGATCTCAAGTGATAAATTCTTTTACAACCTCTCTGGGAAAATCTACCTAATCTACTTCCTCCCTTGGACTAAATCCCAGGTCTGGACTTTCAAAGGCCAGAGGCCAAAGTCAATGTACTCCCTTTAACCAAACACACACACTCATCTTGAAACCCAGTGACCTGAATCTGGGGAAGTATGAAGCTGTCACCTCACAGTAAGAGGGTCCTGGGTTTGATCCCCAGGAGGGGTGGCCAGGGTCCTTTCTGTGTGGAATTTGCATGTTCTCCCCGTGTCTGTGTGGGTTTCCTCCCACAGTCCAAAGATGTGCAAGTGAGGTGAACTGGAAATATAAAATTGTCCATGACTGTGTTTGATATAACCCTGTGAACTGATGAATCTTGTGTAATGAGTAACTACCGTTCCTGTCGTGAAGGTAACCAAAGAGTAAAACATGATGTTAAAATCCTAATAAATAAATAATCCTAAATCGGGATCTGATTTGGAAAAGAACTAAGCCAAGGTAATTCTACCAAAGACAATCCAACAATTGTCGCAATGCCTAGGGACAACATCCTGAGACATATTCAGCCCAAAAGTAAACTTTTATGTGTCCTTTGTATTTTGCTTTCTGTCTTTGACTCAAAAGATAGTGTTAGGAATTATGTTACACCAATATCCTGTATACAGGGCTAAAGAACATTTGTACTGCATGCTTAAATCACATATGTAACAATGACTATTTCACTGGTATTTGGATTTTGTTCTTTTATTATGTTAGTGATATTAAGAGTATTAAGTTTCCTTTGTGAGCCAACATTTTTGTGAAGACCTAAGCTTTTAGCATCACGTACTGACCACAAGTGGTTAACTTCCATGGTGGGCAGCACCTATTTTGTCACGTGATCTTAAGGAAAGTTCATCTTCCATTGGCTACATCTACTGCACACCACACCTCTCTAAGTGAGTTGAAATGAGGTGGCACAATAATTAAGGGTTTAGTTTCTTGAAGTTTGAAAGTTTTGAAAGAGTTTTAGAGCTCTTCCAAAAGTTCACGTCATCCACAGGTGATGCAGCATGCAGCTCACTCAGAAGAGTTGAAGAGTTCACACAGCTGATGCCGACACACGAATCGGCTCGGTTGTTCAGTTCACCGTTTGTGTTTTTGCAAGTTTGGATTTGACTTGAATTGTCTGCTTGACTTGAATTGTCTGCTTCTGAACTTCACCAACAGTCAAGGTAAATTTCTTATTCGGCTGCGTGTAGAGAACCCAACCTCTTCACCGAATTGCTCAGCCCGTGCTGATCTTTGAGCTCTACATCTGTACATCTACAAAGATGAAGAAAAGGAGATTGCTTCCATTTGATTAAATACCTCAGAATCAACAGTTGTTGGGTTTGAGGCACATGGGCTAAAGGTTGCCGGCACGGAAAGCCCCACTTCTTTACTGAACAGGCCAAGAGCAAAGAACCAACAGACATTAAGTGATATGACTATGGCGTCTCCCTGCAGAATCTTCCTTTATCGGCTGACAGAAACACGCCACACGTGCTCACGGGTGAAGTGCTTGGTTTAGATACTTTGCTTCCTCTATTAATCGATATCGTGCACTTAAATCTAAACTTTCTGGTTCTACTCCTATTCGATCCACTATAGATAAACATATATTATTTCCCAGTAATAGTTTACCTACAGGTTTATTCTTGTATCATTATCACTTAGTTATGTATTTTACTTATTAACTGTCATTATATTTGTTATGTTTTTTAGTTAAATAAACATTATAGCGATTCAGAATTTAGCTCTGTGAGTTTGATTACCTGGGTGAAAAAAATTATCGACTAACAAACTTATACCCTAACCCTAAACCCTAACCCTAACCCCTACCCTAGTTTCCTTGGTAATTTCTCATTAAAAATGCCAGTGGTGCCCCGTTATTGATTATTAGCTATTAATTATATAATGAATTATTATTATCAGTGTCTACAAGATACAGTCTAATACTACTACACAAAGCAGAAGCCATCAATTTTAAATGATCGCCAATTTTGCTGGGCTCATCTGTGGTGAAAAATTGCAAAATGGAAATGTATGGTGGCCTGATGAGTCAAACTGCTTTTGAAAATTATGGAAGCTGTTTTCTTCAGCCTGAAGAGAAATGCGTATCAGCGCCGATAGCTCGGGCTCATCTGTGAAGGCCGCAGTGGTGTTGAAGGGGGGCATGAATATGAGAGGCCGTGTAGGCCATAATTCTAAGTTGAATTCTCTCACACACACCATCATACTCTCTCACACACACTATCATACTCTCTCACACACACCATCATACTCTCTCACACACACCATCATACTCTCTCACACACACTATCATACTCTCTCACACACACCATCATACTCTCTCACACACACCATCATACTCTCTCACACACTATCATACTCTCTCACACACACCATCATACTCTCTCACACACACCATCATACTCTCTCACACACACCATCATACTCTCTCACACACACCATCATATTCTCTCACACACACTATCATACTCTCTCACACACACCATCATACTCTCTCACACACACCATCATACTCTCTCACACACTATCATACTCTCTCACACACACCATCATACTCTCTCACACACACCATCATACTCTCTCACACACACCATCATACTCTCTCACACACACCATCATACTCTCTCACACACACCATCATACTCTCTCACACACACCATCATACTCTCTCACACACACTATCATACTCTCTCACACACACTATCATACTCTCTCACACACACCATCATACTCTCTCACACACACTATCATACTCTCTCACACACACCATCATACTCTCTCACACACACTATCATACTCTCTCACACACACTATCATACTCTCTCTCACACACACCATCATACTCTCTCACACACACCATCATACTCTCTCACACACCATCAAGGTGTTAAAAGGAGGCCAGGAAGGAGGACAGGAAGTCAGATTGGCTTACAGCTGTAAGAACAGAGCCTGCACATAAATTGGTCTACAAAAAACATTTAAATCTGGCAGCAGACCTTTTAACAATGACTACACTTTTGTTGAGCTTTGTTGAACTAGCCATGATATTTCTACTTTCTACCTTTTTTACAAGGTCACTTTGGTTTGTGGAAATAAATGGTAATGAGGAGGACATACATGTTTTACTATTTTTGTCCATCACAATGAGATGCATTTAGAACATTGAAAGGAAAACTGACAGCATGGGACATACCAGCATGATTCTGGAAATATTATTTTGTGAGCTTAATGGATAAACACTGACAACTTTTTACTTTCTTTTAATTAGCCCGCAGTTAGAAGGAGGTGACAGTCAATTAAGTTTGGGTACACTGGAGGCACATTATGCATGTTTTTGTTCCCTAAAAAATTTATAGGAAAACTCAATATCAGTAGAAATTAGACATAGGGATATATTTTCTCCAAGATTACCTCCAACAATCAGAACTGGTCATCCTACATAAACAAATTACCTTCGGTTTGTCTCTTGAAATTCGTTGCTAAAGAATAGCTGTATGCTTTGGAATCATCAGGAGGAAATTATACAGGCACAAATAGCAACTTCAAATTGGTTAACTGACGTGTGTGTGTGTGTGTGAGAGAGAGCATACAGCAATGTCTGCGACTTTGGCTGACATTGTTAATAAGATTCTTCAAATCACCCCAAATGCAGATGAAAGGTACGTGCTAGGAGGACAACAGTCTTGCAACATCAGAAAACAGCGCTGGCATGCGCTGCAGGTGCTGGACCCAAATGGACATGCCTTCCATCACGGGTGTGCAACTGGCCAAAGAATTTACAATGTTCAAATTCCAAATTAGAGTTATTTGTGATAGTAATTAAAACATCGTAATGTATTTCTGATAAATGAAACAATGCAGTAATGTTAAAAAAAACAAAAAAAAACAAAAAAAAAACACAAAAAAAACGAGGACACCCCATATAATATTTAGATATTTATTATCAAGTTATGGACAGGTCAGGAAATCACTATTATACTGGTTAACAAAGATCTTGTCCCAAGCAAACAAATGTTTCTTATTTATTGTTGCATGCAGAAACCAAATATTTCAGAACAGTCTCAACAGCAAATAATCTGTCACTCAGGTGGATTAAGGTATCCTTAGTCCTTGTAGTCATACAATGACTGGTGTGGTACTTCTGTGGTCACTAGATGCTGTTGTCGTGTCAACCTCCACACCACTGTCCTCTAAATCTGTGATGACAAACTAAAAACAAACAAAACAAACACACACAATGCATTTAGAAAATGTTGGGGGTTAGCCTATTGCCAAACCATGAAATCTAAATGCTACAAATTACTTATTATTATTAATAATATGCAATATAAACATACTGCTTACATTATTTTTAAATAACTTACCGTAAATGTGTCATTGTCTAATGTACACTGCCTTTGATGTAAATGTATTGTCAATCATGAAGCCATTTAGTTTCTGGCCCTCGTGCAACTTTGGTGAAACCAGTTTGTTTCCTCATGCCATCAAAAGTTCAATACTGAAATCACAAAAATTGAATTTAGTTTCAAAACCAGTCTATAGCAATTCACCCAATACAATCAAATATTTAGAGAACAGTTACTCAAGAGAGCTTGGTCTCAATCTATAATGAATTACATTTTCTGTAATAAAAGAAAGATAACAAACTTTAATAGTACAAGTGACTAAGTTAGAATGAGCACTGAGACAGATTTTGAAATGTTAGACTGTAAGTCTGTAGCTTTCCATGTGCAGCAGCTTGTTTATGATTGTGTATACAAAATGAATCTATATTTTATTTTACTTATTAAGACCTACATAGGGAAGAGTCCAAAAGTTCCATGTAATTCGACTCGAATGTAGTGACACATTAATGTGGAGCAACTATAGCCATTAAAATGATAAAGTAATTTTATTTATTGTTCTTTAAGAAAGCTTCCAAAACAAAGTTTCTTATAAATGTGCTTTATGAGAACTCACTTACTTAGTTTGGCATTACTAGAACGTTTAAAACGTGTAATTTGCAGACGGTCCCTTACAAAGACGAATATTTATAAAATATCCCAATCTAAACCCGACTCTATCAGAAGCTAAATGAGTTTAATCATGTTTAGTGAACTCACCTGTCCCTGACTCTGGAGCCTCTGTTCTCTGTGGTTGAGGCTGATATGGAGGTCAGCACCTGGCTGATGGTTCGGATATAAAGCTTCACCGCATCTCTTCCTCCGCGGCCGCGTTTAGACTCCTGTCGGGCTGTCGGGTTTAAATCCACATTTCTGACATGGATGTGGCAGCGGTGGAAAAGTTTAAAATGTTAACAGGCCGATGCTCCATTGATTCTCTCTCGGTCCACTATCCTCTCCTATCAGTAATAATGAGGAAGGCGGGACATGTCTGTGAAATCCCGCGTCTTCCACCAATCAGGTACTGAGAATTTAATATTACTTCCGTTTCAATCAAACTCGTTTCCGTATCAATCAAACTCTCTCACACACACCATCAAACTCTCTCACACATACAACTATTCTTATTCACATGCACTATCATTCTGTTCCATAAACATGATTATTTGCATTCACATACACTATTTATTACGCTTACATATAATAATATTCTCTTACACATACAGTAGATCTTTGTTTTACATAGCTATAGTTATATGTGCAAGAGAGAATAGTGCTGTGTGTATGAGAGTATAATAGTAAATAAAAGAAAGTGTGATTATAGTTGTAAGAGGGTATAGTAGTATATGTGAAAGAGTATAGTAAACCATGTATGAGAGTATGATGGTGTGTGTGTGAGAGTATGATGGTGTGTGTGTGAGAGTATGATGGTGTGTGTGTGAGAGTATGATGGTGTGTGTGAGAGAGTATGATGGTGTGTGTGTGAGAGTATGATGGTGTGTGTGTGAGAGTATGATGGTGTGTGTGTGAGAGTATGATGGTGTGTGTGAGAGAATTCAACTTAGAATTATGGCCTACACGGCCTCTCATACATGAACACTGTGTTTTAAAACAACATGTGCTGTCCCTCTGAGACTGTCTGCTTGTTTTAGCAACACAATAATAATAAAAAATAAAAATCATCATTTTATCATCAGTTTTCCATTGCTGTTAAAGTAAAGGTGATGTAATTCAACTGTAAACATGCCACTGTACCAATGTCTTAAAACATGTTGCAGCCATCAAAGTTAGGATGAGTGTACATATAAAAAACAGCATAAAGTGTTTATTTCAAACATCTTATGTTCAAATTGTTGAGCTGAATTTAAGTCAAAGGGAATTTGCAAATCATTGCTGAGATTAAAGATATAAGAGTCATATGAACAGTAAACAGGTAGTTAAACTGTACAATGAAATTCTTTCTGTTAGTTAAAATAGCAAGGTGTCCATAAACCTTTGGTAACGTTTGCTTCTCCTCTGACCTCTGTGTTACAACGGCTGTGTTCATTTGGACGTAGGATCACATTCTCATGTACACATGTTATCTCCTCTATATAAACTCCATCCTCCCTGTAATAAAACTGAAGTTTACTTGGACTGTGTGATGAGTTTCTTCCCATGTGCACTCAGGTTTTGCAGGGCTGTTTCTCTCAGACTCATAGCAGCAAATGATGCTGGAGTAGAAGGTCTGAGCACCAAGATTTCTTAATGTTCTAGCACCTACTTTGATGTTCTAAAACTATAAGCACAATTAAACAAGAGGCATAAATAAAGAACTACAGACCAAGGTAAAAGTCATAGATATCATAATTAGCTTGTATTGTAAACATTGCTTGTGTGGTATTGTGCAAGGAGCATGGCAGATTTTCTTACTGTCCCAACTCTTACTGTACATATTTCTTTGAAAAATGCTACCTGTTCTGAAATTGTATGATAAGTAAATTGTAATAATGAATAATGTCATGTAAGCAGTAATTTTAGAGCTGTGCTTTTCTGAAGACTTTTAAATATTAAATATTAAAATATAGCTTATAGTTTCTTTACGATGTGGACTTCACTTATTTCTGTATCTTTAGTAAACACATGATCAAAATGTCATTAAATAAATAACAGCAGTGGGTGAAACAGAGAGCCTGGTGTGTGTTTTTATACTTGTTAGATTTCTCTGCAAACATATGTGGTGTCTCCAGTGCAAAGAAAAATTAAATAACTATAAATTATTATAAATATAAATGTTTTATGTTTGATATATAAATTTAAATATTTTAAATTTTAATATTTCCTAAAGAAACACGTCTGTAAGTCACTCTGAATGTTCTAAATGTAAATGTAAACAGATAAACGTGTTTAAATATTTTACACAAGTCCATACCTCAGTGTTTTCATTGTGTTCACACGTACTGGGTGTCAGTAGCTTTTGGACATTTGCTAAATAAATTAGCTTACATCAATTTGCATATTTCTATTTTGTATGGGGTGTTACATTTTACCTGTTCAAAACATAAACAGAATGTTTATTCTAAAAAAGCCTTATTTGAATAACAAATGGGACCCACTGTCACTGCAATAAGGCTATTTAGCAGAAATGATTAGCAGTTCAGAGCCTTCCATTATTCTACAGGTAAGAGACCATGATTATTATATTTCTTTTACCACTAATCCTGAGCAGCGGAAGATGCTTTGAAAATGTTATTAGCTAAGCTAGTGTAATGACAGTCCTAGTAAAGTAGCATTTGTAGCAACACAGCACTGCTTATTTGTAAAAATGCCTTTATTCTGTATTTGTCTTTTTTTTGACAAGTTTATGCTTGTTTTAATATTACTAACATGTCTGCATAAAATGAAAAGGTATGTAATAATTTACTTTGATAAAATGAAAAAAGTATTATAATTTTTTATATTTCTCAGTTACACTTTGTTTTATTGTCTCTTTGCAGGACAGAGATTCCAGAATGCTAAAAATAATTGAGAGTAACCAGTCGAATGATTCCACTTCAGTTGGTTATGTCTATAAAGAATGCTTTGCGACTGCAAATTATGACACCATTTTCTTTTTCTGCATCATGTCACTTTGCTTCCTGGTTGGAACTCCGGCCCATTCGTGGTGTCTCTGGTTCTATCTACGCGGTGGCTGGAGGATCAAAGCAAACCAGATGTTTCTCGTCCATCACATTATAATAGAGCTCATCGGCTGCATCGAAATCGCTATTCAAATATTGAATGAATTTGTCTTCCAAGACGAAACTGTGTTTTATGTGGATAATTTCATCTTTGGCGTGTCCCGGACCGGACGGCCGCTGATACAAACCTGTATTTGTATTGAACGGTACGTTGCAGTGATTCATCCAGTCATGTTTCTAAAATATAAAGCTAAGTACAAGCTTGCAGGGTTAGCAATGGTTTACTTGATTTCCTCTGGTTATGGTCTGTATGAGATTAATAATTACGAATTTCCTGATCCTGTTTTTAACTCTGTTTACTTTTTAGCTGTGATTGTAATGTTATTTTGCTGTGTGTCTGTACTGTGTGCACTGAAGAAAACAGGACCAGGAGATAAACACGGCAATAGGCCGACAGGTCAAGAGGAAGAAAATCAGCAAAAGAAGAAAGCTTTTAATATAATTTTTACAACTTTGCTTATAATGTTGTTGACTTACGTTCCTATGTTAGTGCTCACTGCGTGTTATGTAATAAAGGATGACTGGGTTTTGTATTATTGTGTTTTGGGTTCCATTCTGGGCTCTATAAGCATTTTCAGTCTGATAATCACACCATTGTTGAAAATGTACAAAGAGGGTTATCTAAGATGCTTAAATCAGAGGAATTAGGGAGCCAAAAGAGACGAATGGAAAGTGTCAGGAGAGTCATGAACGTTCTACTATACGTCATCCTCAGATGATATCCACTGATTAAACATTGATTCGTTTAAACATATTAATTATATACACTTTAATTACTGGTTATTTCACATTGTGTACATCTTATCTAAAATGATGTGGAGACACACTCTCATAAATATAATAGAAGACAAATAAAATGATACAAGAAGGAGCAGCAGTGGTGGAAAGAACTACTGTGAAAATACAGAAAATAGAAGAGCTACAAAAAGGTGTGGTGTTGAGGTACTGGACTAGTAATTTGAACATCACTGTTTTAAGCCTAACTAGATCCAGTTTAACATTTTTGTGACCTTCAACCCCTCAACTGCTTGGATTATAGTTGGTTACAACTGTAAGCTGCTTTAATTTCAATGAAGCATCTGATATATGTTATAAATGTAAGCTGCTGAATGTCGCTGGTTCAAGCCCCACTACTGCTTACTTCTACTGTTGGGCTCATACATGTAAATGTTTGAATTTTATGTTAATCATTACTGGTTTGATTACTGTAGAACTGTCTTTATTTTAAACATGTAACCTGCATGTATTTGACATGAAATTGTCCTAATTTACTTTATAAATAAACTGTTTTATAAGGTTTACAGACTTGTGTCTGCAATGATTTCAATGATTTTTTATTGTTTCTGATAACACATTTTAAGAGGTTTATTGTAAATATTTTAAATCTATGGCAAAATCTACATCAAAGTACAACCCCAAATCGGAAAAAGTTGGGGCAGTATGGAAAATGCAAATGGCATAAAAATGCAGTGTTCCTTACAACGGCGTATTAGGGCCACTTTAAAAATATAAATTTTTTTAAGTTTTGATTTCGAGAATAAAGTCAAAATATTACGAGATTAAAGTCGAAATAATTACGAGATTAAAGTTGAAATATTGCGGTAAACACAAGGGATGTTCATGATTTGTTATACTTTCAAATCGGTTTCACAAATTAAGAAATCCCTGATCTCCTGCACATCAGCACCAGTTTGTTATTAGTATAAGGACAATGAAATGGTTTTGCAGCAGTGGTGATTTCTCTAAGACTGCAAGGGAAGCTCAGCTTCCCCTAAAATGTCAAAAATGAAATGGTCTAATATGTACAGTTGTGTTAACATTTCATTGACTAAAAATGCGTTAGAACACGTTCATCTCGAAGACGAGTTCGTTCAGAATCAGCTACTTATCACAAATCGACTGACTCGAACTTGTCATACATTCCTGTAGCGTCAATGCATTTGCCCACAGAAGCTGAGCATCTATTCACTTCAATGGGACTGCATGGAATGTTTTTTTTCATTGCTTCGGTCATTGGATAAATGCCAGGATTTTGTCCCGCCCCCGGACGCTGAGCGTCTCTGGGGGTGAATGGAGCTGTGGGCGGGTCTGGATGCTGAGCTTCTGCTAGATGATTGGAGGATCAGTCGAAAGGCTGAATCCCGTTTTGATTGACAGCTATTTTGAGATCTACATGTCACTTAATCACTGGGAGCTTCAGTCCCATCGAAAATCGAAAGACATCTGCTGCAACCCATTTCAGGCCATTTTCTTGAAAAGGAACGGAGGGCAGAATTTATGTATAAATAAATTGACAAATTGTATGATGTAAGTCGACAATGAGCTTCCCCTCTTTGAAAGACCAGCAGCCACCACTGCTTTGCAGTAAACTGGGTTTATTTAGAAGAACATGCGCCAATGGTGCGTTCAGCATCTGCGTCGTCAGCAGTACTTCAACTGAGCCTTATGGACTAGTACGATAAACTAAAGCCGTATGCCATTGCTATGAATAATTGCATTGACATGTTTAATCATCATGTCATGTGGATGTAAGTGTACAATACAAACAACCACCCAAAAATAATCGCGGGTCATTAAATAACCACAGTAACACTCTCTGAACTGACAAACCTATGACAGCTGCTCACTCTCTGGCCATAATGTTTTGACTTTATTCTCATAATCATTTCTACTTGATTCTCGAAATAATTTCAACTTTATTCTCATAATATTTTGACTTTAATATCGAAATCGAAACTTATACGACTTAATTCTTGAAATCAAAACTTAAAATTTTTTTTTACTGTGGCCCTAATCCACCGTCGTAGTTCCTTACATTCACTTTGACTTTTATTTGATTGCAGACAGTTTGAACCCAAGTTTTACCAGTTTAAAACAAAAATAGAGTGTTTATGTCACATGTAAACAGCACTATCTGAATAGCAAATGAGACGCATTTAAATCGTTAAGCAGAAATTGTCAGCAGTTCAGAGCCGTCCATTATGCTACAGGTAAGAGACCCTGATTATTATGAAGGACACTTTGAAATATTATTAGCTAAGCTACAGTCTAATGCTAATGTTTGGACATTTCTGGTAAAATTCAATGTTTTGTTAATTGTTGTTGATTTTCTACAGAGCACAAAATTTAAAATGGTTTCTTTTTTTTGTGCAAACTTATTCGTCATAACGTTTGCACTGCCCATGTTTCCTTGTGATTATTCTAGTCTGTTTCATGCAGCAAACGGTAACTGTGCAATAAATAGTTTCTTTTCTGAATTATTTTCACTTAGAAAACGTGCAATTTATTGTATTAATATTACCAACATCTAAATCAAATGCAAATGCACATAATAATTAACACTGATAAAATGAAGAAGAGCATTATCATTAACAAATTGTCTCCTTGCAGGACAGAGATTCCAAATTGCTGAAAGTACTTGTAACTAACCAGCCTAATGATTTCACCTCATTTGGTTATGTCTATAAAGATTGCTTTGCAACTACAGATTACGGAATTATTTTCTGCTACTGCATCATGTCACTTTGCTTTGTGGTTGGAATTCCGGCCCATTCGTGGTGTCTCTGGAGCTATCTACGCGGCGGCTTAGTGTTAGTCATTAATGTTTTGATTACTATAGACCAATCCTTATATATAATATCTCAGGTTCATCCTGTCTGCAATGAAATTAAATTCAAAGTAAATTCATAGCTGTCCCACTGCTGAGCTCCTGCAAGTGCCAGGGACTTTTCCCCTTTATATAGTGATTCAGGCAATGGTTAACTAGAACCTTCGCGTAAGAACGGGAGGGAGTTGGCCAGACTCTTCCCCTTTCTGGGCATTGCACCAAGTTTCATAACAATGTCTCAAGGTTGGTTGAGGCAAGGGTTTGTGCATTTCAGCTTCCCAGTTTCAAAATAATTGTTCCTCTTATCCCGTAAGAGGAATCCTTCTGCAAGTGAGTCAGGGCCGCAACCGAAGCCAAAACACATTACTAGACCATATCAAGGTTGATCCATTCCAGATCTGGATAAGACTGCGTTCTTTTGCGTACCGCCCAGCATCCGGGTCCATAAAGCCCCATGCATTTGGAGGTTACTTACGTCATCAAAAATACCTACTCCAGGTTTTGAACATATCTTTACAAATTTAAATCTGGAGACTGAGACGATCTACATCTAACAGAATTACATCCACACTTACAATTTATTAGTTAAATACATCAGTAAATTTACCATTTATTTAGATACATTTCTTTAAACAATATTATTATTTAAATTATATTAGTATGATTATTTATAGACTGTGTAGACCTTCAACCATCTTGATCAAATTATTTATGGACATAAACATACTTAAAACCTGATAATAAAGACACAAAATTGGGGGAGGGTGTGCTTTTTTCCCCCCATGATTGTACCTTATGGTTGGTTCTGGGAGTGGCGTCTAGTTTAAAAGACGTTGTTCTATTGTAAATTGTAATAATAAATAAACACACATGCTCATAATGTCGAACTCATTACAGTCCTGAGAGAGAACCTGCTGTGCCACACACCTAAATAACAGCAGTGGGTGAAAACAGGGAGCCTGGTGTGTGTTTCCATGCATGTTAGATTTCTTTACAATTATCTGTAACTGTTTAAAGAAACATCTACAAGTACATGAGAAGACTCGCGCCTCTGATGGTCCTGGGCCAGTGAGGGCTGGCGTGTGGATGAGGTTGTAAATGCAGTTCACAATTACGTATGTCTTTTTTTGGAAAACCCTTCCCACACACAAATTAAGAAAAATGACTCAGTTAAATCTACAGAAATGCTACTTATGCTAAACTCCACTGATGTCCTAGTGGGTCCAAAATGAAACATCCTTTGTTAGAAAACAGAGGCTGTATTTATTTCAGACAGCTGAGGTCTCATTATGTAACGTAAAATATTTATTTGTGAAAAATATCAGTAATTTAATTCATTAAATCATTAGTATTAAAACATTATAGTTTTTATACATTTTAGAAACAAACCAGCTTATTTTTTTGGATGTTTTATGTTTGACAAAGTTAGACAAGAACTGTTTGTAACAGTGATTTTACGTTCATACTCATGAACACTTTTTCACTGCTTTTTATTTTAAGTAGTTTCCTTCAAAAACAACTACTTTTAAAAAAATGTAGGTTTTTTGTACTAGAGTAAGAAAATATTAACTGAAGAAACACTTCTGTAAGTCACTCTGAATGTTCTAAATCTAAATGTAGACAGATAAACATGTTTAAATATTTTACATAAATTCATAACTCAGTGTTTTCATTGTGTTCACACGTACTGGGTGTCAGTAGCTTTTGGACATTTGCTAAATAAATCAGCTCGTAGTAATTTGTATTTTTTATCTTTTGATTTGTATGACGTAAAATTCATCTGAAAAAAGCACTATTTGAATAACAAATGGGACCCATCGTCATTGAAATATGGCTATTTAGCACAAATGGTTTGCAGTTCAGAGCCTTCAATCATTCTACAGGTAAGAGACCATGATTATTGTTTGTCTTTTATTACTAATCCTGAGCAGCGAGAGATGCTTTACAAATTTTATTAGCTAAACTTCAGTCTTAGGACAGTCCTGGTCAAATTCAATTATGTGTCAGAAATAAAAAAAAATACCTGCCTTGGTTTTTTAGTACATTTAATAAACTAGTAGCTTTTGTAGCAGCACAGCACTGCTTATTAAAAACAAATTATTTGTAATATTACAGTTTTTTTTTTAAGTTTATGCTTGTTCTAATAATACTAAAGTCTAAATAAAATTCTAATTTATGTATTAATTTACTTTGGTAAAATTATCATTACCATTTTTTTACATTCATCAGTTACTCTTCGACTTATTGTCTTCTTGCAGGACAGAGATTCCAGAATGGTGAAAATACTTTTGACTAACCAGTCGAATGATTCCACTTCATTTGGTTATGCCTATAAAGAATGCTTTGCAGTTACATTGTATGTGTTGATTCACGGCTACAGCATCATGTCACTTGCTTCCTTGTTGGAATTCCGGCCCATTCGTGGTGTCTCTGGTTCTATCTACACGGCAGCTGGAGAATCAAAGCAAACCAGATGTTTCTCGTCAATCACATTATAATAGAGCTCATCGCATGTGTCGGAAATGCTATTCAAATATTCAATGATCTTCTCTTTCTAAACGAAACTATTTTTAGCCTAAATTATTTCATCTTTGGTGTGTCCCGGACTGGAAGGCCGCTGATACAAACCTGTATTTGTATTGAACGGTACGTTGCAGTGATTCATCCAGTCACGTTTCTAAAATATAAAGCTATAAAGTACAAGCTTGCAGCAGTAGTAATGGTTTACCTGATTTCCTTGGGCTACAGTCTGTATCAGATCACCTACCAGAAATTTCCTGATCTCATTTTCAACTCGATTTACTTTTTATCTGTGATTACAATTATATTTTGCTGTGTGTCTGTACTGTGTGCTCTGAAAAAAACAGGACCAGGAGATAAACACGACAATAGACCGACAGGTCAAGAGGAAGAAAATCAGCAAAAGAAGAAAGCTTTTAATATCATTTTTACAACTTTTATTATAATGTTGTTATGTTCCTTTGTTAATACTCTCGGTCTGTTATGTAATAAATGACAACTTGGTTTTGTTTTATTGTATTTTTGGTCCCATTTTTGTCTCTACCAGCGATCTCAGTCTGATTATCACACCATTGTTGAAGATTTACAAAGAGGGTTACCTAAGAGGCTAGATCAGACTTAAAGGCTTAAACCAGAGGAATTAGACCTGACCCAGGACCAGGAGATACACATAGCAAAAACCTGACAAGAGATGCAGAAAACCAGCAAAAGCGAAACACTTTCAATATTTTCTTTAAAGCACTTCTCATTATTTTATTGACCAACCTTCCCCAGGTGTTACTTACCATTTTAGAATTCATATACATAGAAAATGGGGAAGGTAAACACTGTATTCTAAAGCAACATGTGCTGTCCCTCTGAGACTCTTTGCTTGTTTCAGTAACACAATGCCATGGTACATTCTGCATGTGTTGCAAGCAGCTGAAGTGTCATAATAGGCAGCAAACCAAAATTCTAATTTCTCAAAAGCTACAATTTTCATGTTTCCAAATGCTGTTACAATGAAAGGTGACGTAACTTAATGACAAACATGCCACTGTACCAATGTTTAGAACATGTTGCAGCCATCGAAGTTAGAATAAGTGTACATGTACAAACAGAATAAAGTGTTTATTCTAAACATCTCATATTCAAACTGTTTAACTGAATTCAATTGCTGAGATTAAGGTTTAAGAGTTTTATTGTCATCTGCATGGTGAACAGGCAGTTACACTGTACAATGAAGTTTTAACTGTTAGGTAAAATATCAAGGTGTCCATAAACTTTTGGTAACCCTAACCCTAACACTTACATTGCTAGTAATAAGGAAAAAATATTTGACATAAGTAAATCTGTCAAACAATTAAACAAAGGCATAAGTAAAGAACTAAAGACCAGGTAAAATACATAGATATAATACAACCCCTGGCAAAAATTATGGAATCACCACTCTTGGAAGATGTTCTTTCAATTGTTTAATTTTGTAGAAAAAATAAAAATCACAGACATGCCACAAAACTATCCTTTCTAAAACTGTCAACCCTCTGGCATTAAGAAACAATAAAAAAAGAAACAAATATAATAGTTGTGGTCAGTTACAATTGCTTTTTTTTTAGATCAAGTAGAGGGAAAAAAATATGGAATCACTCAAATCTGAGGAAAAAATTATGGAATCATTAGAAAACACTGCACCATTATTACTTTGTTGCACCACCTCTGGCTTTTATAATGGTTTAAACTCTCTGAGGCATGGAGTTAACTAATGACAAACAGTATTCTTCATCAATCTGCCTTCAACTGTCTCTTGCTGTTGCCAGATCAGCTTTGCAGGTTGGAACCTTGTCATTGACCATTTTCTTCAATTTCCACCAGAGATTTTCAAATGGATTGAGATCCGGACTATTTGCAGGCCATGCCATTGACATTATATGTTTTCTTGAAGGAAAGTTTTCACGTCCTTTGCCCTATGGCAAGATGCATTATCATCTTGAAAAATGAAGTCATCATCACCAAACATCCTTTCAACTGATGGAATAAGAAAAGCGTCCAAAATTTCAATGTGGACTTTGGCATTTATTGAAGACCATCTCCCCTGTGCCTTTACCTGACATGCAGGCCCATATCATCAACAACTGTGGAAATTAACATGTTTTCTTTAGGCAGTTATCTTCATAAATTTCATTGGACAGACACCAAACAAAAGTTCCAGCATCATCACCTTGCCCAATGCAGATTCGCGATTCATCACTGAAGATCACTTTTATCCAGTCACCCACAGTCCACGATTGCTTTTCTTTAGCCTACTTTAACCTTGTTCTTTTCTTTTTAGGTGTTAATGATGGCTTTTGTTTGGCTTTTCTGTATGTAAATCCCATTTCTTTTAGGTGATTTCTTACAGTTCAGTCACAGACATTGACTCCACTTTCCGGGCACTTGTTTCTCATTTGTTTTGTTGTGCATTTTCTGTTTTCAAGACATATTGCTTTAAGTTTTCTATCTTGATGCTTTGATGTCTTACTTGGTCTACCAGTATGCTTCCCTTTTACAACCTTCCCATTTTGTTTGTACTTGGTCCAGATTTTAAACACAGCTTACTGGGAACAACCAACATCTTTTGCGACATTCCACAATGATTTATCTTCTTGAAGGAGTTTTATAATCCTCTCATTTGTTTCAACTGACATATCTTGTGTTGGAACCATGATTCATGACAATCTGCTTTGTGCAACAGCTCTCCGAGGTGTAAGCACTCTTTTTAAACTGAAGAATAATTAGCAAATCTAATCTGCTGCAGATGTTTTGTTTTTAAACTGCAAATTACAGAGTGATTCCATAATTTTTTCCTCAGATTTGAGTGATTCCATATTTTTTTCCTCTACTTGATCTAAAAAAAGCAATTGTGACTGACCACAACTATTATATTTGTTTCTTTTTTTTTATTGTTTCTTAATGCCAGAAGGTTGACATTTTGAAAAATGATAGTTTTGTGGCATGTCTGTGATTTATATTTTTTCTACAAAATTAAACAATTGACAGAACATCTTCCAAGAGTGGTGATTTCATAATTTTTGCCAGGGGTTGTAGTTAGCTTGTATTGTAAACATTGCTTGTGTGGTATTGTGCAGGAGCATGGAGTTTTCTAATTAGAGTTTTTTTGCTGTCCCAACTTTTTTGGAATTGTGGTGGTATGTATTTCCTAAAAAAAAGCCTGTGTACTTGTTCTAGAATTGTATGATAAGCAAATTGAAATACTGAATAATAACATGCACAGTAAAATATGAACTAAATAAAGCATATTGTTTCTTTACAATGTGGACTTCACTTATTTCTGTATCTGTAGTAAACATTCATGATCAAAATGTCAGACTCATTACAGACAGAGTCTTGAGAGACGACCTGCTGTGCCGCCTACATAAATAACAGCAGTGGGTGAAACAGAGATCCTGGTGTGTGTTTCCATGCATGTTTGATTCCTCTAGAAAACAGAGTTTGTATTTATTTTGGACAGCTGAGGTACCATTATGAAATCTATTTGTTAAATATCAGTAATTTTACCATTAATTTAATTTACATTTAATTATTAGTATTACAACGTTGTACAATAAAATATTCATACATGTTGAAAACAAACCAGCTGACCTTCATGATTTCACGTTCAAGCTCAACTCATGCAAACAACCACTCAAGTTTCTCCATTTATTAGTTAAGCTGAATAAAGTTTCATAGATTTAGCTTGTACTAGAGTAAGAATTTTTACTGTAGAAACACTTATGTGAGTCACTCAGGATAAAAAAGTCTACTGAATGTTCCAAATCTAAATGTAAACAGATAAAAGTGTTTAAATATATTACACACATTCATACCTCAGTGTTTTTACTGTGTCGGGAGCTTTTGGATATTTGCTAAATAAATCAGCTCATATCAATTTGTATTTTTGTGATCAATTTTACCAGTTTAAAATAAAAACAGAGTGTTTATGTAAAATGTAAACAGAACTATTTGAATAGCAAATGAGAACCATTGAAATTGTTAAGCAGAAGTAGTTAGCAGTTCAGAGACTTCTATTATACTACAGGTAAGAGAATATGATTATTATGAAGGATACTTTAAAATATTAGCTAAGTTACAGTCTAATGTGAAGGTTTGGACAATTATGGTCAAATTCAAGGTTTTCCTTTAGATAAGCTTTAGTCTAAATAATCAAAAATAATAATATTGTTTCTGAATTATAAACATGCAGTTTAACAAGTAGTGTCCAAAATTTCACTTCAGACCAGAAGTAAACTTACTTATGTAAGTGATTTTACTTACACGCTCAACCCATAACATACACGTTTTACCCTGCTTCTTATTTTCATTTGTTTACTTTGCAAACAACCGTTTGTTTCTCTATTTATTTATAATCTTCAGCTCTTTTTTGACTGGTCTGTGGGTCATTTAAAGATAATTTGTTAACTAAGCTGTTCTAACACAAAGCGTAAAACGAATCTACACAGTAATCAAGTTTTTTAATACATGCTTGTGTTAATATTACTACTAAATAAAATTCAAATGCACATAATAATGAACACTGATCAAATAAAGAAGAGCATTATCATCAATAAATTTTCTCCTTGCAGCACAGAGATTCCAGAATGCTGAAAATAATTGTGACTAACCAGTCGGATGTTTCCACTTCACTTGGTTATGCTTACAAACTTTGCTTTGCAACTACAGATTATGTAATTATTTTCTGCTACTGCATCATGTCACTTTGCTTTGTGGTTGGAACTCCGGCCCATTCGTGGTGTCTCTGGCTGTATCTACGTGGCGGCTGGAGGATCAAAGCGAACCAGATGTTTCTCGTCCATCACATTATAATAGAGCTCATCGCATGTGTCAGAAATGCTATTGAAATATTTAATGAATTTGTCTTCCAAAATTATGCTATGTTTATCATGGATTATTTCATCTTTGGTGTGTCCTGGGTTGGAAGGCCGCTGATACAAACCTGTATTTGCATTGAACAGTATGTTGCAGTGCTTCATCCAGTCATGTTTCTAAAATATAAAGCTATGAAGTACAAGCTTGCAGCAGTAGCAATGGTTTACCTGATTTCCTCGGGTTATGGTTTGTTTGAGATGTTCTACTGGGAACTTCCTGATCCCATTTTCAACTCTATTTACTTTTTAGCTGTGATTGTAATTATATTTTGCTGTGTGTCTGTACTGTGTGCTCTGAAGAAAACAGGACCAGGAGATAAACACGGCAATAGACCGACAGGTCAAGTGGAAGAAAATCAGCAAAAGAAGAAAGCTTTTAATATCATTTTTACAACTTTGCTTATAATGTTGTTCACGTATGTTCCTTTGTTAGTGGTCACTGTATGTTATGTAATAAAGGACAATTTTGTTTTGTATTATTGTGTTTTGAATCCCATTTTCAGCTCTATAAGCACTTTCAGTTTGATGATTACACCATTGTTAAAAATGCACAAAGAGGGTTATCTAAGATGCTTTAACCAGAGGAATTAGAGAAATGAAAGAAACGTGAACGTTCTACCCTATTGGTTTAAGCCTAACTAGATCCAGTTTAAAATTTTTATGACATTGATCAAGGCATTTACCCCTCAACTGCTTATATTATAGTTGGTTACAACTGTAAGCTGCTTTAAATTTAAAGAAGCATCTGATATATGTCATAGATGTAAGCTGCTGAATTCATGTGTTGATTACCATAGACTAATCCTTATTATAATCCTTATTATAATCCATATTAAACCTGCAACCCGCATGTATGTGACATTAAATAGTCTTCATTTATTTTATTAATAAAGTCTAATGTTTTCATACATTTGTGTCTTTGTATTTCAATGAAAAAATGTAATAAGTTTATTGTGAATATTATACAAATATGGCAACATCTGCATTAAAATCATTAAAGTCAATACAGAAACTTAGATTATTAATCAACTGGTGTAGAAATGTAATTTAACTTCAGAGCTTTAACTTAAATGCTCATTTAACATTAATGTAATTCCTCATGAATAATTATGACTTCTTTATGCCCATTTTAAAAGGGCTAGATGTAACAGCAGCCATTACAAAATACAGTCCGAAATATTGAAAACCCCTCATCTAAACAGGTATTATGTACAATTTAATGCAATTATACAACAATATTTATTGATACATACAAGCATTTTCATAGCATGGGTCGACAAAATGCGACGTGTTGCTGAACGCCCATGTGCATTATTATTTACCCCAGCCTCAGTACTTAGAGGAACGTACTCTTGCCTTGCAAAACCATTAATTAGCAATTTCAATTCAATGGTTTTAGTGCTGCAGCTGCTTTCTTTAAATCTGCATTATGCCACACAAGTTTGAAAGCTAATTTACACTTGACATTTGGGCATACCAGCCATCTTTATCTATAATGTAATTTTTACACTGTTAAATGTAACACTGCAATTTAACATTTTCACTAGCACACACACGTCTATTCATATTACACTGTAAAAATTGCTGTAAATTTACAGTAAAATACTGTTTTTATAATATACAGTGTTATACTGTATATATTTGGGCATACAGTGTATCACAAAAGTGAGTACACCCCTCACATTTCTGCAGATATTTAAGTATATCTTTTCATGGGACAACACTGACAAAATGACACTTTGACACAATGAAAAGTAGTCTGTGTGCAGCTTATATAACAGTGTAAATTTATTCTTCCCTCAAAATAACTCGATATACAGCCATTAATGTCTAAACCACCGGCAACAAAAGTGAGTACACCCCTAAGAGACTACACCCCTAAATGTCCAAATTGAGCACTGCTTGTCATTTTCCCTCCAAAATGTCATGTGATTTGTTAGTGTTACTAGGTCTCAGGTGTGCATAGGGAGCAGGTGTGTTCAATTTAGTAGTACAGCTCTCACACTCTCTCATACTGGTCACTGAAAGTTCCAACATGGCACCTCATGGCAAAGAACTCTCTGAGGATCTTAAAAGACGAATTGTTGCGCTACATGAAGATGGCCAAGGCTACAAGAAGATTGCCAACACCCTGAAACTGAGCTGCAGCACAGTGGCCAAGATCATTCAGCATTTTAAAAGAGCAGGGTCCACTCAGAACAGACCTCGCGTTGGTCGTCCAAAGAAGCTGAGTGCACGTGCTCAGTGTCACATCCAACTGCTGTCTTTGAAAGATAGGCGCAGGAGTGCTGTCAGCATTGCTGCAGAGATTGAAAAGGTGGGGGGTCAGCCTGTCAGTGCTCAGACCATACGCCGCACACTACATCAAATTGGTCTGCATGGCTGTCACCCCAGAAGGAAGCCTCCTCTGAAGTCTCTACACAAGAAAGCCCGCAAACAGTTTGCTGAAGACATGTCAACAAAGGACATGGATTACTGGAACCATGTCCTATGGTCTGATGAGACCAAGATTAATTTGTTTGGTTCAGATGGTCTCAAGCATGTGTGGCGGCAATCAGGTGAGGAGTACAAAGATAAGTGTGTCATGCCTACAGTCAAGTATGGTGGTGGGAATGCCATGGTCTGGGGCTGCATGAGTGCAGCAGGTGTTGGGGAGTTACATTTCATTGAGGGACACATGAACTCCAATATGTACTGTGAAATACTGAAGCAGAGCATGATCCCCTCCCTCCGGAAACTGGGTCGCAGGGCAGTGTTCCAGCATGATAATGACCCCAAACACACCTCTAAGACGACCACTGCTTTATTGAAGAGGCTGAGGGTAAAGGTGATGGACTGGCCAAGCATGTCTCCAGACCTAAACCCAATAGAACATCTTTGGGGCATCCTCAAGCGGAAGGTGGAGGAGCGCAAAGTCTCGAATATCCGCCAGCTCCGTGATGTCGTCATGGAGGAGTGGAAAAGCATTCCAGTGGCAACCTGTGAAGCTCTGGTAAACTCCATGCCCAGGAGAGTTAAGGCAGTTCTGGGAAATAATGGTGGCCACACAAAATATTGACACTTCAGGAACTTTCACTAAGGGGTGTACTCACTTTTGTTGCCAGTGGTTTAGACATTAATGGCTGTATATTGAGTTATTTTGAGGGAAGAATAAATTTACACTGTTATATAAGCTGCACACAGACTACTTTTCATTGTGTCAAAGTGTCATTTTGTCAGTGTTGTCCCATGAAAAGATATACTTAAATATCTGCAGAAATGTGAGGGGTGTACTCACTTTTGTGATACACTGTATATGGACGTGCCTTAGTTTACAGTAAAATACATGAAACCGTAATGCATGATTGGATTTCAGTTTTTAAGGTGCCAACACTGTTTTTTTTTTTTTATCAGCGTCAGCAAAATGCAGTATTGTTTGATTCTGAATCCAGTTTTAGTATACGTCTATACGTCTATATTCGTGTGGTAAACCACGCTTAAGGAAACAACAATATTGGTTTTTAGATCGGGTCCATTCAAATGTGCCTGGACAGTTGAGGTGGTTGAATCGCAAACTTTATTCACATCCTTTTTTTTCTTTTGTAGTCTATTTTAAGGGCTTGTATTAGAATATGATGTTATGTTAGGTTATTTTTAAACTTTATTTTTGAGCATAAAATTGTAAATGTTCACAAAAACCGGCAACAATTTTGGGGGTTTGTTAGAAGAAATTGTTGAATACAGCGTGTTTGTGTTCAAAACTCAAAACAAAATTCACTGTTTAAATAAAAGAGGAACTAAAAAGAGAATTGTGTTTGTTTTGTGTACACTTAAGTTTAGTAAAGATATCTTAGTTTTTATTGTACTATCAATTAGTGCAGTGTGTACGGTAGTTATGGTAATTAACTGGTAACCTTTTACAGTTCTATTACAGTAACCTATTACAATTCAGTTTTGGCAACTATGTTGGAAATGTACAGTATATTACTGTAAGCTCACAGTAATTTTACTGTAAAATTATGGAAATTAACTGTTAACACATTACAGTTATTTACTGTACAATTACAATACTCTGCTGCCAGTAAAGTACTGTAAATTCACAATAATTTCTGTACAGTGTATCTGAATGTTCTACCTTACCAATTCTTTGTAACGAGTGGCACGGTGGGTAGCCCTGTTGCCTCACAGCAAGAAGGTCCTGTGTTTGATTCCCAGGTGGAGCGGTATGGGTCCTTTCTGTGTAGAGTTTGCATGTTCTCCTCATGTCAGTGGGCCAGTCAGGTTAATTTTAGTTACTAAAATTGCCCTTAGGTGTAGACGTGTGTGTTTGCCTGTGATGGACTGGCAACCTGTCTAGGTCCATGGCACAGCAGAGATTCAAACTTGAGAGCTCGAGATGCCAGCAGTGGTGGGCTGGCGTACCGCCCAGTGGTCATTATGTGTCCTATAGTTAATGTACAGCTGCCAGTTTCACACTAAATAAACCCGGCTAAATGCCGTGTGATGGACTGGCGACCCTTCGCCCGGTGAATAGGACCCACCGCAACCCTGAATAGGTTAAAGTGATGGTAAAACAGACAATGATTGAATGAATGAATGAAAAAAAAGGATTTTTTCCCCTTTGTGCTGGTTGTTAGCTGTGCACAAACTACACGCCTGTATTATTGTGTTATGATTAAAGAAATCCTCAACTCCATTGTTTATCAGAAATATAGTTTAATAATCTGTACTATAAATATCTTTATCTAGAGAGTCTCCTCAGATCTAATTTCTTTATTATCTTCATGGGATGTTTTCATATTTCACCACCAGTTTATCCTGTTCCAGGTTCATCCAGGTTCCATCTGAGCACCTGCAAAAAAAAAAAACAACAGTTGGATTAACTATTATTAACTAGTAGGCTCTCAGGAAGCAGGATCCAGGGTTCGAATCCCCAAGTTTGCACGGAGAAGGGGGAGTTTGAGAACCAGTGATAGACTGGCGTCCTGGCCAGGCAATGTTTCTGCATTGTGCCAGGTGATTTCACCGAAGTCGGACCCATTGTGACCCTGACCAGGAAGATAAAGCGGTTCTATTACGTGAAAATGAAATGAAGAAAACAGAATTAAATAGGAAAAGTTCATCAAAATGACCTTGTTTACTTGTCGTTCTGCCTTGAAAATGTTTCAGGTCTAATAAGCTCAAGTTAAGCTAGTTATGTAGTTTTACACCCGGTTATACCCACATCCAGAGTTTTAATAAGAATTCATAAGAGTTTTTAACACTGAATCATCTGCAGTGATGTTTAAATGTGCTTGATTCTGCATGTCAGAAGCTTTTGGACAGGAAATAAATCAACCCGAAGCAATTTACATTTACATTTCCCTCGCTTGGTTTGTATAGGGGTGTAAAATTCACCTGTTTAAAACATAAACAAAGTATTTGAATATCAAATGGGAGCCACTGTCATCGAAATATTGTTATTCGACATAAGCTGGCCAGAGCCTTGATTATTCAACAGGTAGGTGAGCGTGTTTATTCTATTTTTTAAATGTTGATTTAAATGTTATTAGCTAAGCTTCAGGTTTGGACACTTCTGGACTGATTCCATATAGAAATAAGTTAACAAATTCTATAGAGAATATTTTATATAAGCTTTTTTTAGTTCATGTAATTGCCACACCTTTCTCTGACGCCACATTTTGGTTGATTTTTTATAATACGGTGTATTTAGTAATAAATGTTCATTGAAATATGCAAAAGTTCTTTACTGTAAAGGATCTGTGATTGGTCTTACTTAGAAAATATATACCAAATACTGTATAAAATTTGTAAATAATTTTGTGGTTTCAATCATTTTGCAGGAGAAAAAGTTAATGATATGTTAAATCTACTGTACGTGCATCCATGGACTGCTAGCAAATTATAAACAATTAACAAAGCCTTAAATTAATGCATTTTTACTATTATCATTATTATTGTTTTTATTACAAACCCAGTTCTAGGTACAATTTCTTGCTCTTCATGAACATTAATTGCTTCTGATTCTGTAAGTATTTGAACAGACTGTAGATAGTGAACGTTTCTACATTTCCTGTGGTTTGTCACGACCGGGGCTAAGGCAAGACAATGGGGGGCGGACACACACGCAGAGATGTCAAATTAAACAAAGGTTTTATTGATAACACAAGCTAAACACAAAGGCTAGTAACATAGCTAGTAACAGGAGCTAAACAAAGGAGCGAGTAACATAGCTAGTAACAGGAGCTAAACAAAGGAGCAAGTAACATAGCTAGTAACAGGAGCTATACACAGGCTTACAGAGCTAACAGAGCTAAAAGAGCTAACAGAGCTAACAGAGCTAACAGAGCTAACAGAGCTTACAGAGCTTACAGAGCTTACAGAGCTTACAGAGCTTACAGAGCATAATCGAGTCCTGACCAAAAGTCCACACCAGAGCAGTTCAACATAGCAACATTATAACAAAACAGTTACAAAACAGTTCCCACTGTAGTGCTCCAGTGCACCTCTTAAATAGAGGGCAGCTGGAGCCAATTAGTCCTGGGGAACCAATCATGAGCTAGGGTGTGGCAGGAGACAGAGTGTGCTCATGGAGAGGGGGCGTGGCACATCAAAGCACCAGAGCACACAGAGGCTTGGTGTGACATAACCCCCCCCTAAAGGCACTTCTCCTGGAGTGCCTAAAAAACACAAACCACAAGGAGGTCCTGGGCCCTGCGGGGCAAATTTAAAGTCATTAGGCTTGTTCGAGATGAACTGCGCCTCGCCTTGGTGGTCAGCGAGAGCTGCCGGTTGCAGTTGGGGGAGGAGGTTAAAAGAAAGCCGTCAAGTCGGACAGTCGCCACCTGCAACCCACGTGAGCTACAGCGGATCTCGCGGCGTTTGCGTTCTTCGTGGCTGATGAAGTGAATGCAGTAGAAATCGCTCTGCTTTTGCGTGAAATCGAACTAAACATTCTTGATCATTGAGCAGGTTAAACCCAGCGTTTGTTTTCCAAATCCATAGTGGTGAATATAGATGACCATAAAGTGTCAAACTAAGCTTCTGTAAAATCTGTAAATAAATATAGTTTTACTCATCATTCATTTATCTTGTAGATTGGTGAAAAAGAAAAGTTCTAACAAACATGTTATCAAACACATATTTATGTTATTGAATAGATTTAAATGTGTCTACAAAAATTTAAATGAATAGACCTAAACTAAGTAGCCTATTTTTCAAGACCGTCTATTGAAACATTTCACATGAAAACGTGTGAATACATAATTTCAAATATATGGTTTGTTCAAGGTAGAATTAGTGAATATGATAAAACAATGTACGTAAAAGTGTTCTAGAAATAATTAGATGGAAATTATAAAGTGCACTCAATCAGAGCTTAATCATTATGGTTGTGTAAATAGACTGCAATTATATTGTGTCAAAGTGGCTTAAAGTCCAAACTGTCTAATTATATTGTCTACGTAAGGACTTAATCACATTTACCCTTCTTTAGGCTTGTTCCAAAAATACAACATTTTGTAGAGGATGTTGTCCCCCTCTATAGTCTCTCAGAATTTAAAGGTCATTTCAGACTCTCCAAAGGACAAGTGGAGGTACGCTATGATAACCTTCTTTTCTCTCACTTACTATGTAGGGTCTTATAAGCACCATTGGCCCTGTCTATATGAATCCACAGCAGACAACATTGACACTGACAAAGAGTGTCCTAGCCTGTCTGTGGACACTGTCGAACCAGGAGTCATATAGGGGTATTTCAGACAGATTCAATATCACAAAATCCACTCTTGTTTTGTACTCTGGTAAATACGCACATGGCACACCACATTTCCTGGCCTTTAGGACAAATCCTGCACAATTCTTTGTTAGGCTTTCAAGCAGCTGGATTTCCAAACACTATCTGTGCAGTAGATAGATGCCACATTCATATTCAGAAGCCACACTGTGACAACCCCCTGGCATATTTTAACAGGAAACAGTTCTATTCTATCATTCTCACTGGATTTTGTGACAGTCACCAGCAGTTCACCCACATCAGCGTGGGTCATCCTGGTAGCTGGCATGATGCCAGAGCCTTTCGCCTCACAGAGGTTGCTTGTCTTTTAGAAGAAGATCCCCTGTCCCTGGTCCCACAAGGGATGTATATAATTGGGGATTCATCCTACCCTCTATTGCCCCAACTGATGAGGCCTTACAGAGACAATGGGCACTTGACAGGTAGGCCTTCGGCAAAGTTTAGGAGACTCCAATGCCTGCACATGAGGAATGTCCAGTCCATCAGCTCAGCAGTGTCTGTTGCATTCTACACAGTGTTTGCTTGGAGCCAGGAGACCATGGCGATGATGTGCAGGATGAAGAGGATGATGAACAGCATTCACTACAACCTCACAATCAAGATATAATTCATTGTAGAGACATAATAAAAAAAAATGTTTTTGTGTCATCTTTAACTTCATGCCTTTTGGAGATAATTTTATCTTCAACTTGCTTAACTGTTCACAGTAACAGTAATTTTGACCGGGGTGCCCAAATGTTCGCATGCCACTGTATTTTATAGATACATTGTTAAACAGCATACTTCAGTATGCTCACCAATGTGCCCAGTATGAGTCACTAATGAATAATGTGGTTAATATGTACATTGTACAATTGTGTAGAAGTTTGTGCTTCTTCGAGCACTGACAAATCAGTTATTTAGGCATTATGATGAATAGTGGCTGTGGTTTATTGAAGATGAATCTCTTAACACAATCATCTTCTGAACAACACACTTGTTTTGTTCTTCCAGAACAGCTTATCTTCTGGCCTTGGTTCTTGTAAAGAAACATGACACCATGCACATCCACACATTTTTATTTATGTAGCATATTTTAAAATGTTTACAAAGTTTACAGAAAAGAATAAAAAATAAATCAAAAAGTGTAATAGTGATAGTGTTATTAAAACAGTTAAGATATAAAATATTAAAGCAATTTAGATTGCTTTATATTAATAAAAATTAGAAGACAAGAACCATCAGAAGTTCTAGAAAAACATCAAGATAAAAAGATATGTTACATAATGATAATTATGACATATGTTGCAATTTGTACGAAAATAAACTGTCATGCATGATAGTATTTCGCACATATCAGTTCTTCAAGACAAATAAACTGAGATTTACATTTTAGAATGAAACGAAACAACCGCCAGAGGATTCAGCGGCGCTTCTAGCCAATGAGGATTAAGCTCTGTCGTCATCAAGCCGTCTCTAAGGCAGCGCAGCCCGTGGAGAGCAACTGCAGCGACTGGTTCCGCCGCCTGCAGCCGCCCCGCTCTCGCGAGATTATAACCAGTCTGTCATCGTGACGCGCCGGTGGCGCCGACGCAAGTCGGACAAAAACAACTAACCGGCATGCACCGTACCGAGCCAGGTGGCGATCGGTCTGCGCAGCGCCGGGTTAAGTCGAACAGGCCTATTAAGTTCATCTTGAGGCAGGCATGACATAAGTGCTGTAACGCCGGCTGCCGACGGAAAACCAGCCAACAAGAGTTCTGAAGCACGCTCTGGGAGTGCTGACTTAACATGAGCGCCATCGGGGGGCGCCAACTCGGGAACAGGAGCGCCATCGGGGAGCGCCAACTCGGAAAGAGAAGCGCCATCGGGGGTGCCAACTCAGGAACAGAAGCGCCGTCAGGGAGCGCTAACATAGAAACAGAAGCGCCATCGGAGGGCGCCAACTCGGGAACAAAAACCAGCTGCGTGGAGCCTGGCGAAGAGGCTTCGGGAGTCAGCTGCGTAGAGCCTGGCGAAGAGGCTTCGGGAGTCAGCTGCGTGGAGCCTGGCGAAGAGGCTTCAGGAGTCAGCTGCGTGGAGCCTGGCGAAGAGGCTTCGGGAGTCAGCTGCGTGGAGCCTGGCGAAGAGGCTTCGGGAGTCAGCTGCGTGGAGCCTGGCGAAGAGGCTTCGGGAGTCAGCTGCGTGGAGCCTGGCGAAGAGGCTTCGGGAGTCAGCTGCGTGGAGCCTGGCGAAGAGGCTTCGGGAGTCAGCTGCGTGGAGCCTGGCGAAGAGGCTTCGGGAGTCAGCTGCGTGGAGCCTGGCGAAGAGGCTTCGGGTGTCAGCTGCGTGGAGCCTGGCGAAGAGGCTTCGGGTGTCAGCTGCGTGGAGCCTGGCGAAGAGGCTTCGGGTGTCAGCTGCGTGGAGCCTGGCGAAGAGGCTTCGGGTGTCAGCTGCATAGACCCTTGAGAAGAGGCGTCCGGAGTCAGCTGCGAGGACCCTTGAGAAAAGGCGTCCGAAGTCAGCTGCGAAAACACTGGAGAAACATCACTCAGCTGCGAGGACCCTGGAGAGGCGTCCGAAGTCAATTGTGAAAACACTTGAGAAACGTCATTAATCAGCTGCACAAATCCTTGAGAATCTCCTTGATTCAGCTGCGAGGACCCTGGAGAGGCATCCGAAGTCAGCTGCGAAAACACTGGAGAAACATCGCTCAGCTGCGAGGACCCTGGAAAGGCATCCGAAGTCAACTGCAAAAATCCTTGAGAAACATCGCTCAGCTGCGAGGACCCTGGAGAGGCGTCCGAAGTCAACTGCGAAAACACTGGAGAAACGTCATTAATCAGCTGCACAAATCCTTGAGAATCTCCTTGATTCAGATGTGAGGACCCTGGAGAGGCGTCCGAAGTCAATTGTGAAAACACTGGAGAAACATCATTAACCAGCTGCGAGGACCCTGGAGAGGCGTCCGGAATCAGCTGCTTGGAACCTGGAGATTCATCTTGAATCAGTTGCTTGGAACCTGAAGATTCGTCTTGAATCAGCTGCTTGGGACCTGAAGATTCGTCTTGAATCAGTTGCTTGGAACCTGAAGATTCGTCTTGAATCAGCTGCTTGGGACCTGAAGATTCGTCTTGAATCAGTTGCTTGGAACCTGAAGATTCATCTTGAATCAGTTGCTTGAAACCTGGAGGGACGTCTTGAATCAGCTGCTTGGAACCTGAAGAGGTTTCTTGACTTAGCTGCTTGGAACCTGAATAGGTTTCTTGACTCAACTGCTTGGAACCTGGAGAGGCTTCTTGAATCTGCTGCTTGGAACCTCAAGAGGTTTCTTGACTCAGCTGCTTGGAACCTGAAGAGGTTTCTTGACTTAGCTGCTTGGAACCTGAAGAGGTTTCTTGACTTAGCTGCTTGGAACCTGAAGAGGTTTCTTGACTTAGCTGCTTGGAACCTGAAGAGGTTTCTTGACTCAACTGCTTGGAACCTGGAGAGGCTTCTTGAATCGACTGCTTGAACCCTGGAGGGACGTCGTGAATCAGCTGCTTGAACCCTGGTGGCGGCAGCAGCAGAGCTGAAGGAGAATTGTCTGTAGTAGCCTGTGTCTTGAACTCTGCAGGCTGGAACATAAAGCTTGGAACTTTGACAGGAAACAAAACTGGAGAGGGCTTGGAACTGTTTGACTCTGTCTGGGTGGCATGAGGGCCCGAACGTACAAACAAACCGTTTTGGAAACCCTGACCTGCTGACTTACACTTATGACCAACCGAGACAGATGAATATGGAACAGGACTAGACAAACTAGTACTCATGGAACCTGACTTGGAGACATGACTGACTTGGACAGACGGACAAGACATGACAGGCTGACTGACCTGAACCTGAATACCTGGAACTGGGGCCGGTGAACAAACAAAAAGACCCCTGGAGCCCTTGGGTTCACTGCAAGGAGCATCACTAAACAAACAATCCTGACTGGATCCTAACATGGCTGTGGGACGGTTACGAGCATTAGTAGCGGGCACTGGCACCCGGACCACATCAGCAGTGGGCACTGGGGAAATTTAACATCCCCAGTGGGCACTGGATGCCGGGTATAAGCTGCAGTAGGCGCTTTGCTGCGTGTAGCGTCTCCAATGGGCATGGGGAGGTCACGAGCATTGATAGCGGGCACTGGCACCCGGACCACATCAGCAGTGGGCACTGGGGGAAATTTAACATCCCCAGTGGGCACCGGATGCCGGGTATAAGCTGCAGTGGGCGCTTTGCTGCATGAAAATTTTGCTCTCATGAGGCCCTCAAACACCTGAACCGAGTTCAGCACAGCTCCCCTGTCAGACCACAGCTGCCGGGCCCACTCATGAGCGGCACCCCTCAGCCTGGACATCATAAATCATACCTTGTCGATTTCAGCTGGCTGGGGGTCCAGAAGGTGCTGCAGATAGAGCTGGCTCTGCAGAAGGAAGCCGTCGACAAATGAGTCGCTTCCATCATATGGAGCTGGCCTACTAAGCGGTAGGGTCTGAGGAAACCTCATGGAGTTAAACTCCGGGAAAACATGAACAAAATACATCTCGCTGTGTCCTAGTAGGGGAACTGTCATGTCACGACCGGGGCTAAGGCAAGACAATGGGGGGCGGACACACACGCAGAGATGTCAAATTAAACAAAGGTTTTATTGATAACACAAGCTAAACACAAAGGCTAGTAACATAGCTAGTAACAGGAGCTAAACAAAGGAGCGAGTAACATAGTTAGTAACAGGAGCTAAACAAAGGAGCGAGTAACATAGCTAGTAACAGGAGCTATACACAGGCTTACAGAGCTAACAGAGCTAACAGAGCTTACAGAGCTTACAGAGCTTACAGAGCTTACAGAGCTTAACCGAGTCCTGACCAAAAGTCCACACCAGAGCAGTTCAACATAGCAACATTATAACAAAACAGTTACAAAACAGTTCCCACTGTAGTGCTCCAGTGCACCTCTTAAATAGAGGGCAGCTGGAGCCAATTAGTCCTGGGGAACCAATCATGAGCTAGGGTGTGGCAGGAGACAGAGTGTGCTCATGGAGAGGGGGCGTGGCACATCAAAGCACCAGAGCACACAGAGGCTTGGTGTGACATGGTTGTACATTGATGAAAGTTGTTCTTGAACTTTTGGGTTATTCGGTCAAGCAATTTTATCATAGTCACTTGTAAATGATGCTCATTTTATACCCATTTTATATTGAAACGTGTTGCAGTCATCGAGAAATTATTATTTACTTACAAGACGTTATTACAGTAAATTGTACAGCATCTTTCCTTTGTGCTGTTTTTATTTAATTATATGAAACAGATCACAAAATGCTTTCTTCTTCTGTGATTTATCAGCAATAAATCAGCAATAATAACAATAATAAATTTCATTTAATTATACACCGACCAGACATAACATTCTGAGCATTGACAGGTGATGTGAATAACTCGGATTATCTCTTCATCACGGCACCTGTTAGTGGGGGGGATATATTAGGCAGCAAGTGAACATTTTATCCTCAAAGTTGATGTTAGAAGCAGGAAAAATGGGCGAGCGTGAGGATCTGAGCAAGTTTGACGAGGGCCAAATTGTGAAGGCTAGACGACTCACCTGGTCTGCAGTGGTCAGTATCTATCAAAAGTGCTCCAAGGAGGGAACAGTGGTAAACCGGCGACAGTGTCATGGGCGGCCAAGGCTCATTGATGCACGTGGGGAGTGAAGGCTGGCCCTTGTGGTCCGATCCAACAGACGAGCTACTGTAGCTCAAACTGCTGAAGAAGTTCATGCTGGTTCTGATAGAAACATCTTTTTTAGGTATCCCTAACCATTGGTTGATTCGTTAATTATTATAATGTAAGACCAACCATACCTAAGTCACACTGACATTTTGTTATCTGCAGTTATTAGTCTTTTTGACCAACATGTCTAAATAAAGTGCATTCATTGATTTACTTTGATATATTGTCTCTTTTCAGGACCAAGATTCCAGAATGGCTAAGAGATTTGTGACCGGATAGTTTAAAAACTCCACTTCAGTTGGTTATTCCTTTGAACATTGCTTTGGAACTACAGATTATGGAGTTATTTACCTCTACAGCATCATGTCACTTTGCTTCCTGATTGGAACTCCGGCCCATTCGTGGTGTCTCTGGTTCTATCTACGCGGCAGCTGGAGAATCAAAGCGAACCAGATGTTTCCTGTCCATCTGATTATAATAGAGCTCATCACATGTGTCGAAACTGCTGTTGAAGTACTGAATGAGTTTGTCTTCAAAAATTACACTGTGTTTATTCTGACTCTTTTTGTTTACGGTGTGTCTTGGACCGGAAGGCCGCTGATACAAACCTGTATTTGTATTGAACGGTACGTCGCGGTGGGTTATCCAGTCACGTTTCTAAAATATAAAGCTATGAAGTTCAAGCTTGCAGCAGTAGTAATGGTTTACCTGATTTCCTCATGCTACGGTCTGTATGAGACGACCTCCGATAATTTTCCTGATCCTATTTTCAACTCCATTTACTTTGTAGTAGTGATTACAGTTTCGTATTGCTGTGTGTCTGTACTGTGTGCTCTGAAAAAAACAGGAACAGGAGATAAACATGGCAATAGACCGACAGGTCAAGAGGACGAGAATCAGCAAAAGAAGAAAGCTTTTAATATCATTTTTACCACTTTGCTTGTAATGTTGTTTACTTACGTTCCTATGGTAGTGCTCACTGCGTGTTATGGTAGTTATGGTAGTGCTCACTGGGGCCTGTGGTAGCATAGTGGGTAGAGCTTTGGGCTATCAACCGGAAGATTGGCGGTTCAAATCCAGGCTCTGCTATGTAGCCACTGTTGGGTCCTTGAGCAAGGCCCTTAACCCTGTCTGCTCCAGGGGCGCCGTAAGTTGGCTGACCCTGCGCTCTGACCCCAGCTTCCAACACCAGCTGGGATATGCGAAGAAAGAATTTCATTGTACTGTACATCTGTATATGTATATATGACAAATAAAGGATATCTTATGTAATAAATAGCGACTGGGATTGTTTTATTGTGTTTTTGTAAGAGTCCCGCCGGTGCAGTCGACCGCCAGCAGGGGGCCTGGGCAGCGCAGGGTAAGAGCTGGAGGATCTGGGGTTCAGAACTCCAATTCCCAGAAACCCCAGCGGCAATCAGCGCCAACCAGGCTCAGCTGTGCGGCACTGCATATAAACCCTGTGTCTGACAGCAGCCAGCGTCGCACCGTTGTTTCAGTGCGATCAGCCAAGGTGGGTATAGATAAGAGTGAAAGTAAAAAAGAAAGTAAAAGAAAAGGAAGTGAACGAAAAGGAAGAGAGAAAAAAGGAAAGAGAAGAGAAACTAAACATAGAAGAGTGCAGCACAATTAGAAAGTCGAAAGAAAGAAAAAACAGGGAAAGGGAGAAGAAAAAAGGAATCGAGTTAAAGGGAAAAATAAGAGTAAAAAGAAAGCGAGATCACTGGGCTGAGTCAATAGACGCTCATTTTCAGTTTGTTAAAACTTTTCAGTTACACAAGCACTTAAGTTTTTGTTTCTTTCGAAAGAGAACACAACTATCTCTCCACGGGAGCGTGGGGAGGAATCTGAGTTAAGTTTATTTATATTTCAGAAGTTTCCTTTGTTTGAGCACGCCACAGTTGGCGTCTCCTTTGTTTGCTATTTGCCGCCTTTACATTTCTGCCGCTTTTGTAGCGGTTTTCCATTTAGTCATCCATCCGGCTCAGTGGCGCACGGATACGCGCTGGGTTGTGGTGCAAGCGACCGCGATTCGAGTGACTTTACGTTCATTATTTCATTTGAATATCGTGATTATCAGTGTAAGTATACAGGTTGGTATACTTATTCGATTCTGTTTATAACAAATAAATAAACAACTAAATAAATATTTATATAAATAAATAAAATAACACAAAAAATACACTCTGCACTTGGATCCAGTAATCCCTACCCCCACCCACCGTAACAGAACGGTGCGACCAAAGTATGGATCCAGCGGAGCTAAAACCCATTAAAGAAGCTTTACAACATCAGGGATCAGCCATTGGTCGACATGAGCAACTGCTGCACGAGATGATGCAGCAGTTGACAATATTAGTTAAATGTCACACTGAACAGGCCCAGGCCGTGGCTGCGGCTGCTGAACAGCGCCCTCAGGTGGCCACCTCCTCTCCAGACCAAGTCCCGGTCAGAGAGGACTCTCAGGTGGCAAACCCTGAGCGCTATGCAGGAGAACCAGAGAAGTGCAGGGGATTCCTGCTACAGTGCTCGTTGGTATTTGAGCAGCAGCCATCCCGGTTTCCTACCGAGCGATCAAAAGTGGCATTTATGGTATCTCTCCTCACAGGCAGAGCGCTGACCTGGGCCACTGCCCTCTGGGAACAGGGTTCCCCAGAATGCACTACCAGCCAGGCTTTTACCGAGGCCCTACGTCAAACTTTCTACCAGCCCGTTGGTGGAAAGGAGGCCGGGCCCCGCCTACTGGAGCTCTTACAGGGTGCTCGTTCGGTAGCAGATTATGTGATTGACTTTCGCACTCTGGCAGCAGAAAGCAAGTGGAATGAGGAAGCCCTAATAGCAATATTTCAGCGGGGGCTTAATGGCAGGATAAGGGACGAACTGGCCACTCGTGATCTGCCCTCCACTCTTTCTGCGCTCTATGAGTTGTGCATCCGCCTAGATAACCGTCTGCGCCAGAGGGCCAGAGAGCGGGCGAGAAGTACTTTTGCCCCTAGATCTGGACAGTCCTGGCAGGGTCCTCCAGAGCAAACGGTACCCCCGCAGGAAGTACCAGAGCCCATGCAGCTTGGAGGTACCCACCTGCCCAGTTCAAGGGTCGCTCGTCCTTCGTCTGGTGTGGGACAGGCGTCGGGAAACGGAAGGGTCTACCCCGATCAGGGGGGTCAGGTTTAGACCGTACCGGGTCCCCCACTTCTGGCCTTCTCCTCCCAGTCACATTATCATGGCCCCCTCAAAGGCACACTGAATTAAGGGCCTTTGTAGACTCTGAGGCCGCTGGCAGTTTTATTGATTCCTCACTGGCCTGGTCTTTGGGACTTCCAGTAGAGTCCCTGGACCACCCACTACCCATTCTTGCCATCGATGGTTGGGCTATAGGATCGGGTAAGGTCATTCACCGCACTAAACCCCTGACTATGCAGGTGGGCTCTCACTTAGAGCAGGTGGAATTATACCTGACACAGGCCCCCCACTTGCAGTTAGTATTGGGATACCCTTGGCTCCAGTCGCACAACCCCCGTATCGACTGGGCAACACGGTCAGTATAAGCATGGGGCCCCCAGTGTCAGGGGACCTGTTTAGGGTTTTCAGGACAAGCCTTGGGCACATCAAAGCCCCAGATGCCCCTGATACCCGATCTCTCACAAGTTCCCAGTATCTACTGGGATCTGAAAGAAGTGTTTAGTAAGGCCAAGGCACAAGTTCTTCCCCCTCACAGGCCGTATGACTGTGCTATCAATCTTCTCCCGGGCACCACACCACCCAGGGAAAGATTGTTTGCACTGTCCCCTCCTGAACGAACCGCCATGGACAATTATATTCTGGAGGCTCTCGAGGCAGGGTTTATCCAACCCTCCTCATCACCTGCAGGTGCAGGATTCTTTTTTGTTGGTAAAAAAGATGGGGGGCTCCGGCCCTGTATAGATTATAGAGGACTTAATGCCATTACCATAAAAGATCGCTACCCCCTGCCCCTCATGCACACGGCCTTTGAGGCACTGCAGCAAGCATCCATATTTTCAAAGCTGGACTTGCACAGTGCCTACAACCTGATCCGCATAAGGCAGGGGGATGAGTGGAAGACTGCCTTCATAACCCCCTCAGGGCATTATGAGTACCGCGTTATGCCCTTTGGCCTAATGAATGCCCCGGCAGTCTTTCAGCGCCTGATTAATGACGTGTTGAGAGAGGCCTTAGACAGGTACGTATATGTCTACCTGGATGACATACTCATTTACAGTCGGTCTCTCGAAGAACATGAAGGGCATGTCAGGCGGGTTCTCCAATTACTTTTGGAGAACCATCTTTACATCAAGTTAGAGAAGTCCGTGTTTCACACTGAGACAGTGTCATTTCTGGGCTTTGTAATATCAAAAGGCACCCTCCGGATGGACCCAGCAAAATTTTAAGCTGTGACAGAATGGCCCCGTCCTACCTCTCTTAGGCAAGTCCAGTCCTTCCTGAGGTTTGCTAATTTCTTCCGACGGTTTGTGCGTAATTTCAGTACCATAGCGGCACCCCTTACTGCTCTTACCCGGAAGACCCCAGGGCCCTTTCGCTGGACTTTGGAAGCACAGAAAGCCTTTGAAGAGGTTAAAGCAAGACTGACATCGCCACCGGTCCTTCAGTTACCTGACCCTGAAGAACCATTCATTGTGGAGGTGGACGCATCGGACGTGGCTGTGGGAGCGGTACTCTCGCAGTGTCTAGGGCCAAACAAAAAGCTTCATCCCTGTGCCTTCTATTCACACAGGCTAACCCCAGCGGAGCGCAACTACAGCATTGGAGATAGGGAACTCCTAGCTGTCAAACTTGCGTTGGAAGAGTGGAGGCACTGGCTGGAGGGGGCCAAACATCCATTTGGGGTCTGGACAGACCACAAAAACCTGGCTTATATACAGCAGGCCAAGCGCCTAAATCCCCGACAGGCCAGGTGGGCCTTATTTTTCGGCCGCTTCAATTTTCTGTTGTCATACAGACCGGGTTCTAAGAACACCAAACCCGATGCTCTGTCCAGACAATGGGCACCTCCTGGTTCTGACCCCTCGCCGGAGCCCATTATACCAGCTCCACAAATCCTGGCTCCCCTCCGCTGGGAAATAGAAGACACCATTCGGGAAGCTCTTCGCCAAGAGCCAGATCCCGGTGGTGGACCTAGTGGACGCCAGTACGTTCCCACGTCGGCCCGACAGCAGATCATGCAGTGGGGACACTCTTCCCCATTCTCTGGACACCCAGGGGTTGGCAGATCTCTGGAATTCCTTCGGAGACGCTTCTGGTGGCTAGGGATGGAAAAAGACGTCCGCGCCCATATAGCTTCTTGCGAGGTGTGCGCAAGAAACAAATCGCCTAGGTCCAGGCCCCCAGGGCTCCTCCAGCCATTGCCCATTCCAACACGCCCATGGTCGCACATCAGTGGCGCACGGATAACGTGCTGGGTTGTGGTGCAAGCGACCGCGGTTCGAATCCAGTACGAACCAAAGTCACATACGTTCATTATTTCATTTGAATATCGTGATTATCAGTGTAAGTATACAGGTTGGTATACTTATTCGATTCTGTTTATAACAAATAAATAAACAACTAAATAAATATTTATATAAATAAATAAAATAACACAAAAAATACACTCTGCACTTGGATCCAGTAATCCCTACCCCCACCCCCCGTAACAGTTTTGGGTCCCATTTTGGGCACTTGTAGCTATTACAGTATAACAATTGTACCAGTGTTAAAGATGTACAAAGATGGTTATCTAAAATGCTCAAACCAGGGAAATTAGGGGACTGAGAGGGACGAATGGAAAGTGTCGGGAGAGTCATGAGCGGCTATGATGAAAAAAACTGTGAAAATAACAAACAACAAGCTAGAACTGATATGCATTGTTGTTGTTTTTTTGTACACCATTACTGTCTTGATTGTAGTAAACCAATATTTACTTTAGCAGATTTATTTTTGGTCCTAATCATTTGTCTAAAATAAATACAGTAGTGTATTATATGGATAAAATTGTGAGGACACTTGGCTATGAGTTTGTTGGAAATAAAGTTCCAAATCTATGGCAGTTGTTATTATGTGGGTTTTCCGTTGTGGCTATAACAGCCTCCGCTCTCCTTGGAAGGGTTTTGGTAGTTTCTGTGGAAATTAGTTTTCTTCTAGGCTGTTTGTCTTTCAGTCTGTGTGTGATGTGTGTGATGATTTTGGTGTAGGGGCAAAAAGTCTAAGAAACCATGCAGATGTAAAGCTTATTTGCCTGTGGACAGTGGCAACCGTGAACCAGCAGACTGGTGGTTTTAAGCACAAGCAGACAGATTGGGTTTTCTTACAGAACTTGGCATAAGACCAGTGTTCCATATACTTTAAAATATTGGCACAGAGAAGTCACTAACTATCTTTCAATTATAGAAAAAGAACCGTGGTAATAATACATCATCCATTACTAGTGTATGTATATGTTCGACTTTAACTGTATGTACTGTAATGTCAGCAAACGTATTTGCGTAATTGTTTGAGTTATAAAAGACATGTAAGCTGTAAAACAACGATCTTTTTTACTGTATCTGTTGTGTTTTCCTTCATGTGTTATTAGAATAAATAGCAACGTGTCGTTTTTGCTTCACAGGTCATTTCTGATCATTTTAATAACAATCAGTATACACCGATCAGCCGTAACATTAAAACCACCTCCTTGTTTCTACACTCACTGTCCATTTTATCAGCTCCACTTACCATATAGAAGCACTTTGTAGTTCTACAATTACTAACTGTAGTCCATCTGTTTCTCTACATTATTTGGGTGGTGGATCATTCTCAGCACTGCAGTGACACTGACATGGTGGTGTTGTGTTAGTGTGTGTTGTGCTGGTATGAGTGGATCAGACACAGCAGCACTGCTGGAGTTTTTAAACACCTCACTGTCACTGCTGGACTGACAATCATCCACCGACCAAAAACATCCAGCCAACAGCGCCCTGTGGGCAGCGTCCTGTGACCACTGATGAAGGTCTAGAAGATGACCGACTCAAACAGCAGTGATAGATGAGCGATAGTCTCTGACTTTACATCTACAAGGTGGACCGACTAGGTAGTGGTGTCTAATAGAGTGGACACGGTGTTTATAAACTCCAGCAGCACTGCTGTGTCTGATCCACTCATACCAGCACAACACACACTAACACACCACCACCATGTCAGTGTCACTGCAGTGCTGAGAATAATCCACCACCTAAATAATACTTGCTCTGTGGGGGTCCTGTGGGGATCCTGACCATTGAAGAACAGCATGAAAGGTGGTAACAAAGCATGCAGAGAAACAGATGGACTACAGTCAGTAATTGTAGAACTACAAAGTGCTTCTATATGGTAAGTGGAGCTGATAAAATGGACAGTGAGTGTAGAAATAAGGAGGTTTTAATGTTATGGCTGATTGGTGTAAGTGTATGTATACGTTTGACTTTAACTGATCTTTGTTACTGTATCTGTTTTGTTTTCCTACATATTTTATTAGAATAAATATCAATGTGTCATTTTTGCATCACATGTAATTTCTGATCACTTTAATTCTTAGATGCACGAGTGACTGGACCCTACACTCTTCCATAAGTGGGTCAAAAATGACCCGTGTTAGAATCAATGTGTTTTTATGCCACTTTTGTCATTTTGGTTAAGAATAATTATTTGTATTACATTTAGTATTATATGTTGGTCCATAAAAGAATGATTTTATGTTTTAAATATTTTTATTTTTACTTTTTAAACATTTTTAACATTCTTGAAACATTACACAACAGCAGTAGAACAATGTCAACATCCATTTTGTGTGTGTGTGAATGTGTGTGTGAGAAAGAGTATGTGTGTACATGCGTGTGTGCATGTGTGTGTGAGAGTATGTGTGTACGTGTGTGTGTGTGTGTGTGTGTGTAAGAGAAAGTATGTGCGTACATGCGTGCGTGTGTGTGTGTGTGTGTGTACATGTGTGTGTGTACATGTGTGTGTGTGAGAGAGAGAGACTATATGGGTCTATGGTCTGTGTGTAACTGTCCACACAGTTCCACTCTTCTTGCCTTCTTGTGCTCATGGTATACAGTTGTGACAAAGTACCTGTTTCTGGCTGTGATTATTGCACACAGGTACAGACAGGTACATTTCGCACACCGACTGTTGACTTTACGATCTTTGTTACTTGGGCAGATCTGACACCTCTTTGTCTTTGGTTGACCCTGTCTGCTTCTTTCCTGTGTCTGTCTGTCTGTCTGTCTGTCTGTCTGTCTGTCTATCTATCTATCTATCTATCTATCTATCTATCTATCTATCTATCTATCTATCATCTATCCATCCATCCATCCATCTAATGTTAGCTAGCTAGTTTTGCAAACTATAAAATAGGCAAATTTGATGATAGATGATAAGAAACACATACTCCTTCACACAATATACATAAATGACACACACACACACACAGTGCATACAGTAATGTTATGTGAGGTAAAACACGAGTGCAGATGATCACAGATTACAGATTACCGTACATCTTTGTGGTAATCATTTCAGCATGGATGGTGTAAAGTTTAGTCAAAATGATTTCCTTACTAGCCTGTAAGCAAAGCGCCATGAGGAACACCAGTTAAGAGGGTGCATGGGGTGGATATAGAGTAAGATTAAGCTAAAGGCATGAGCTGTTTTTGACTGTTTTTGCCCCTTTGTGCTGGTTATTAGCTGTGTTGTGCCCAAAACATGCACCCTAATTGTTGAGTTGTGAATAAAAAAAATCATCAAACACAATCTTTAACAATCTTTTTATTATAAATTTCTTTCTCTTCAGGTAAAACAAATATTTTAAAGAACATTATCTTCATGAGATGTTTTAGTGGTAGCTTTTTCATTTTATTTTTCATATTTTACCCCCACTTTATCCTGCTAGTGTAATGTACTTTATATCAGAGATGTTCACAAGTCACAAAATACGAGTCCGAGTCAAGTCACGAGTCAATATAATCTACACAAAACATATATTATAAATGTAGTGTACAAATAAAGAAATAATCTGTAAGTTCAGATAAAAACCACAACAGATTAGCGAGTGTATTTAGCCGTTTTACTTCGTGTCTTTACTTTCCTCCTCATTGTGTAAATGAATGTAATTTCTGTAACAAGAAGGTTCCAGTTAAAAGCTTCAACTGATACGTTTTGTTTTCATTACAGAACAAAAGCACTCGATAAATCACGGCACAGCGGCCAAAATCCCAAACACAGCAAAAACAATCATAACCGCTGCTTACCTTAGCTTCTGTTCTTCCAGATGCTATTACATTTATAAGCGTGCGTCCCATTAGGAATAGAATCCGTGATTTGGTAAATGTGTTTATAATTAAAAACCTCCAAACTTTTCCCGGTCGTGAAGTAAAACAGGAAGTCGTTAGAAAGCCGATCGAGCGTTTCATTACCACGTCATCTGTGTGACGCAAACCGAATAAATGTAAATAACAGCATTTCTTACTAACAATTACAATCAGAAGCTCTGATTGGTTCAGAAAGCGTCTTACAACCATCAGCGCCGATTCTGTAGGAGCGTTCCATTCACCCCGGTTGTTCCTGTGAAGTGCACTATGTAGGGTGTTCCACCATTTTAAGTGAGATTCCAATCCAAAGGGAACGAGAATGTTCAAATGAAGTGAACTTCAGACTGTGTAGGGAGTAGGGAGCGACGCTTCATCACTACACCGGAAGCTGGAACATTTACACATTGTGTGTGTTGTGGGTTAAGACAGACGGAGCGTTATTATTATTAGAGAGCAGAATATTTAAAATAATAATAATTAGATTTATATATAACTGTCACACAGGCCGCTCAGGTGGCGCAGCGGTAAAAGAGACGCGCTGCAACCAGGGCTGGATTCTGGAGTACGTAGTATCGAATCCAGCTTTGCTTTACCGGTTCGAAGCTGAGTGGCTGTATGAGCAACGATTGGCCGGTTGCTCATATGGGGGGTGGGACAAAGAACCGGATGTGGGTCTCTTTCTGTCAGAATGCGATTACGTTCTCTGCCGGCTGATTGGAGGCGCTTGCACAGAGATGGGAGAGGGTGCCCTTAGGGTGTGTCTCTCCGCATGCAGCGCTAGGTGGCGCCAAATCTCATCAATGTGTGGGTGGCAAAGATGCATCTGGCTGCTGCTCGTGTTTCGGAGGGGATACGGGTTAGCTTCAATCACCTCCATCAGGGCAGGGTTCGGCATACACAGAGAGGAAGCACGATGCTAATTGAACAATTGGAAGCGCTAAAAAAGGGGAGAAAAAGGGGTAAAATAAAAAAATTAAAAAAATTAATAAAATAAAAAATAACTGTCACACATAACTTATGTTAACACATGCTGACGCTAGGGACTCTTGTTGTTTACAAGTCATTTGAAACAAGTCTGAGTCGAGTCTGAAATGTGCAACTTGCTGTACTGTATGTGCAACTTGAGTCCCTATCTCTGCTTTATATTAAATGGATAAAAGTGTGGCTATGAGTTTGTTGGAAATAAAGCTCCAAATCTATGGAAATTCCTAATAAGTTTGTTTCCCATTGTGGCTATAACAGCCCCCGCTCTCCTGGGAAGGGTTTCTGTAGTTTCTGTGGAAATTAGTAAAAAAAAACATTTGTAAGATGAGGAACTAAACAATTAAGGTGCTCAGGTGGCACCAGTCGGTTATCACTGGAATCCAGGGTTCAAATCCCCAAGATTGGAGGAGAAAAGGAGGGTGGGGCCCAGTGATGGAGTGTTCAGTGGAAGCCGAACCCAGTATGACTCTGACTGGAATAAGCGGTGATAGTACATTAAAATGAAATGAAATTTCAGGTGTATCAAGCTTAACACGAGTTTAAGGACCAACAATACAAGTTAGACGGATGTGTCTAAACACTAAAGTTGTGCTAGTTATGTAGTTTTATACCCGATTCCTCACACATCCAGAGTTTTAATGAGAAATAAAAACTGTTTTTAACACTGAACGATGTGCACTGATGTATAAATGTGCTTGATTCTGTGCTTTGAAAGCTTTTGGACAGGAAATTAATCAACCCACAGCAATTTACATTTTTATGGCTTGGTTTGTATAGGGGTGTAAAATTCACCTGTCCAAAACAAAGTATTTGAATATTCAGTGGGAGCCGCTGTCATTGAAATATTGTTATTCGGCTTAAACATCACAAGTCCAGAGCCTTGATTGTTCAACAGGTACGTGAGCGTGTTTATTCTATTTCTTTTAGTACTAATTTTAAGTGTTGGGCACAACGCTTTAAATGTTATTAGCTGAGATGAAGGTTTGGACACTCCTGGACAAATTCCATATAAAAATAAAGTCTTTTTTTCAGTACATTTAATATGAACACCTTTCCCTGACGCCATATTTGGTTGATCTTTCCAGTACGATGCATTCAGTAATAATTAAAATGTGCACTGAAATATACAAACGTTTACTGTAAAGAATCTGTGATTTGTCTTACTTAGAAAATTACCAAAATATAAAATTTGTAAATGTGGTTTTAATAATTTTGCATAAAAAATGAGAAAAATGTAGCTCAGATGAGAGAAGTCTAGTCGTCAAGCTACATCAAATCTACATTGAAGAACAATTATTAAAGCCTTAAATCAATGCTTATTTGATAATTATTGTTATTATTATTACATAGCCATTGATCGCTCCTGATTCTGTAAATATTTGAACAGACTTTAGATAGTGAACAATTCTACATTTCCTGTGGTTGTACATTAATAAAAGTTTTTCTTCAACTTAGTCGCTTGTAAATGATGCTCAATTTATACCCGATCATAAAAGCATCACCAGTCAGAGTTTCCAAAACATCATCATCACAAATTTACCAGTTTTATATTGGAATGTCTTGCAGGCATCAAGAAATTATTATTAATTCACAAGAAGTTGATATGGTAAATTGTACAGTATCTTTCCTTTGTGTTGTTTTTATTTAATTATATAATACAGTTCACGAAATGCAGCTTATAGTTCTTGTCATATATCAGCCAATATATCAAAAGTGTTCATGCTATCCCCAGACTGACTACTCAAGATTAGGTAAACTACATTTTTAAATAATATGTAATATGATAATTTAACATAATGAGCTAAATTCAGTAAAAAAATAATAATGCACACACTAGTTAAGGTTGAAGTTGAGATAAACAGACTATACAGACACCTACATTTAGATAAATAAGTTCAACATCACAGACAATTTGTCCAGGCATTAATAATGTGTGTGCCACTTCTTCACCACTAGCACTGTCGCTTTACAGCAAGAGGGTCCTGAGTTTGATTCCCAGGCGGGGGCGGTCCGGGTCCTTTCTGTGTGGTTTGCATGTTCTCCCCGTGTCTGTGTAGGTTTCCTCTGGTAGCTCCGGTTTCCTCTGACAGTCCAAAAACATGCAGTCAGTTTAATTGGAGACGCTGAATTGTCCTATAGGTGAATGTGTGTGTGTGTGCCCTGTTATGGACTGGCGCCCCATCCAGGGTGTTACTGTGTGCCTTGCGCCCATTGAAAAGCTAGGATAGGCTCCAGCATTTATTGATGTACATCAATAACCACCTCCTTGTTTCTACACACACTGTCATTTACATTTACATCACTACAGTGCTGTCCATGTTATCAGCTCCACTTACCATATAGAAGCACTTATAGTTCTACAATTACTGACTGTAGTCCATCTGTTTCTCTGCATACTTTGTTAGCCCCCTTTCATGCTGTTCCTCATTAGTCAGGACCCCCACAGGACCACCACAGAGCAGGTATTATTTAGGTGGTGGATGATTCTCAGCACTGCAGTGACACTGACATGGTGGTGGTGTGTTAGTGTGTGTTGTGCTGGTATGAGTGGATCAGACACAGCAACGCTGCCGGAGTTTTTAAACACCTCACTGTCACTGCTGGACTGAGAATAGTCCACCAACCAAAAATATCCAGCCAACAGCGCCCCGTGGGCAGCGTCTTGTGACCACTGATGAAGGTCTAGAAGACGACCGACTCAAACAGCAGCAATAGATGAGTGGTCGTCTCTGACTTTACATCTACAAGGTGGACCGACCACGTAGGAGTGTCTAATAGAGTGGACAGTGAGTGTACACGGTGTTTAAAAACTCAACCAGCACAACGCACACTAACATGAACAGTGAAAATGAACAGTGAGTGTAGAAACAAGGAGGTGGTTTTAATGTTATGGTTGATCGGTGTATATTTTTAAATGTTTATAAAGAGTAAAGCATCTGATATCTGTATACTAATAAAAAGGTTTGCGTTTGCGAAAACCATTATCCTTATTCCTATTCTTACGTTTATTCACATTCTCTTATTGTCTCTTTTCAGGACAGAGATTCCAGAATGGCTAAGAGATGGTTTATAAATTCCACTTTAGAAGGTTATTCTTATAAAGAATGCTTTGCGACGACATATTTTGCAGTGATTTACTACTACTGCATCATGTCACTTTGCTTCCTGGTTGGAACTCCGACCTATTCGTGGTGTCTCTGGTTCTATCTACGCCGCGGCTGGAGAATCGAAGCGAACAAGATGATTTTCATCAATCATATTATAATAGAGCTCATGGCATGTGTCGAAAATGCTTTCGAAGTACTGAATGAGTTTATCTTACACAATCACAGTTTGTATACCGCGTTTTCTTTCATCTTCGGTGCATTATGGACCGGAAGGCCGCTGATACAAACCTGTATTTGTATTGAACGGTACGTCGCGGTGGTTCATCCAGTCACGTTTCTAAAATATAAAGCTATGAAGTACAAGCTTGCAGCAGTAGTAATGGTTTACCTGATTTCCTCTGCCTACGGTCTGTATCAGATCACCTCAGAGCATTTTCCTGATCCTGTTTTCAACTCCGTTTACTTTGTAGTAGTGATTACAGTCTCGTATTGCTGTGTGTCTGTACTGTGTGCTCTGAAAAAAACAGGACCAGGAGAAAATCAGCAAAAGAAGAAAGCTTTCAAAATCATTTCTTCAACTTTGCTTATAATGTTGTTGACTTACGGTCCTATGGTAGTGCTCACTCTGTGTTATGTAATAAAGGACAACTGGATTTTGTTTTATTGTATTTTGGGTCCCATTCTGGGCTCCTTTAGCTACTACAGTTTAATAATTATACCACTGTCAAAGATTTACAAAGAGGGTTATCTAAGAATGTCAAAGCAGAGAAAATAGGGAACGAATGGAAAGTGCTGGGAGAGTCTGGAACGTTCTACGCATTCACACGACAACAATATAATGTAAGCTACAAAAGCTAGAAACGATATGCATAGTTGTGTTTGATGTAGGCCATTTAGATAGATAGATAGATAGATATCCTTTATTTGTCATATATACATATACAGATGTACAGTACAATGAAATTCTTTCTTCGCATATCCCAGCTGGTGTTGGAAGCTGGGGTCAGAGCGCAGGGTCAGCCAACTTACGGCGCCCCTGGAGCAGACAGGGTTAAGGGCCTTGCTCAAGGACCCAACAGTGGCTACATAGCAGAGCCTGGATTTGAACCGCCAATCTTCCGGTTGATAGCCCAAAGCCCTACCCACTAGGCTACCACAGGCCCTCTTTCTGTGGGGCCTGTGGTAAAGCCATCGGGACATTTCTGTCTTGATTGTAGTAGACCAATATTTATTTGAGCAGCTTGCAAAGATTTATACACCGATCAGCCATAACATTAAAACCACCTCCTTGTTTCTACACTCACTGTCCATGTTATCAGCTCCACTTACCATGTAGAAGCACTTTGTAGTTCTACAATTACTGACTGTAGTCCATCTGTTTCTCTACATGCTTTGTTAGCTCATTTCATGCTGTTCTTCAATGGTCAGGACCCCCACAGGACCACCACAGAGCAGGTATTATTTAGGTGGTGGATGATTCTCAGCACTGCAGTGACACTGACATGGTGCTGGTGTGTTAGTGTGTGTTATGCTGGTATGAGTGGATCAGACACAGCAGCGCTGCTGGAGTTTTTAAACACCTCACTGTCACTGCTGGACTGAGAATAGTCCACCAACCAAAAATATCCAGCCAACAGCGCCCCGTGGGCAGCGTCCTGTGACCACTGATGAAGGTCTAGAAGATGACCGACTCAAACAGCAGCAATAGATGAGCGATCGTCTCTGACTTTACATCTACAAGGTGGACCGACTAGGTAGGAGCGTCTAATAGAGTGGACAGTGAGTGTACACGGTATTTAAAAACTCCACTCATACCAGCACAACACACACTAACACACCACCACCATGTCAGTGTCACTGCAGTGCTGAGAATGATCCACCACCTAAATAATACCTGCTCTGTGGGGGTCCTGACCATTGAAGAATAGCAGCGCAAGACAAATTGGCTATGATAACATTGGGAAAAATAGGAAAATATTCATAAATAAAAACAGAAAACAACATTAAGTAAGGTAAAACTGGCCTTGTTTATATTGGCATAGAGAAATCACTAACTGTAGTTCATAATAATTAGTATTTAAAAAATGTGGAGGCCATGCCTCAGAGTTAATTGACATTAATGGACTTTATCACCAGATTATTCATGAAAAGTAATATATGTGTGTATTTTAGATCCAGCAGAAACTTATAAAAGAACTAAGTTTTTAAGTTCCAAATGAGTCAATCATTACAAGTTTATCTATATGTTCGACTTTATCTGTACTCACTGTAATGTCAGCAAATGTATTTGTGTAAGTGTTTGTATTGTAAAACCACATTACCTGTTAAAAAATCTAAAGACTTTTATGCTGTGTTCATGCTGGACCTTCATGATTTATTAGAATAAATATTAACATCGTTTTGCATCACAGCTAATTTCTGATCATTTTAATAACATGATAACATACACAACTACAACTGCTAAATATCAATAAACATTAAATACACAGAAAATATAATGTCTTCATAACACAACTACATGAATTAATAAACTAATAAATGAATGAATAAGTGAATAAATTAATGAATTAATTAATAAATGAATGAATGGATGGATGATTTAATGAATAAATACATGAATAAATACATGAATAAATACATGAATAAATACATGAATAAATACATGAATAAATACATGAATAAAATAATAAATACTGTAAATTGACTTGAATAAATACATAAATTAATAAATGAACGAATGAATAAATGAATGAATTAATAAATAAATAAATTAATAAATTAATGAATAAATAAATAAATGCATACATAGATGAATGAAGGAATAAATGGATGAATGAATAAATAATAAGTAAATGAATGAATTTATAAATGAATGAATGAATTAATTAATTAATGGATGATGCATAAATTAATGACTGAATAAATAAATTAATGAATGAATTAAATAAATAAATGAATAAATGGATGAATAAATGAATGAATATATAAATGAATGAATAAATAAATGCATACATAGATTAATGAATAAATAGTAAGCAAATTAATGAATTTATAAATGAATGTTTGAATGAATGAATTAATTAATGGATGATGCATAAATGAATGAATGAATAAATAAATGAATGAATTAAATGAATGAATGAATGAATTAAATGAATAAATGAATGGATGCATAAATGAATGGATGAATTAAATGAATGAATAAATGAATGAATTAAATGAATGAATTAATGAGTTTATAAATGAATTAATGAATAAATGTATTGATAAACAAATGAACAAATAAACAAAATGAATAAATAAATAAGTAAATAAATGAATAAATAAATGAATGAATAAATAAATAAATGAATAAATAAATAAATAAATAAATGAATGAATAAATAAATAAATAAATAAATGAATAAATAAATGAATGAATAAATGAATAAATGAATAAATGAATAAATAACTGAATGAATAAATGAATGATTAAATAAATAAATGAATGAATAAATAAATAAATGAATGAATGACTGAATGAATAAATGAATGAATGAATAAATGAATGAATAAATAAATTAATAAATGAATAAATAAATGAATGAATAAATGAGTGAATGAATGAATGAGTTTATAAATGAATGAATGATTAAATTGATGTACTCCTCCGGCTTTTATTGTGATGAGAGCGGAGGAAGGAGCGGAAGTCTCTGTTAAATCGCTTCGGACTGAAAGATGTCGGAGGCGGATGGAGGCACCGGCTGCGTCCCGTTCATTAAACATCATTAATAATGTCGGAGCTGTAAAATCTCTGCAGTTCAGAGCGGACCGGAATGTTTAACATTGATTCTTATCTGCGTTTCAGTCTTTATTATTGTACGTTTTGCACGAGCGCTCGCGACTTGTTGCTAAGCAAACTGGCTAATCTTGCGTTTGTAAACATTAGCTAGCCAGCGAATTCTCCCGGCTAGCTAAGCTAAGCTAAGCTAAACCAGGCTAACCGCCGCCTGTGGCAGAAATGGCCACCATGGAGAAACTAATGAAAGCCTTCGAGTCGCTCAAATCGTTCCAGCAGCAGCAGCAGGGCCCGCCGTCTGCAGAGGAGCTGGTGCAGAAACAGTGAGTTTAAAAACGAGCTTTGTTTACGTTTTAATAATCGTGTTATTGCTCGTTAGCTAATGCTAACCGCTCGTAGCGTTAGCCTAGCCTAGCCTAGCCTAGCCTGTAACCCAAACACTCCGAGCTGTCAGATCTGACATTTAGAGTCACGGTGTTCCGCACAGTGCTGCGATCGCCGCACAGTTGCCTTTTATCACTGAATTTAATGTTTAATTCCATTGGGAAACATTATTTTTCTATTTTTTTTAACGATGTTATTGTGTTGTGTGTGAAACTGAATTAAAACAAACAACAAGAAGCGTCAGTAACAGAAACACAACGTTTATCGACTCACTAGTTTTTCCATTTCTGAGTTAAAATGGAAAAACAAACATCCAGAGGTTTGGTGGGTAGCACTGTCACCTCATAGCAAGAAGGTCTTGGGTTTGATTCCCAGATTGGAGTTTGCATGTTCTCCCCTAGCCTAGTGGGTTTCCTCCAGGTGCTCCGGTTTCCTCCCACAGTCCAAAGACGTGGTGGCGTTAGGTTAACTGCCCGGGTGTGTGTGTCCTGTGATGGACTGGTGACCTGTCCAGGGTGTTCGCACCCACTGCAACCCTGACCGGTGGTAAAACAGTGAGAAACATATAGTTCATTTGACAAATGTCCATGTGCACTATCTATCTGTTCAGCCCCAGCGTCCCAGTATCCCCAGTACTTGGCGGAACAGGGCGGCTCGGTGGGTAGCAAGAAGGTCCTGGGTTCGATCCCCAGGTGGGGCGGTCCGGGTCCTTTCTGTGTGGAGTTTGCATGTTCTCCTCGTGTCCGTGTGGGTTTCCTCCGGGTTCTCCGGTTTCCTCCATCAGTCCAAAGATGTGCCATCAGGTTACATTTACATTTTCAGAATTTAGCAGACGCTTTCATCCAAGGTGACTTACAGTTTTGACTAGGGATGTAACGATACACTCTACCCACGATACGATTTTTTTCCCGATTTTTTTTTTTTTAAATTGAAGACAAATGATGACAAAGTTTCCTTTTATTATTTCTCTTAAACAAAGATTTATCTAAATAATGAACACCCTTTTATTTCTGTGGTAGGTACAAACTATGCAAAACAATTTTGAATTAAGCTCAATTTGGCTGAAAAACCCCGAATTTGGCATCCAGGCGTATAGCGCCAGTGACGTCAACCAGGCGAGGTGAATAGTGCCGGCGTCCTCTGCTGTTTAAAGTGAATATCGATTCATTTTACATGTCAAATCGATTTGAATCGTGGGGATTAACGGTTGGAGGATTAACTTGGTGATGGTGGGACTTGAACTGGCAACCTTCTGTTTACTCGTCCAGTATCTAAACCACTAGGCTGCGACTGCCGTACATAATACTTTCACTGCTGTCCTGAAAATGAGCTTATACTTGTTGTCCTTTTGGTGTAATGAAATGATCTCCTCTCTCACCTTTTGTGAGTAGGCGGCACAGTAGCTTAGTGGGTAGCACTGTCGCCTCACAGCAAGAAGGTCCTGGGTTCGATCCCCAGGTGGGGCGGTCTGGGTCCTTTCTGTGTGGAGTTTGCATGTTCTCCCCGTGTCTGTGTGGGTTTCCTCCCAAAGACGTGCAAGTGAGGTGAATTGGAGATACTATATTGTCCATGACTGTGTTTGATATAAACTTGTGAACTGATGAATCTTGTGTGATGAGTAACTACCGTCTCCTGTCATGAACGTAACCACATTAAAATCCTTATAAATAAATAAACAAACAAACCAACTTGGTGAAACATCATTTTGCCTTACTAACCTCTAATAAACCGTTTCCCTGAGTGCTACCAAGCATCTGACACCTATCTCGTTTACTGTTTGCCCATTTCTCTTGTACAAATGCTAGTTTGACTCCAAGATGCCCGTCACCTGAGCAAAAGTGCCCTTTCCTGCAGCATAAAAACACCCCAGCATCATCACTGACCACCTGACAAACCCCTGACCCATGTGGTCAAACAGTTTCGATTTCGATTCCCCACAGCTGTGGCCAAGAACTCCACAGGTCTATCAAGGTGAAGATTGGCGCACACTTGTCTTTATCAGATCATCCCGTAAATGTTTTACAGCGACGCCAGGGTTTTTTTTTTCATTGTCATTAAGATTGTTTAAGACTTTTTTGAATAAAATTGTGCCCCCCCCCTCATGGTCAGGCAGGCAATAATACTTTCACTGGTGTCTCTATGAAGGTTTAAGGTCTTAAAATTGTACTTAAACCTGTTGTTTTTATTTTTTGGTGTAATGAAATGATCTCCTCTCACAGCTTTTGTGAGCAGCTTTTTAGTTTTTACCACGATTCCAACACATCTTAAAGAGTTGAATCTCTGTGTGGTTTTTATATAGCACATCATTTATTTTTCTCCCCCTTTAGCGCATCCAATTGTTCAATTTGCATCGTGCGTCCTCTCTTTCTATGCCGAACCCCGCCCTGACCGAGGAGATCGAAGCTAACCCGTATCCCCTCCGACATGTGGGCAGCAGCCGGATGCATTTTTGCCACCCACACATTGACGAGTTTGGCGCCACCTAGCGTTGCATGCGGAGAGACACACCCTAAGGCCACTCTTCCTCATCTCCTGTGCAAGCACCTCTAATCAGCCGGCAGAGGTCGTAATCGCATTCTGACAGAGAGAGACCCACATCCGGCTCTTTGTCCCGCCCCCCAACTGAACTACCGGCCAATCGTTGCTCATACAGCCACTCGGCTTTGAACCGGTGAGGCAGAGCTGGATTCGATACGACGTACTCGGAATCCAGCTCTGGTTGCAGCGTGTCTTTTTACCGCTGCGCCACCTGAGCGGCTGTATAGCACATAATTTCTTAAACAGATTAAAGGTTGTTATTGAGTTTCCAATGGTGTTCTGGTCTCATTAAATGAAGGGGTGTGATAAACAAAGTCGTACATAAAAGTGCCTATACCAAACTTCACCGACCAGACCAAACTCAATACAAGATGGCAAATCAAGCATTTATTTAGACAGTTTCTGTAGCCATCAGCATGACGAAGTGAAATAAAGAAAACAAAATACAATATTTAACCTAACTCCCTAAACGAACGAATGAACGAACAGAGATCACAATTAAACGAAATGGTATACTCACCCCCTACGAAATAAGGTCCAAACGAAACAGTGAACAAACGAATGAACAACAAAACATAATCAAACAATAATTGTTCTGGTTGAGGAGCAAGGTGAGGCAACCAGTGAACATCCCACCGTCTCTCAGATCTTCCTCTTCATGTCCTCATGGTAGCTCTTTTATCTCAGGAGCGCCCCTCTCATAGCCAGTGAAAACCTGGAGATTAAGGACAGAAAACAAAACATAAAAAAAAACCTGAACCCAAACTAACGACCTCTAGGGTCGTAACTAGGGCCGGGTATCGCCACTGATTCCCTGGATCGATTCGATTCCGATTCACAAGGTCCCGATTCGATTTCGATTCAACACATTTAGGCATTTTTGGGTTGCATTAACAGGTTTTGTTTAAATATGTAAAGATGTTCAGAGAACGAACGTGATAATTGTACAAAGAACACTCATTATTAAAAATATTTGTGTTTACATAAATAATTCATCCAAAACAAAAAACAGTAACATTAATTTTTTATATTATTATTTTACATGTTCGACACGCTACAGCAGTGTACAGTACCAGTCAAAAGTTTGGACACACCTTCTCTTCAGTGGTTTTTCTTGATTATTTGTATTTTCTACATTGTAGATTAATACTGAAGACGTCCAAACTATGAAGGAACACATATGGAATTATGTAGTGAACAAAAAAGTGTTAAACAAACCAGGATATGTTTTATATTTTACCAACTCTACCTCTGCACAGCACTACTGATGCTCTCAAACACATTAAAAAAGCAAGAAATTCCAGAAATTAATTCTAGACGAGGCACAAACGTTAATTGAAAACCGTTTCAGGTGGCACCTCATGAAGCTGATTGAGAAAATGCCAAAAAGTGTGCAAAGCTGTAATCAAAGCAAAAGATGCTACTTTAAAGAATATAAAATATAAAACATATTCTGATTTGTTTAACACTTTTATGTTTACTACATAATTCCACATGTGTTCCTTCATAGTGGAAACGTCTTAATTATTAATCTACAATGTTAAAAAAAAAAAAAAAAAAAAAATCAAGAAAAACCACAGGAATGAGAAAGCGTGTCCAAACTTTTGACTGGTACTGTATATATAATGTAAACCCTCTCTGTCCACTTAAGTGACGTTGCGACGCAGTGTTTCACATCTGCGTACAGGTTTGGAACGGCCACTTCACTCAAATGTTCGCGTGTGGGTAAAACATAACGTGGTTACAGACAGACAGACAGACAGACATGTAAGGCAAGGCAAGTTTATTTGTATAGCACCTTTCATACACAGTGGCAATTCAAAGTGCTTTACATAAGGAAAAATTAAAAATTAAAAGCAGTAAAACATTCCTGAGATCTAGAACCTCAGAAAGACTTCTTGCAAACATTTATTTACAATTAAGAACATGAAATTCAAACAAGAGAGATAAAAATTAAGAACATGAAAACTAAAGGAAAATATAGTAAAATATACCCTACAGTTTAGAGAATATGAAATTGAAACAAGAGAGATACATGTTATTATAAGGGATTAATTATACATATTAACGGGGAAATTACAGTACTAAATACTAAGACTATCCCACAGACTGACAGCAGACAAAGTAACTTATACTACCGGTCATCACCAATAGTACAGTGTTCCAGTTCTACTGCCACACAATATACGGTATGCAAATTTTTCATCTGGCATGATTATAATAATAGGAGCAGGAGTGTATCTACTATTATACAAAATATATACAGCTATATAAGTATATTATAGAAATAAAGATATTGTTATAGGTATAAATATATACAAACTTCAATATATCGGTTTTAGGTATAAATACATACAACATGAGCAATAATATACATTTAAATATTCCAGCACTTGAAAAAAAAAAAATCAGACCAGACACACATGTAAGGTGTGTGTTTGTGTTTTTGTACTAATGTTAAATGTATTCGGTTACGTTACTGTGACCGTTAATACAGGTTCTGACCATTAATGAGGCTTCGAAAGCACATCGTTTTCATCAACGCTGTATGGACGTATATCCTCACATATAAAAGTTACCAGAGCCGCCGTTATTTTTTTGGCACGGGGAGAACTTGGAGGTAATTTCATCGCAAATGCAGGTTCTGCCTTCAGGTTCTGGGGCACCTTTACTTGAGCTTCAGCCATGCTGAACTGATGTGCAGGTCAGATCTCGTGGAAAAAAAAAAAACAGTGGCTGGTCACGCGAGATTAAAGGGGTAACAGATTGGGATTGAAAAATCGATTTGATAAACCCACCCTTAGTCGTAACAATGGTTTAATCATGTTGTAACCCAACTTTAGGTCCTACACACCAAGGCAGTTTTTTTAGATCAGCAATATTATAGCAGCATTAACAAAATATCCGGCTACTCTAAAATTCACCATTATTTATTTCCTTTGATCATTTGTGGGGTTTTTTTAATCATTTTTCTGATTGCAACTTTATTTGGTTCACTGAAACCTAAAACAGACCTAAAACAAAGCCAAAAATCTCAGTTTCTGTCTCTTTCTCAGCTCTTTATAGTCTTTTGGTCACAGTGCACCGTAACTGACATTTAACATTAGTACCAACACACACATTTCTACCACACACACACACACACACACACACACACACAACCAGTCATGCCTGTTTACACGCATGTAAAACCTTACATGTGTGTCTGGTCAGATTTTTTTTTTTCCAAGTGCTGGAATGCACTGATCAACCTCCTTGTTTCTACCCTCACTGTCCATTTTATCAGCTCCACTTACCATATAGAAGCACTTTGTAGTTCTACAATTACTGACTGTAGTCCATCTGTTTCTCTGCATGCTTTGTTACCCCCTTTCATGCTGTTCTTCAATGGTCAGGACCCCCACAGAGCAGGTATTATTTAGGTGGTGGATGATCCTCAGCACTGCAGTGACACTGACATGGTGCTGGTGTGTTAGTGTGTGTTGTGCTGGTATGAGTGGAGTTTTTAAACACCGTGTCCACTCACTGTCCACTCTATTAGACACTCCTACCTAGTCGGTCCACCTTGTAGATGTAAAGTCAGAGACGATCGCTCATCTATCGCTGCTGTTTGAGTCGCTCGTCTTCTAGATTTTCATCGGTGGTCACAGGATGCTGCCCACGGGGCGCTGTCGGCTGGATATTTTTAGTTGGTGGACGATTCTCAGTCCAGCAGCGCTGCTGTGTCTGATCCACTCTCAGTAATTGTAGAATGGACTACAGTCAGTAATTGTAGAACTACAAAGTGCTCCTATATGGTAAGTGGAGCTGATAAAATGGACAGTGAGTGTAGAAACGAGGAGGTGGTTTTAATGTTATGGCTGATTGGTGTATATACACATTGTACTGTACATTTGCTACACTTTATTTACTTTATTTGTTGTTGTATTAGTTCCATCCATCCATAAGAGTCGATCTTGTCCTTTAATGGTCTGTTCAACCATTTGGTTGATGTTACTATGTGTGTAAATACTTGGGTAGAAATGAGCTGTATTTAAATAATCTTGTTGGGCCGTATCTACTGATTGGTTAACGTGTGTTAAACTCAAACTTATTGCTAGACGACACTGTGGTTTTAAGAAAACAGACTTTGTGATCATCTCCACTGTTTGGTAGAGGCTCATTAAAATATACTGTGTGCACTAGTAATAAAATATTAATTGTGTGCTGTTGGTTTAGTCCCAAGAAACGAAGAAATGCAAAGAGAGAATTTTTTAAACACTATTTTCTTGGTAAGAAAGGGTTAAACAGGGATTCATGCTTTATTGCCTGTGTAATTTCAGCGAATATAAAAGGAGCAGCAATAAAAAACAGTAGTAAAAAAACTGATACGATAGAGTGTCGATGAACCCGTGCTGTTTGAACCCTTATCAGTACTTCAGAGTTTTTTTACTTTTAATTTGGCTGGTTGAAATTTAACTAAGTGAAATGAAAGTGAGACATTCACTAGCTGATAAGGACAATTAGTCCTGCTGCTGAACTGACTGGCAGAAACAGGGTGTGGCATTTAAACATTTTAGAAATATGTATGAAATGTCTTTTATTAGTATTTTACAAGAAAGTGTTTCCTAATCATCTCAGGAGTTTCAGTCAATTTGCATAGATTTCTAAAAACATTGGCAAGAAGAGCTTATCTGTCAATCCTGTTTAATCACCACACCATTTCATTTGTACATTTGTACTTGTGCACTAAAGCCATAGAAATTTAAAATGATTAATATTCAGCACTGATTATGACCGTCCGGGTGACTACACAGACCAGTAATTGGATCGTCCGAGGATCCCCAGAAGAGGCTGTAGGGATTCCTCAGAACCTCTGCTGGTTGGTCAATGGTGCCGAGAGAGATGGAGGATATTGGAGATTGGTGCTTGACTCTCCATGTGTAATACAGATCTCTATATAAACCCACCTGGTGCAGGTAAAGAGAAGCAGTCGGTACTGCACACTTGTAAGAGGGGTTGTGTGTTAGTTACAGCCCTACTTGGTCAGTAGTGGAGGTCTGCAGCAGTAGCGCGGAAGTGAAATGCATTCAGGTAATTGGATATGACTAAATTGGGAGGAAACTTGAGGGAAATGCTTAAAAAAAGTGTTCATATTTAATAGATCTTATTTGTCCTCTCAATTGTTCCACCACTAAGCATTAAAGAATATTTTGTCATTATAAAATAGTTTAATTCTAATCCATATGAAATCAATAAGATTAAAATCCTTTAGTTTTTTTTATTTGACTAAAACTGTCATCCTTTGTAATACCAACACATTTAAATAAGTTTAAACTATAGCACTATTAGCAGATTACTCTATTTGTATTGGAAATTATTTGTCAATAAATACCTTGGTGTAATAATACCTTGGTCGGCGCTAGATTTGTCGGCGCTAGATTTGTCGGCGTTCGCTCTCAATCGCTATGTGTGAACTAATCAACAACTCCATCCGAGAGGCTGAAGATAAATATGTAGCACGTCAAATATCTGGATATGAGTCGGCCGACTGGCAATGAGTGCTATGTTGAACAGCCAATGAGAACGCAAGATACGGTGTGAGGGGAAACGCAGGGGAGGAGTGTAAACAGGTGGGACAGCGGCGTAACATAGTTTATATCAGAATACATCAGCACACACACGTTTTACAGTATTTCTGACCTTATCGTTCTCTACAGAATACCCACGCTGCATTGCAAACAATATTTATTAACCTCCGACTCACTATAGAACAATCCATGCTGGTCGTGTTGCCAGATCCACTCAGATTCATTTATTTTTCCTCCTTGATTTTACGCTGCACATCAGCACACACACTTTTATCGCTCGCTACTTGTTGACGTGCGTTTTTGGACGTGGTATCGTTAAACCCCTCGTCACTTCTCACGTTTGTTTTCGTGACAGAACGTAGTTTGGGAGAGCAGAGAAGCTCGTCTGTGACCGAGTGTGTGACCCCCTATCGCCGATTCTATTCTAACAATCTCGTACACTCGCTCAGTGGTGGTCATCTTCCTCCATGAGATTTTTAGCAGTTTTCTACTGCACTTTTTTCCCCTCTTTCCCCTAGAAACAAACCGCATTTCGCAGCAACTTTTTTGATGACTAACACCTTTCCCAAAAATGTCATTAACACGTTTTTATGTCCCTTTTGGATTTTCTTACATACTTCTGTTTATTTAAGTTTTACATTTTACATTTTCTGCATTTAGCAGACGCTCTTATCCAGAGCGACTTACAGAAGTACTTCCATAGTAAACATTTCATCTCTCAAGTTTTAGTAAACAACTGTCAAAGAACACGAATCTGCTGAAACCTGTTAGAACCAGAGTGTTTTTTAAAGTGTTTTTAAAGACAGCAAGAGACTCAGATGTTCGGACAGACAGAGGAAGTTCGTTCCACCACTTGGGTGCTAGAACAGAGAAGAGCCTTGATGCTCGTCTTCCTTTAGTCCTGGGTGGGGGCTCAAGTCGAGCGAGACTAGTGGCTCGGAGGTTGCGTGGTACAGAGCGGGGTTTGATTAGAGTTTCTTTCTATTTGATGTATAATTATTTGTGTAGAAACTAAATGTAAATAACATTCAGCGTTGTTGCAGTGCTGTTTTATTCTTTATTTTAGTATTGATGATTTTACTACAGTAAATAATAAATGCTTTTGTTTCTCTCTCTAGGAAAAAAGATCTTGCAACCACTAAAAAAGACCGAGTGACCCACTGTTTAACGATATGTGAGAACATCGTAGCACAATCTCTAAGGTATGAACTGAAAACATTCATTCATTCATTCATTCATTGTGTGTTTTATCACCTCATGTCCTGGTCAGGGTTCAGAATCCATGAATCCATTTATAATGAATAAACAGCTCAGAGTGCTCTTCAGTTTTCCTGTGCCATGTGCTCGGGGATTAAGGTACCAGGGCGGATCAACAGGCGTTAATATCGTCCCTATGAGGACGTACGTCCAGGTGACAGTAAGCATGCTAAATTCAGTTTGCAGCATTTCTGCCTGCTCATGTTGTAGTGGGTTAAGAACAGAATACATGCTGAATAAACACATCTCATGGTACTTAGTGCTTTAATGGTGTAAATCTGTGATCCTGATTCTGCTTCATCTTCAATTTTAGCACCTCTACTCTCAGTCCCTTATTATTCGGCTGCTCCCATATATTGGGGTCACCAAAATTACCAAAATTGGCACCGTTTTTACACCGGATGCCCCTTGAGGCAACATTCCTATTTTAATCCAGACTTGGGACCTGCGTTGAGAGCGCACTGACAAGCGCACGTCCCATGACTAGGCTGTTCCGGCCATCCCCCATTATTAGCCAATCATATCCAAGTGTACGACTGAGATTCACAGCTGAGATTCAAACCCTTGATCCCCGGATCTCAGCAGTAGTGGGATAGTGTATTTGACAGCTCTGTCACTTGGGCAATTTGCTACTAAAGTGCCCTAATTAATGTGTGTATTGCATAAAAGAGTAAAGAAGAAAAACCGTCGGTGCAGTAATCGAAGAAAATATTAAGAAATTGATATAACCGGGTAACACAGTTTATTATGTTTCAAGGAGTTGGTTTATTTTACTCAGTAGCAATATGTAAGTTAACCTGGTGGCTCATGGTAGCTCTCTCTAGACAGTTTGATGGTATAGTAATTTATTTTTGTTTGTTTTTCGTACTTTGCTGACCCGTGTTTAGGACTTCTCCCGAATTCCAGAAACTTCTGGGAATCGCCATGGAAATGTTTCTGCTGTGCAGCGACGATAAGGAGTCTGATGTACGGATGGTGGCGGACGAGTGCCTGAATAAAATCATCAAGGTGAGTCTAATCGTCAAGATTTTTCCATTTTTCTCACCTTTATTTACAACCCCAAAGCAGAAAAAGTTGGGACAGCATGGGAAATGCAAATAATAATAAAAACACAGAGTTCCTTACATTGACTTTGACTTTTATTTGATGTCAGACAGGATGAACCTGAGATGCTGAACTTCATTACATTTATTAATAAACATCCGTTCAAAGTTGGGACAGTAAAGCATTTACCACTGACACATTGATAACAGTCTGGATCTTTTTCGTCTTTGGTCCTGAGCACAAAAAAGACCCGGAATGCTGATTCATCTGACCACAATACACGTTTCCACTGTGTGATGGTCCATCCTAGATGCCTCCGAGCCCAGAGAAGTCGACGCCGCTTCTGGACATGGTTAACATAAGGATTATTTTTTGCACAGTAAAGTGTTAAGTATGATTAGTGCAGTAACTCTGTATTGTAGAGCTTGATAAAGGTTTGATAAACTAATCCCTCACCCATGTGGTTATATCAGCTAGTGTTGAGTGGAGGTTCTTGATGCCGCCTGAGGGATGGAAGATCACGAGCGTTCAGGTTAAGCTCGCACCCTCGACCTTTACACACTGATTTAATGATATTCTGCACTGTAGAGGGAGAACATGCAAATCCCTTCCAATCTTTCTTTGAGGTTCATTGTTTTTAAACATTTCAATCATTTTCTCACACATTTGTGGACAAACTGGATCCTCTGATCATCTTTACTCATCAGAGACTCTCAGCCTTTCCTGGATGCTGCTTTTGTACCAAACCATGATCACAATCACCTGTTTGGAATCACATCATTATTTAGTGTTTTCACCTCATTACTAGCCCTAAACTGCCCCCATCCCAACTTTTTTTGGAATGTGTTGCAGGCCTGAAATGCAGGAATGGATGTTTATTAGTAAATGAAATGAAGTTGAGCAGAAACTCTGTGTTTTTTCTGATTTGGGGTTGTATTTTTGAGCAAATGTTGGCAATGTTTCCTTCTACTATTACTACTAATAATAATTCTAATTAATAGCAGTGCTTTGAGGTTCTGAGTGATTATTTGTATGTGTTTTTTCTTGATAGGCGTTGATGGATTCCAACTTGCCTCGACTGCAGCTTGAGCTTTACAAAGAGATTAAAAAGGTACAACAGACACAGAACACATTACCTACACAAAATGCTGCGTAGGACACACCAAACTCACCCATATTTACCTACTCAAAGGAGACCAGGCCCCCACCTCCTTGTTTCTACACTCACTGTCCATGTTATCAGCTCCACTTTGTAGTTCTACAATTACTGACTGTAGTCCATCTGTTTCTCTACATGCTTTGTTACCCCCTTTCACCCTGTTCTTCAATGGTCAGGACCCCCGCAGAGCAGGTATTATTTAGGTGGTGGATGATTCTCAGCACTGCAGTGACACTGACATGGTGGTGGTGTGTTAGTGTGTGTTGTGCTGGTATGAAATACCGTGTCCACTCACTGTCCACTCTATTAGACACTCCTACCTAGTCGGTCCACCTTGTAGATGTAAAGTCAGAGACGATCGCTCATCTATTGCTGCTGTTTGAGTCGGTCATCTTCTAGACCTTCATCAGCGGTCACAGGACGCTGCCCACGGGGCGCTGTCGGCTGGATATTTTTGGTTGGTGGACGATTCTCAGTCCAGCAGGGACAGTGAGGTGTTTAAAAACTCCAGCAGCGCTGCTGTGTCTGATCCACTCATACCAGCACAACACACACTAATACCTGCTCTGTGGTGGTCCTGTGGTGGTCCGGTGGGGGTCCTGACCATTGAAGAACAGACCACCACTGCCATTTGTGATCAGCCTCAACCAGTCAGCAGAGGTCGTAATTGCCCTGGGACAAGGATCCGTGTTTACTTCATCCCCCTATAGACTGTAAATGTAAATGCGATATAAATGCCCTGTGGTCGTTGTGTTTTATGTTGTCAGTATTTGCTATTGAAATAACTAGAATCTTCTCTGTTGGGTTTGATTAACTGTGTAGAACGGCGCCTCTCGGAGTCTGCGGGCAGCGCTCTGGAGGTTCGCTGAACTCGCTCATTTTGTGCGTCCACAGAAATGCAGGTAAGAGCACCGAAGCTGGATTCAGTTCCGAAAACGTCAATGAAAGGAAACGGGGCCACTTCTTTGTGAACGGAACGTTATCCATTCCTGTGCCTAACAGTTAGCAAGGCGTTCTGATTATTACAACCCCAAATCAGAAAAGGTTGGGACAGTGTGAAAAATGCAAATAAAATAAAAACACAGTTCCCCACGCATTAAAAAGTCTCAATAATAGAAACACTGATGGGGCGGCACGGTGGCTCGGTGGGTAGCACTGTCGCCTCACAACAAGAAGGTCCTGGGTTCGACCCCCAGGTGGGGCGGTCCGGGTCCTTTCTGTGCGGAGTTTGCATGTTCTCCCCGTGTCCGCGTGGGTTTCCTCCGGGTGCTCCGGTTTCCTCACACCGTCCAAAAAAACATGCCACCAGGCTAATTGGAAACACTGAATCGTCCTGTAGGTACCAGCCGCTAGATGTACAAACCAGTGCACTGTGGTGCCGGTCCCAAGCCCGGATAAAATAGGGAGGGTCGTGTCCGGAAGGGTGTCCGGCATAAAAATTGTGCCAAATCGATGCGCGGATCGTGATCCGCCGAGAGCCGACCCCGCAACCGAACGGGACGAAGGCCGAGGAAAAGAAGAATAATAATAATAGAAACACTGATGGAACACACCCCGTTCCAACTTTTTGAGTGTGTTTCAGGCATCGCATGATAAATTTGTTTCTATTTATAAAATAGAATGACGTTAATCAGTGAAAACATTGAAAATCTTGTTTCTACTTGGTGCAATTAAGTAAAAGTTCAAGAGAATTAAGAAGTACAAAATTTTCTTTATTCTTATTTATAAAAATGAGTAACTTTTCCAGAAATGGGGTTCGTATTTGTGTTTATATGCGCTCCTGGCAACATTTCAGATGTAGTTGAGAATAACTGGCCCTTTCCGCCACGTGTTTCAGGCCATATCTGGTGAACCTGTTGCCCTGTCTGACGCGGATCACTAAGCGGCAGGAGGAGATGGTGCAGGAGACTTTGGCTTCCTCGATTCCCAAAATCATGGCAGCCCTCGGGAACTTCGCCAACGACAATGAGATCAAGGTACGACCCGAAACCTCCCAGCTAATCGTTGTAGTTTTTTTTTTTTTTTTTGGCGCTGCAATCGATGGAGATCCTGTTTAAGTCAAGTCACCTTTATTTTTCTGTAGCACATTTAAAAGACGTGTGTCAACCAAAGTGCTGTACATTAAAATCAGGTATAAATACCACTCAACTATGCAACATTTAACAAATCATTAACATACATACAAAATAATATACATACGCACCAACATATAAACATATAGATCAAATAAAACCACAAATAGACTCTCATGCCAAAGAAAACAAATGACTTTTTACATTTAACTTAAATGCATCTATTGTGTGGGTGTGGGACTCCTTTATGAAAAGTGGAAGACTATTCCAGAGTCTTGGGGCAGCTACAGAAAAGGCCCCGTCACCCTTGAACCTCATTTGAGAGCGTGGAATAGCTAAGAGCAGCTGACCGTAGAAGATCGTAGAGCTCGTGGAGTGGAGCGAACTCGGAGAAGGTCTGCGATATAGCTCGGAGCCAAGCCGTGTAAAGCTTCCAGACATGCAAATGCTGCGGCCGGATCCCCGATGGATGTGACATGGGCGTCGTGCTGTTCCCATAGCAACACGGCGCGTGCAAACCTCAGTCGGCAGGCGAGTGTTTGAATTTAAGCGCAGCAGCTCCGATTTCGAGTAATAAGGCATGTTACCGTATAAGGATGTACCGATCAGGTTTTTTTGTTCCCAATTATTAATTTTGATCCCGATCCGATACCGAGTCTCAAACCGGTACTTGTATTTTCTAGATATTGTCTAGATAAGAACTGGATAATACTGTTCACACAGTGCACACTTCAACTACATTACAGTTATTCACATTAATCCAGTGTACATGTTTAACACCTGAATAGCTCTGCAGTGCTGTAGGGAAAACATTACCTGCATCCAAACTATTGGCTTAATGTTCTTTTATTTCTACAAAATCAATCAAAATGAGTGAGATAATTACAGTTTTACTTTAAACTTTACATTAGAAGAAAAAAAATCTGTTTAATGCAGTGATGCACTAAAAATGAACAGAAATCTGTGTAGCAGCTTAACTTGAATATAAGAAAAAAAGTTACTTAAAAGCATTACAGTAAAACCTGAATACCAAAATAAAATGGACAGGCTCTTTTGTTATGAAGGAAAACCAGTTTTTAAAGCGCTTGTGTTGTGACAAGGGTTTGATGGACGTTTCTATGTGAAGTGAGTGTGTTTTGACCCTTTGGGGCTTCCATAGTGCATGAACTAGCGTGCTTGACTCTAACTGTCCGGTATTCGGTACCGTAACAGAAGAAGTTAATAAAGTGTTAAATGCTCCCGACAATTTGTGAATATACCGTGTATTTATTTCTTTATTAAACGAGTGCATCACTACGTTGTTTTGTAAACCGGAGTGATCCTCGACTCACACACCATATAAACAGTAAAATTCTACAGTAATGAACGCAGCTCTGCTCCCACCGCCTCGTGAAACGCTCACAGTGCAGACGTTACACTTCACTGCTGGACTTGTTTCACTTTCCAATTTAAAGTATTTCCACACAGCGGACATGCTGATGTAAAACAAAAGATCGGGATCAGGATCGGGTTTAGTAAAGCCGATTCCGATCAGTTAAAAAATGCCTTGATCGGCCCCGATCCCGATCTTTGAGAAAAAAGTATACGGCAGACTTTGAATTATTACCCGAGGCAGGGTAAAGTCCACGAATAAATCCAAACAGGACTAAAATTGCCAGATGAAAATTCAGAGTTGGAGCAGATGATGTTTAGCAAATATACAGCGTTAAGTTACTACCCAAGATGCAATTTTATAATGCCAATTCATGCCAATTATAATAAATAATTAACTAATAGCCTTCAGGGTCAGTTTAGAAAAACAGCCTGTATGATGGCTAATCCTAAAGTCTTATTATTTTTAAAAGGAACCATCTAGGATCAACAATTTGCCACTAGTTGCCCTACTAGCTTTGTCCCTGCTTGCAGCACTCACTACAAGGTTCCAAACTGCCCTAGGAAGCAATGTCAGCACAAGAACTGTTAGTCCGTAGCTTAATGAGTTGGGTTTCCATTATTGAGCAGCTACTCAAGAGCTCAAAATCACAGCCAGCGTTACAAGCGTAGCGTTGGCTGGAGTGGTGTAAAGCATACCACTTCTGAACTCCAGAGCAGTGTAAACAGTGCATATATAGGAAATAGCTTCAGTGTGATGCCTTTGCGCCAGCCGCAAGGGCCAATGGAGAAGGTACGACACACATGTTTACTGTGGAAGCTCATCTGCTAAACGCAGAAAATGTAAATACCACAGGACTCCATCAGATGGCTTGTGGAGTCCATGTATCGGTAGGTCAGAGCTGTATTGAGAGCACATTAGCCTGCTTGGTCCTAATGTTTTGGCTTATTAGTGTTTAATGTAATGTTTTGTTTATGATAAAGGCCACACATTTGTAGTTCTAAACTTGGTCTTAGGCTAAACAGATTACGTGACCTTAATTCGTCCTCATATTTACATCCTGAGTTAATGTGAGCGTCCGCTGGCAGACGTATGAAGCCCATCCGTTGTTGTCGGTGTCTCTCATGCCCAGATTCCAGTATAAGAGCATGACGTCATGTTCTAAATGTAGAACGTGACTCATATTGGTTTGGATTATCCATGATCTCTCTCTACCCCCCATTTCCACCCACACACTCTTACTCACACTCTATCTCCCGTATTAACACTCCTTCACACTTTCCTAATGGATCTTTTTCTCTACCACAGGATGAGAATCCTCTTATTGACATGGTTTAGCTTAAGTGCATTTTAACTCTTGTGTGGTTTTATTCTGTATACTCGTCTTGTCCTAAGGGTCAAAATGATCCGCGTTCACTAAACCATCTAAAATAAAGAAGCTTATTTACATTTTCAAACCACAAAACCAATTTTGGGTACAAAGAAAAAAAAACTGTAATTTATCACCAGCTCAGGACTGAAGGGCTATTGTATACTGATATAGACAGACAGATGGACAGACAGTTTGACAGACAGACAGACAGACCTAATGATCGATCGATAGATAGATAGATAGATAGATAGATAGATAGATAGATAGATAGATAGATAGATAGATAGATAGATAGTCAGGTAGACAGATAGATAGACAGATTGATATGTAGAATCGATAGACAGATTTACAGATAGACTTACAGACAGACAGATAGATAGACAGACAGATAGACAGATAAATATACAGACAAACAGACAGACATAGACAAATAAATTTGTAGATGGATGGATAGATATATAGACAGATAGACAGACAGATTTACAGATAGATAATAATATAATAATAATAATAAGTTGAACTTATATAGCGCCTTTCTCAAACCCAAGGTCGCGTTACATTAAAGGTAACAAAACACACCGGAAAATAAACCGGAGATGAGCACAACGCAGAAATTGAACAGAAAATAATCAAACACACAAAATTGAACAGAAAGTTAATAGACAATCACACAATACTGAACAGAAAATAAAACAATCACACAGAAATAGCAGAAGAAGAAGTGAGAAAGTACTAAGAGAACAAGGTGAGTCTTTAGGAGTGAGAAAGTACTAAGAGTACTAAGAGAAAAGGTGAGTCTTTAGGAGTGAGAAAGTACTAAGAGTACTAGGAGTACTAAGAGAAAAGGTGAGTCTTTAGGAGTGAGAAAGTACTAAGAGTACTAGGAGTACTAAGAGAAAAGGTGAGTCTTTAGGAGTGAGAAAGTACTAAGAGTACTAGGAGTACTAAGAGAAAAGGTGAGTCTTTAGGAGTGAGAAAGTACTAAGAGTACTAGGAGTACTAAGAGTCTTGAGGAGAATTTTAAATTCAGAGAGAGAGGAAGTGGAACGTAAAGAGGAAGGAAGAGAGTTCCAGAGTGAGGGGGCAGCAACACTAAAGGAACGACCGCCCATGGTACTGAGCCTGTGCCTAGGAACAACCAAGTGACCAGCATCCGATGACCTTAAATTCCTAGATGGAGTGTGGAACCTGAGAAGGTCCCTCAAGTAAGCCGGACCTGACCCATGCAGTGCCTTAAAAGTGAGAAGCAATATTTTGTATTGAATACGCTTATTAATGGGCAGCCAGTGGAGCTGCTCAAGGACAGGAGTGATGTGATCATATTTTTTGGTGTGAGTGAGGATCCTAGCAGCAGAGTTTTGAACAATTTGCAGATGGCGAAGTGACCTGGAAGGAAGCCCGTAAAGCACAGAGTTACAATAGTCCAGCCGAGAGGTCACAAAAGCATGAACCAGAGTCAGTCAAGCATGAACCAGATAGATAGAGATAGACAGACAGACAGACAGAGACAGACAGACAGACAGACATATAAATATGTAGATAGATAGATAGACAGACAGACATATAGATAGACAGACAGATAGACAGATAGACAGATAAATATGTAGATAGATGATAGATAGAGAGGAGATGTAGAAGTGAGGACCAAAAGTTCCCCCACTCAGGCATAAACAATCATCTCTGTATGTAGATGCACTCTATGGGAATTTGAAGCCTGGATTTTAGTGGCTGTGGGCTAGCATCATTTACCGCTGCACCACCAGAGCACAGATTTTTTTTTTTAAAGACCAGATTTATTGATTTCCTAGACGTAAAAATCAATAATTAGTTGATTCTGTTTAGTTTTCTTTTAGGATCATGTTGTTTTTAAGAACTAGTTCCATTTTAGTTTAGGTTCTGCTCCTCTGTGTGTGTGTGTGTGGGTGTGTGTGTAGGCGCTCCTGAAAGCCTTCGTGGCGAATCTGAAATCCAGCTCTCCCACTATCCGGCGTACAGCGGCCAGTTCCGCGGTCAGCGTTTGTCAGCACTCGCGAAGAACCAACTACTTCTACACATGGCTTCTCAACGTGCTCCTGGGTATGACACGAAATACGTTTTTACATCGTTTTACTCATGTCTTCATTCTTTATAGCGTGGTAGAAGGTTTCAGGTCACCAATGTCTTTGTTTAATCTGATTGGGTGGCTCGGTGGGTGGCACTGTCGCCTCATGGCAATAAGGTCCTGGGTTCGATTCCCAGGTGTAAAGGTCCGGGTCTAGCCCTTCATTCCTCTTCTCTTTCGTCTGCCGTTTTTCCAGGTTTGGTGGTTCCAGTGGACGATGAACACTCGAACCACCTGATCTTAGGTGTGTTACTGACCCTGCGCTACCTGATGCCACTGCTGCAGCAGCAGGACGCCAGCACCAGCCTGAAAGGCAGCTTCGGCGTCATGAGGAAGGAGGCGGACGTCTCCCCCACACCCGAACAGCTCATTCAGGTATTTTAGCCACACTTAGCATGCGGGTGTTAGCTGTCAGTCCTAGTTTTGCTTTCTGACAGTCGTTTAGTTGGTACTAGTTGTCGAGCACCTTGACACTCGTCTGGTTTAAAAGACGTTGAGTTTCGAGGTATTTCCCCCCATAAGGATGTTTGGGGAACCTGTTAATGCGTCCATGGTCCCGTGGAGCTGCAGATATTTTAGTCTCATGTAAAATAATGAGGTTGTTTTTGACACTTAAACACTGAAAATAACACAAATATAATATAAACACACTGAAATACAATTACAAACAGTTACACATCAATAAAAATACAATAAAAGCTGCACTTTAGTTTATTTCCTATGAAGTGTAACGGCGGTGAACAAAACTTAGCGTGACTTACTGTAGTAAAACAGCGAGTGAGGAATGTGATTAGTGGAGGAACTTATGAGCAGTAATAATGAAGAGAAGTTTAGTGCTCCTGTCTCCTTCTTTTACTACATTAAACCACGTTAAGCTTTATTTTTAGACTCTGGGAGAAGCTGATTCTGATTCTCACCATTTCTCAGAAGCTGGAGCTGTAACACAAGTTTAAAAGTGAAACAGGGAGGAGAATCCAGATAAACACAGATACACGTGGAGCTGTGACCCTGGATCTGACGCTTATTCCACACTGATGCAGATTCAGATCAGATTCACACGCTGATCAGGTTTTACTGCACCACGCAGTTGAGGGCTGAACAAAGTGCCAGTACAAGTACCAGTACTGTAGAAGAAAAATAAAATAAACAAGCTTTTATATTTAGGTGCATGAATACATTTAAACACTGTAAAGTACGGACATGATTGTTATCAAACGTAAACGTTTAATAACGTAACGTTTTGTAACGTGTAATACTGCAGGAGAGGTTAAAGTCCAGACTGTAATTTGAAGTGATAGTGATATTGCACATGCCCAGTGTTTGTATGTGTATGAGTGTTGGTAGAGTGATTGAAAAGATGGTGAGTTATATATTGTTTAGCATTTTGATAGCCTGCAAGCTGTTCTTCAGCCTGCTCGTGTTGTATTTAGTCTGTTTTGGCATTTTTCCATTTTCCTTGCCATCTGTAGTAAAGGCGTCTCTCTGTCCCTCAGGTGTACGAACTGACACTACACTACACGCAGCACCACGACCATAACGTGGTCACTGCGTCTCTGGAGCTCCTGCAGCAGCTCTTCCGTACTCCACCCCCAGAGCTTCTCCACACGCTCATCACTCCCAGCAAAATTACACACACCCGGGTCTTCAGAGAGGAGCTGGAGTGTCGGGCTCGCAGTGGCAGCATCCTGGAGCTCATCGGTACGTCCTGGTGACATTTTTGTAACTTGGCTCTTATAGGAGCGACTTACAGTCGCAGAGGCTTCTTAGGCTCTTTATCTGCAGACGGATTAAAATCAGAGTCAAAACTGCCCACTGAGCTTTATTAGCTCGGTTTTATTTATTTATTTATTTATATAAAAGAGCTTGAACTGAGAATTTAAGTCCTTTTATGAGTTATGGGTGAGTTCTCGTACACTATATTGCCAAAAGTGTTCCAATCACTTCCATGGTCACAGGTGTATAAAACCGAGCACCTCGGCATGCAGACTGCTTCTACACACATTAGTGAAAGAACGGGTCGCTCTCAGGAGCTCGGTGAATTCCAGCGTGGTACCGTGATGCCACCTGTGCAACAAGTCCAGTGGTGAAATTTCCTCACTACTAAATATTCCACAGTCGACTGTCAGTGCTGTTATAACAAAGTGGAAGCGATTGGGAACGACAGCAACTCAGTCACCAAGTGTTACCACGTAAAATGACAGGGCGGGGCAGCGGATGCTGAGGAACATAGTGCACAGAGGTCACCAACTTTCTGCAGAGTCCATCACTACAGACCTCCAAACTTCATGTGGCCTTCAGATGAGCTGAAGAACAGTGTGTAGAGCTTCATGAAACGGGTCTCCATGGCCGAGCAGCTGCATCCAAGCCTCACATCACCGAGCAGTGGTGTAAATCACGCCGCCACTGGACTCTAGAGCGGTGGAGACGTGTTCTCTGGAGTGACGAATCACGCTTCTCCGTCTGGCGATGCGATGGACGAGTCTGGGTTTGGCGGTTGCCAGGAGAACGGTACCCGTCTGACTGTATTGTGCCGAGTGTAAAGTGTGGTGGAGGGGGGATTATGGTGTGGGGGTGTTTTTCAGGAGTCGGGCTCGGCCCCTTAGTTCCAGTGAAAGGAACTCTTAATGCTTCAGCACACCAAGAGATTCTGGACAATTTCATGCTCCCAACATTGTGGGAACAGTTTGGGGATGGCCCCTTCCTGTTCCAACATGACTTGGTTTGGTGTGGAAGAACTTGACTGGCCTGCACAGAGTCCTGACCTCAACCCGATAGATAGAACACCTTTGGGATGAATTAGAGCGGAGACTGTGAGCCGGGCCTTCTCGTCCAACATCAGTGTCTGACCTCACGAATGCGCTTCTGGAAGAACGGTCAGAAATTCCCATAAACACACTCCTAAACCTTGTGGAACGCCTTCCCAGAAGAGTTGAAGTTGTTATAGCTGCAAAGGGTGGCGACATCATATTAAACCCTCTCAGGTTCACGCGTGTGAAGGTAGACGAACGAATACTTTTGGCAGTATAGTGTAAGTCCTGTCCGGGTCAGAAATATAATCAGAATCTTTTTGGCCTGTGGTGTGGCCTTCTAATTCCTGGTGACTTCTCTGTGCCCATATAAAGATGGTTAGAACTACTTTTATTTTCTTTCATGTGCCTTTTATTTGCATGTATTTGATTACTAATAAGTATTTATTGCATAAACAATCACTCATGGTATTGAACTAATTCTCTTCTGGTTTATCTTACCTGAACTAATCACTTCTAATCATTTAGTAATTATCTGATTCTGATTTTCTTACACTTTGGTCACTGGGACTTTTTTTTCTGCTTCTGCCCTTCACTGTTTCCTGTGTGCAGCCGGTGGATCAATGTCCAGTCCACTCGTCCTCAGGAAGCAGAAAGGTGACGTCTGGTCTGACCTTCTAATATTTTTAACCATTTAATCCTGTAACTGTATTAAGATTTGCATTCCGAAGTCTATAGATCTGTCTATCCCTCCAGTCCAATCCCATTCCACCCATATTGGACTAGTAATCACAAGGCTGCTTGTTCAAGCCCCTGAGCAAAGCCTTTAATCCCTCAGTCGTGTAACTGATGTACATGTGGGACGTTTAATGTTGCAGGTAAACTGCTGTCAGCCGAAGAGGAAGGTCTGGAGGATGATCCAGAGAGAGCAGAGGTCACTACAGGCTCTTTTACAGGTGAGACGTGAACCTTCAAACACCCCCAAACCATGAAAATAGTGTTTTGTAGTATAGAAGACTGTTCAATGTGATTTAATGCCCTGAGAAATATGTAAAGCATAGAGATCAGGTGGGTTTGAGCATGATTGGTCATAACATAACCGGTGGCCAAACATATAACCGATATAATCGATATAATCGAATTGCTTACCTATCGATCAGTTGATGAGCTCTAATACAGCAACACTGCTTTGTACCTTCAGCCTCAGTGGGTGGGGACAGTTCCAGCGACGCTCCCTCCTCGTCGGGCGTGTCGTCCCTCAGCACGGCCGACATCATCACCGAACAGCCGCGCTCCTCCCAGCACACCCTGCAGCCGGGCGACTCCGTGGACCTGAGCGCGTCCTCGGAGCGAGGCGGCGGGCCGGACACGCCGGACGACGAAGACGACGACATGCTGAGCCGCAGCTCGGGCAGCGCCGTCCGGGCGGTCGGCGACACCCCGGAGCCGCTCTCGGAGTCCAATCGGGCCTCCACGGGGGCGGGCTCGTCGTCGTCGCCGCCCAGCGACAGCTCGCAGACCACCACGGAGGGACCGGACTCGGCCGTGACACCCTCGGACTGCGCCGATCTCGTAAGACACACTTCCTTCCGCTCTGCCAGTGAGACCTCGTCATCGTACACGACCTCCTCCTCCTCCACCTCCTCTTCTATAACTTCTTCCTCTTCCGCCGTGTCCTTCGCTAGCAGTAGCGACAAGGTCAGCAGGGGGCAGAAGGGTCTATTTTTATTCCTCCCACCCTCACTTTACAAACCGTGTTCCCACATGCACCCATTGCGCAAAATTGCTTTCTTAGCGTTTATTACCTAAGCATGTCTGTACACCCCCCCCCCCCCAACACACCTTTTTGCTCCCAATCTAGTCGCCTCCAATTACCCCCCCATGGGAATCTTGCTTCCACTAGTTCTACCCCGAGCCTACTGAGGGGGGCTAAGACTATCGCATGCTCCCTTCCAACACCAGCCGCATCTTTTCACCTGTCCAGATCATTACTACCTTAGTCCCAACTCCAAAACAGGCCAAGTTCACAGGACCCCCACAGAGCAGGTATTATTTAGGTGGTGGATGATTCTCAGCACTGCAGTGACACTGACACGGTGGTGGTGTGTTAGTGTGTGCAGCGCTGCTGGAGTTTTTAAACACCTCACCGTCACTGCTGGACTGAGAATCGTCCACCAAGCAAAAATATCCAGCCGACAGCGCCCCGTGGGCAGCGTCCTGTGACCACTGATGAAGGTCTAGAAGACGACCGACTCAAACAGCAGCAATAGATGAGCGATCGTCTCTGACTTTACATCTATAAGGTGGACCGACTAGGTAGGAGTGTCTAATAGAGTGGACAGTGAGTGGACACGGTGTTTAAACACTCCAGCAGCGCTGCTGTGTCTGATCCACTCATACCAGCACAATAGTGAGTATAGTAGTATAGCAGTATAGTGAGCACTAGGCTGTATTATTTTAGGAATGCTCATGTATGACCGTATTTTGTGTGTGTGTGTGTGATTGTGTTGGTTCCCGTCCATGTGTGTCTGCTACTGTTGATATGTGCTCGTCTCTTTACGTGTGTGTTTGCTGTGTATTTATGTCGTGTAGGTGTTGGATGGCAGTGAGAGTCAGTACTCAGGGATGCAGATCGGCACTTTGCAGGATGAGGAAGAGGAGGGAGTGGCTCCAGCCGCCGAGGAAGCTCCAGAGCCCTTCTCCCAGTCCATGCTGGGTATGTACAATTACTTTTCACTCTTTGTAAGTCACATGATCTGAACTTTGAGCAATTTTAGATCAGGGGTGCCCACACTTTCGTGGCTTGAGATCTACTATTTCAGTCGACAAGTGATCATGATCTACATCTTAAGGTCGGCCTCATAGCACTTCAATTCCTATATTGATATTCAGCTTTACAGGACGAGCGAGTGAAAATCACACCAGTCTCATTCTGATGATTTGTACTGAAAGGTGTCGGTCAGGTTTATGTATCTTGACAGGAGCTGCTGATGCCAAATATCAAGCTTCCAAGTGTTCATCAGTAAAGTTGGACCCATATTTACACTTCATTATTTCTATGAGGGGGGGAAAAGGCTGATTCACACAAGTAGGTCGATCCAAAAATGCTCTCAGATATTGTTTGGCTATTTTTCCTCAGGCAGCAAGTTCCAAAACTGTCCAGCAGAGGCGCTTGGTTATAACTAGGGATGTCCCGATCACGTTTTTTTGTTCCCGATCATTAATTTTGATCCCGATCCGATACCGAGTCTCAAACCGATACTTGTATTTTCTAGATATTGTCTAGATAAGAACTGGATAATACTGTTCACACAGTGCACACTTCAACTACATTACAGTTACTCACATTAATCCAGTGTACATGTTTAACACCTGAATAGCTCTGCAGTGCTGAAGGGAAAACATTACCTGCATCCAAACTATTGCTTAATGTTCTTTTATTTCTACAAAATAAGCATTTTACGTCGTCCTGTGCTGCGCTCCCGAGAAGGAGGCTGTTCGAAATCCTAGATGCCTTAAAATCCTCACTACTGAGGCATCTTAATATTTCAATGTTATTTTGGCTCAAGAACGAGTGAGCATCGAACGCTGCCTTAGTGATCGAGACAATCCCAGCATTCATGGCTGACGGGGCGGAGAAACGAATGGAGTTATTTTCAAACGTAAATAAAATATTACTGATCTTTAACTTGTATAAACTTGTACCGAGTGTTTTTATTTGCAAGTTCGGGCTCGTCAGGAAATTTAACCGTTATCGGTACATGAAGGGAGGTGTTATTGACGTTAGCGTGCTGTGCTACCTCAGTTTATTGGTTTTAATGGCGAGATGCTAAATGCTAAACGCGAAATGCTAAACCCGATGGAATCGCTATCTAAGTAGCGCGTTCGAATAACCTACCTTTTAAGTCACTGACTTATTAGAATCCTCTCTACTAAGTCAGCTGCCTATGTAGGCAGTAAGACAGCAAGGCAGCTCCCTAGGTTTTCGAACACACCCTAAATGTTGTGACGACGGTTTGATGGACGTTTCTATGCGAAGTGAGTGTGTTTTGACCCTTTGGGGCTTCCATAGTGCATGGAATAGCGTGCTTGGCTCTAGATGTCCGCTATTCGGTACCGTAACAGAAGAAGTTAATAAAGTGTTAAATGCTCCCGACAATTTGTGAATATATCGTGTATTTATTTCTTTATTAAACGAGTGCATCACTACGTTGTTTTGTAAACCGGAGTGATCCTCGACTCACACACCATATAAACAGTAAAATTCTACAGTAATGAACGCAGCTCTGCTCCCACCGCCTCGTGAAACGCTCACAGTGCAGACGTTACACTTCACTGCTGGACTTGTTTCACTTTCCAATTTAAAGTATTTCCACACAGCGGACATGCTGACGTAAAACGAAGGATCGGGATCAGGATCGGGTTTAGTAAAGCCGATTCCGATCAGTTAAAAAATGCCTTGATCGGCATCCCTAGTTACAATGAGATCTGAATGTTCTCCGTTAGCTCCTTCCACGGATGAACGAAACAGCGTCTCTCTACAGTGTTCTTGCCCGAATCGAAGCGTTTTTGGTTTCTTTGTCTCCGAAACATTTTGAAGATCAAGTGGGACGACTACAGGACGGATTTAAGTGTCCTTGAGGAGGCTGGATCCACCAGCATCGAAGCGATGGACAGGACACGTCCTCCGAATGGATGACAGCAGGCCGCCTAGACAAGTACTCTTTGGGCAGCTAAAGGACGGGAAACGAATGATAGGAGGCCAGAAGAAGCGTTACAAGGATCTCCTCAAGTCGACACTCAAGGGTTACAACATCGAGGTCGGCAGGTGGGACAGGACGGGATGCGACGGTTCGAGCAAGCTGAGGATCGGACTCATCGGCCACCTCAGAACCCATCGACAGATCGTCCGGTGAAGAACGAAGGAAGACGATCTTGGTTGCGCATTCAACTTCACAAACAGTGCAGGTTACAGAAGGAAAAATGCAAAAATGGCGCAAACTGGCTACTGATGAATGAAAAACTTTCTAGATTACCACGGCTTTAGTCGGGCTGATGTGTAGCTCTGGTAACAAACCGCACATTACAGAAACAGTGGTTGATAAGAATTTAAAATGCTTAAATTATTCATAAATTATTCATAAATTCACAGGTGAGGCTGGGGGATATTACCTCTGACATAAGAACAGTCAGCACTGGTGCACCACAGGGCTGTGTCCTCTCTCCACTGCTATTTTCTCTCTACTCTAATGACTGTACCTCTACAGACCCAACAGTGAAACTTCTAAAGTTTGCAGACGACACTACGATCATTGGACTAATCCAGGATAGAGATGAGTCTGCATATCGGCAGGAGATTGATCGGCTGGTGCTCTGGTGCAGTCAGAACAACCTAGAGCTGAACACACTAAAGACTGTAGAGATAACAGTGGATTTTAAAAGGAAACCTTCGACACTGCTCCCCATCACCATATTCAACAGCACTGTGTCTACCGTGGAGACCTTCAGGTTCTTGGGAACTACTATTTCCAATGACCTAAAGTGGGAGGCCAACACCAACTCCATCCTCAAAAAGGCCCAGCAAAGGATGTACTTTCTGCGTCAACTGAGGAAACACGGTCTGCCACAGGAGCTGTTGAAACAGTTCTACACCGCAGTCATTGAATCTGTCCTGTGCACATCCATCACAGTGTGGTTCGGTTCAGCCACAAAACAGGACAGATGCAGATTGCAAAGAGTGGAGTGGATAGAGCAGCAAAAATCATCGGTGCTCCTTTGCCTACCCTCCAGGACTTATACACAACAAGGACCAGAAACCGGGCAGAAAAAATTATCACAGACTCTGCACACCCTGGACACGAACTCTTTAACCTCCTACCCTCTGGCAGGCGCTACAGAGCCCTGAACACAAAATCAAACAGACACTGTAACAGTTTCTTTCCAAATGCCATCAAACTCATTAATAACAAAAACTGAACTGCTGTTTACTGTTGTTTACATGCCACACTGCACTTTATACATGCTGTATAATACCGTAACTGCATCTTACCTTACTCAACTATTTATCTTACACTATTTTTATATTTTCTGTACATATGCAAATTCTGCTGAACATGTAAATTTGTACATTGTCTACATAGTCTTGTCTGTATATTGTATTGTTGTAAATTGTAGAGAGCTAACAACAGCCGGAAACAAATTCCTTGTGTGTGTAAACATACTTGGCGAATAAAGCTGATTCTGATTCTGATTCTGATAATAATAAACGAATCAGCTGAGGCTATTTCAAACGATCATAGTGACTTAAATAATCTTTTGTTTTTATTCCAGCACGGAGTAAACCTCACCTACTAGAGGGCAAAGGTCACAACAGACAAGCCTCCGACAGCAGCGTGGATCGCTTTATACCAAAGGACGAAGTTCTGGAGCCTGTGGACCCCGAAAACAAGGTGAGCTCAAATAAAACAGCAGTGATGCTGGCAAGTACATGAGAAATGGGAAAAGAGTGCAGTCAGGGTGTGTCCCTCCGTTCACAGAGCTGAGCTGCACTGCACTGCACTGCACTCGTCAAAGCGTAAATTATAAGATGCATGCGACTGCTGCCCCGCGTGTCGGAGGGGGCGTGGGTTAGCTTCATTCTCCTCAATCGGAGCGGGGATCGGATTAGTGGAGAGGGAGCGTGACGCAATCGGGCCATTGGACACGCTTAAAGGGGAGAAAAAAATATATATATATATATAAAACCACATTTGATGAAAGCTGGTGTATTGGTGTGTCGCATAGCCGTCTAGGATTAAAGGAGAGATCGGACACTACACCCATCCAGCCGAGGCTCCCCTGGTCCATTGTGTCCGGCTGCTGTCCGCGTCCTTCCTGCTCACCGGCCACAGAAACGGTAAAGTCCACTGAAAACTCCTCTCTCTCTCTTTTTATTTCACTCAGCTGAAATAACTCGTGGTTTATCGTTGTGACTCTTTATCCAAATATTTTCCAGGGCTGGTTCCCGATAAGGAGGTGCGTGTGAGTGTGAAGGCGTTGGCCGTCAGTTGTGTCGGGGCGGCAGCCGCTCTTCTTCCCGAGACGTTTTTTAACAAACTCTACCTGGAGCCCATCGAAGGGCAGCAACCGGACGGTGAGACGCTCGTCATGTATCAGAACCGCTTTTTATTTTGACGTTTTTTGTGTATAGCAACTGTATAGCAACACCATATGCAGCACTCTGTTGTAGCCTAGTGGTTAAGGTACCGGACTAGTAATCAAAAAACTCACTGGTTCAAGCCTCAGCACTGCCAGGTTACCACTGTTGGGCCCTTGAGCAAGGCCCTTAAGTCTCAATTGCTTAGACAATATACTGTCACAGCACTGTAAGTGTTAAAAATGTAAATATACTCTGACTTTATTTTATTACTTGTATTTCCTTGACACATACTTGCACCAATTGTGCTGCTGTTTCCTATAAAGTGTGCGCTTGCCTGATTGAACTTTGACCCAGTTTGCTGACCTTTTCAAAGCACCTCCAATGAGACGAACTGTTTGATATGACGCGGTAGAAGTGTACTAACGTTCGTACGAACAAAACTCAGCGCGACTTATTGTAGTAAAACGGCGAGTGAGGAATGTGATTAGTGGAGGAACTTATGAGCAGTAATAATGAAGAGAAGTTTAGTGCTCCTGTCTCCTTCTTTTACTACATTAAACCACGTTAAGCTTTATTTTCAACCAGAAGCGTTTTAGACTCTTTAGATTCTCACCGTTTCTCAGAAGCTGGAGCTGTAACACAAGTTTAAAAGTGAAACAGGGAGGAGAATCCAGATAAACACAGATACACGTGGAGCTGTGACCCTGGATCTGACGCTTATTCCACACTGATGCAGATTCAGATCAGATTCACACTTTGATGACGTTTTACCGCTCAAGCCGAGCGCCGAACGAAGCTGCCGTTTGCGTCTAGGTTCACGGTGCGCGAATGTGAGAGTCCTAAGTCACATAAACGCACCTAAAGTACCGTTTAGTTCGGACCATTAGTTCGGTAGGTTCCAGTATCATTGAGAAACACTGGATGCCCGACTGATTCAGGTGAATTATATAATGTGTTTTGTGGGCTTGGCTTCTACAGAGCAGCAGTACGTGAGTGACATCCTGCAGTACATCGAGCACGGAGACCCTCAGATCAGAGGAGCCACAGCCATACTGTGCGGAGCTCTGATCCAAGCCATCCTGATCAAGACTCGTTTCAGCACCGAGGCGTGGTCCTCCCGCCTGCACAGCACCACGGGTGAGAATCAGAATCAGAAGACTCGAGATTAGGATTCTTTTAAAGGTTACAGTAGTTAATAAAATAAGCTCAGGGCTTTTCTCTGCTCTATATCTCTGCAATGTAGTCGTGTCCCACTGCCCAATCTGATGAATCCTGTCATGAATGGAGCCGAAGTGTAAAAAACATGACGTTAGGAATCCTAATAAATAAATAAATATCGTATGTACTGTTTCTGATCCCTCTGCGTGGCAGGAAATCCGCTTTCTCTGGAAGCTGTGGTGCCGGTGCTGCAGCGTTGTCTAAAGGACGAGTCCTCGGTCACATGCAAGATGGCCTGTTTGGCTGTCAGGGTAAGAACACACTCACACACACTTCATTTAAAAATGAAAAATAAGGGCACCCAGGTGGCACAGCTGGATAATCCGCTAGCACTTCAGCGCTGAGATTCTGAGCTCCCGAGTTCCGGTCGTCTGGGTGCCATCTAGCAGACAAAATAGGCTTCCGGTCTGCTTGGTGGGAAAGACCGGACTAAGGGTGGGGTTATCAACGCTGTGTAAGACCCTTGGTTGCCCTTTATAGAAAGTGGAGGAGTGCAGAGATTGGGGCGTGGCTCTCCGTACGCGAATCCGACCTCCATGGATGACGTCGAGGTCCCCAGCAGCGGATTGGCTGCCTTAAATTGGGAGAAACGGGGGGTAAAATTAAAAGAGACCCCTATACATCCAGTAAATTCCATTCCTATACATCCCTGATCAGATATGTTGCAAAATTGTGACCAATAGCACAACTGCTCCTGTATTGTATGCGAGTATTGAGTTCTGAACCTGTAAATGTCTTTAAACGTCGTGTTAACCTAGCAGTGATCTGCTCCCATCAAATTCCTAATTCCTCGTTCCTCAAGTTGGTGTTCAAATAGGAACTTCTACGTTCTCCTGAATTCATTTGTAGGGACCCGTGGCACCTTTCTGACATGGCAAAGCTAGAGCGAATTTCCAAATTGCAGGTTAGATGTGGCTAAAATGCTTAATCAGTGCTAGAGCCACAACGCTGGCTAAGATCAGCTTGCATCAGCCTGACCACACCCGCTCGGCTACTCTGTGTTCATAGGTCCGTGTTTCTCGTTTCAGCACTGCATCATGGCTCTGTGCTGCAGCAATTTTAGCGAGCTGGGTCTGCAGCTTCTCGTCGACCTCCTGACCCTGAGGGATTGCTCTTACTGGCTGGTCCGTACAGAGCTACTGGAAACGCTGGCAGAAGTGGACTTCCGGTAAGATGAATACAAACCGGTGGTAGAAACTCCAGTCGGTTCAGTTTATTAAAGAAAATTAAATATGTTAATCTACATTAAAAATAGTAATACACAATCAGTACTACTTAGAATGTGTGAATATACTTAGAGCGATTGCCAGTAGTCATTTGCAGTAACACTCCATTGCAGCAGTATTCTTGGAATATTGGAACATGACTACTGGGAATAACACCCAGTGTGAAGCATATTCACACATTCTAAATAGTACTGATTATGTATTAATACTTCTAATGTAGATTAACATATTTTATACAACAGTTAGTTCCGACCGTACAATCTGATTGGTTGAAAAGCGTTCTAACCGTGCTGATATTGGTGATAACGGCGCGGCCTTTTCACACCACAACTGTATTACTCCGCTGACGCGTTGCCATTAACGACAAGCTTCATGCACACAAACGCGCACGCAGGCGACACCGACCTTATTCCCGATCGCGTTTTAAATCCGTTATCTGATACACAATCTAGTGCACTATGTAGGGAACATAAATCAGCTGTCTAATATACTGTCTAGTGCACTATGTAGTGAACATGAATCCGTTATCTGATACACAATCTAGTGCACTATGTAGTGAACATGAATCCGTTATCTGATACACAATCTAGTGCACTATGTAGTGAACATGAATCCGTTATCTGATACACAATCTAGTGCACTATGTAGTGAACATGAATCCGTTATCTGATACACAATCTAGTGCACTATGTAGTGAACATGAATCCGTTATCTGATACACAATCTAGTGCACTATGTAGTGAACATGAATCCGTTATCTGATACACAATCTAGTGCACTATGTAGGGAATATAAATCAGCTGTCTAATATACTGTCTAGTGCACTATGTAGTGAACATGAATCCGTTATCTGATACACAATCTAGTGCACTATGTAGGGAACATAAATGCGTTATCTGATACACAATCTAGTGCACTATGTAGGGAATATAAATCAGCTGTCTAATATACTGTCTAGTGCACTATGTAGGGAACATAAATGCGTTATCTGATACACAATCTAGTGCACTATGTAGGGAACATAAATGCGTTATCTGATACACAATCTAGTGCACTATGTAGGGAATATAAATCAGCTGTCTAATATACTGTCTAGTGCACTATGTAGGGAACATGAATCCGTTATCTGATACACAATCTAGTGCACTATGTAGGGAACATAAATGCGTTATCTGATACACAATCTAGTGCACTATGTAGGGAATATAAATCAGCTGTCTAATATACTGTCTAGTGCACTATGTAGGGAACATAAATGCGTTATCTGATACACAATCTAGTGCACTATGTAGGGAATATAAATCAGCTGTCTAATATACTGTCTAGTGCACTATGTAGGGAACATGAATCTGTTATCTGATACACAATCTAGTGCACTATGTAGGGAACATAACCAGTTGTCTAATTCACTGTCTAGTGCACTATGTAGGGAACATTAATGTGTTTGTAACGCGAACAGTTAGCTTAATAGCCCAGTTAGCAGCTCCTTAAAGTTCTGTTATCACCCATAATCCTTTGGTGTGTGCGAGAGGTTTTTTATTTCTTTTTTTTCCCTTCGGAGGTTCTTGCCCTCTTCTTCTTGTTGTTCTTCTTACCTCCCTGAAATGAGTTTTTTGCAACTTGGGATGTCTGCTTTGTAGTTTTCTAGCCTACTGCATAGCAGCAACTCATTCGTTGTGGAACTACTTTTTGGCGGAAGGTATTGTCAATATTAAAGCATAATTAATATGAAATTCAGGGCTTCTTTGATTCATTTTCTTTCTTTCTTTTGTAAAAACTGTCGTATAAAAGCAGTAGAACACTCGAGGTCGTGCGTTATCGCGAATAACATCACGGCCGTGATGATCTACTCGCCTTCGGCTCGTGCCTGCGACCGAATCACAGCCGTGATGTTATTCGCGATAACACGCTCCCTCTCGTGTTCTATTGCTTAATTCTCCCACAAGTCGAGCTATAATATCACAGCACTGTGACTAATGTTAGTACACGTTCATCCTGCAGGTTAGTGAGTTTCCTAGAGAGGACGACTGAGAAGTTACACAAAGGAGAGCATCACTACAGCGGGGTGAGAGCACACTGATCATACACACTCAGTAAAATCACTGTCGTACATGTCTGTCTGATCAACGGTGTGCAATCATGACTGTTTAGGTTCTGTTTTTTAATTCTGACACTAGATGCAGTTCATTAATGTCTTTTAATAATAATAATAATAATAATAATAATATTATGGATGGATGGATAGATAGATAGTTTATTAATCCCATAGGGAAAGTCAGTTATTACAGCAGCTTAAAATACATGAAAGTAAAAAGTATTAAAGTACACAAGTATTATTGTGCAACACTATGTAATTAAATAAATACAATAAGAAATGTAGTATGTACACGAAGATATGTATGTCTATACGAGATGACCAGATGATCAGTACAATACAGTAAACACCATCAACCGAATAGCGAATAAAAAACATTTTACAACCTTTCCTGCCATTAACATGGTCCAAGGGCAGACATGGCATTATAAACTAAACTCTAAACTGAACTAAAACACTGGTTAAAATACCTGGTAATGGATTCATGGATTTATGTTTGTTGTTTCTCTCTCAGTTATTGCGTCTGCAGGACAGAGTGATACACGATGTTGTTCTTTACCTGCTGGGTGATGAAGATCCACGAGTACGACACGTTGCTGCTTCAACAATCTCTAGGTAAATCCACACGTCCACCATGCATCCTCACATAGCATCCTAACCCTAACCCTAACCCTAACCCTAACCCTAGCACCCACTTTGTTACATACAATATTGCTATGATCAATAACAGAGAATTAAAGTTAAACGTGAACATTAGTTATAATAATCGTTAGGAATTAGTGGGCTGAGACCACTAATGGAGAGGCTCATATTTAACATGTTTCTTAGTTACAAATCCTATCATTTTTAACTGATTTATCCTGGTCAGGGTTGCGGTGGGTCCTGTTTCACCAGAAAGCACTGAGCCACAGGTTCATTACAGGGCTTCAACCTTCTTCTGCTGTAATGACAGCATAGACTCTAGGAGCATCTTGTGGTGTTGCCGTAAATGCTTAGTGTGGTCTAGGTCAGGTGACCGCATGAAAAAGTCCATGACGGTCAGCACTCCTTGTTCTTTAGTGTAGAAGTAGTTGTTGTAAAGGTTTGACGTGTGTTCTGGATCATTACGATGCCTGGTTATGACATCATCTTCACACTGCGTGACTTTCGGGGCCGTCGGGTCGCTGTACGGTTCACGCCACATGACTGGATCTCTTGTAATTGGGAGTCTTTTGTGAGTCGTTGTGGTTTTCAGGCTACACGATCTATCACCAGGATGAGCCTCAGACGAGTCTGTCTGGTCTCCCAAACTGCGTCTAGTCACGAAAACGGACGCGAGAGGTGACGAGGGGTTTAATGACGCCACGCCCAAAAATGCATCAGCAGAAAGCGAGAGAGCAAAGTTGTTTGTGCGCTGACGTGCAGCGTAAAATCAAGTAGGAAAAATAAACGAATCCGAGTGAATTTGGCTACTCGACCAGCAGGGGGCGTGTGTTCTGTAGTGAGTTGGAGGTTATTAAATATTGTTTGCAATGCAGCGTGGGTATTATGGTTTGGCGTGGACGATAAGGTCAGAAATGCTGTAAAGCTTGTGTGTGTGTGTGTGCCGATGTGGACCGATATAAACGATATTACGCCCCGTCCCATGTTTTTACACTCCTCCCCTGATCCGATGTCTTGTGTTCTCATTGGCTGTAGTTCGACACAGCACTCGAAACCTGCTCGCAATGCTTTTAACTAGGGATGTAACGGTGCACCGGAAGACAGTTAAGGGTTAACCCTAACCCTAACCCTAACCCTAACCCTAACCCTATTCACTTTAAACAGCAGAGGGCGCTGGTGCTGTATATTTTATTACAGAATAAGGGAAATGTAGCATTTATTTTGCATAGTTTGCACCTATCTAATAAATAAAAGGACATTCATTATTTAGATGAATTAAATATAAGCACAAATACAGTATTTTATTTTAAATAGAAGTAATAAAAGGAAACGTCATAATTTAGTTTAAAAAAATCGTATCGCATCGTGGGTAGAGTGTATCGTTACATCCCTACTTTTCACACTACAGGATTTTGACTCGCCGACTGGTCCACATATGTAGCATGCTAGATATTTCACTTCAGTTTGCGAGCGCTCGGCGAGCCGCTCGGATCCAGTCGTCGAACCGTTCACACACGGCGATCGGGAGCCGAGTTTCGAAAATCGGGGGCAGAAATCGTGTTGTAACGATATTTTCTTTTTGTAAACTCGCTCTCATATTTTGAAATCAGGGTACCATCCACCAAGAGTGCTTTAACTCAGTTTACTAAACATAACATGTGAAAAACACAAAGGTCCAGTACAAGATGAAAGCTTTTCCAGTTAGTCTGTGAAGCTGGGCTTGTTCCCCACAGTCCATCCAAACCAGCAAGTTGTTGATGCAAGCCACACACATTTACAACAATTGAATAGAGACGAACTGAGAATCTTCCAGACAAGAATGAGAAAAAAAAACCTCATTAAGCTTTAGAACAAGCAAGTTCCTCAATACGGTTCCTTAGCCCAGCACAAAACCATCTCCACTACTACATGGTTCCCCTTTTAGGTTGTGAATTTCCCTTCTAAAACGATTTCTGCCACTTAGTGGTGGGGGGTGGGGATTGGGAGTAACAACTGTTACAGTGCAGTGTGAAAAGGCATAAGTGTCCAGATTGAAATCCCACAGAAAGTCTTTGGTGGGATTCAAAGAAAGCAGCTGTAGAAATGCTAGAATACATAAATGTTTCATCAACGCTTCAGTATTTTTTACAGGTATGTACAGTGTATCACAAAAGTGAGTACACCCCTCACATTTCTGCAAATATTTTATTATATCTTTTCATGGGACAACACTATAGAACTAAAACTTGGATATAACTTAGAGTAGTCAGTGTACAACTTGTATAGCAGTGTAGATTTACTGTCTTCTGAAAATAACTCAACACACAGCCATTAATGTCTAAATGGCTGGCAACATAAGTGAGTACACCCCACAGTGAACATGTCCAAATTGTGCCCAAAGTGTCAATATTTTGTGTGACCACCATTATTATCCAGCACTGCCTTAACCCTCCTGGGCATGGAATTCACCAGAGCTGCACAGGTTGCTACTGGAATCCTCTTCCACTCCTCCATGATGACATCACGGAGCTGGTGGATGTTAGACACCTTGAACTCCTCCACCTTCCACTTGAGGATGCGCCACAGGTGCTCAATTGGGTTTAGTCCATCACCTTTACCTTCAGCTTCCTCAGCAAGGCAGTTGTCATCTTAGAGGTTGTGTTTGGGGTCGTTATCGTGTTGGAAAACTGCCATGAGGCCCAGTTTTCGAAGGGAGGGGATCATGCTCTGTTTCAGAATGTCACAGTACATGTTGGAATTCATGTTTCCCTCAATGAACTGCAGCTCCCCAGTGCCAGCAACACTCATGCAGCCCAAGACTATGATGCTACCACCACCATGCTTGACTGTAGGCAAGATACAGTTGTCTTGGTACTTCTCACCAGGGTGCCGCCACACATGCTGGACACCATCTGAGCCAAACAAGTTTATCTTGGTCTCGTCAGACCACAGGGCATTCCAGTAATCCATGTTCTTGGACTGCTTGTCTTCAGCAAACTGTTTGCGGGCTTTCTTGTGCGTCAGCTTCCTTCTGGGATGACGACCATGAAGACCGAGTTGATGCAGTGTGCGGCGTATGGTCTGAGCACTGACAGGCTGACCTCCCACGTCTTCAACCTCTGCAGTAATGCTGGCAGCACTCATGTGTCTATCTTTTAAAGCCAACCTCTGGATATGACGCCGAACACGTGGACTCAACTTCTTTGGTCGACCCTGGCGAAGCCTGTTCCGAGTGGAACCTGTCCTGGAAAACCGCTGTATGACCTTGGCCACCATGCTGTAGCTCAGTTTCAGGGTGTTAGCAATCTTCTTATAGCCCAGGCCATCTTTGTGGAGAGCAACAATTCTATTTCTCACATCCTCAGAGAGTTCTTTGCCATGAGGTGCCATGTTGTATATCCAGTGGCCAGTATGAGAGAATTGTACCCAAAACACCAAATTTAACAGCCCTGCTCCCCATTTACACCTGGGACCTTGACACATGACACCAGGGAGGGACAACGACACATTTGGGCACAATTTGGACATGTTCACTGTGGGGTGTACTCACTTATGTTGCCAGCCATTTAGACATTAATGGCTGTGTGTTGAGTTATTTTCAGAAGACAGTAAATCTACACTGCTATACAAGCTGTACACTGACTATTCTAAGTTATATCCAAGTTTCATGTCTATAGTGTTGTCCCATGAAAAGATATAATGAAATATTTGCAGAAATGTGAGGGGTGTACTCACTTTTGTGATACACTGTATGTGCTGGTCACTTTTTTGCAGGATGGTGTCCAGGCTGTTCTATGATTGCGACCAGGCTCAGTCAGATTCAGTGGTGGCCACTGCACGTGATCAGAGCAGCGTGTACCTGCAGCTTCTGATGCACGAGACCCAGCCTCCGTCCCAGTTCACGGTCAGCACCATTATAAGGTAAAGAGGAACACACACACACACACACTTGTCTTTCCAGTACACACACTATCAAATGTACTGTAACATGGTAGAACTGGGTAGAACTTTAGGATAATAGGATAATATATGGCTGAATTTAGAATGCCACATGTGATATTATGTGATATGTAGAATAGAGCTGCCACTAACGACTATTTTTCTATCGATTCATCTATAGACTATTTTATCGATTAGTCAATTAATCTAAACTATCAGTTTTCCTTCAAAATATCGATTTGTAATCTCATTTAAGCTTCTTTTATTTTAACAACAAACTGTACGGCATAATAATCTAACACAGAACTAAATGTAAACAGGGTTTATGTTCATATTATCACATTCTCAAAGTGTTAAACGAAGTGCAGCACGTCCGTACACGAAGCAAAGTGCTTAAACTTATAGCAGAAACAAAATAGTGAGATGTAGCCACGTCTCATCGAGTCCGACGTACAGTAACGGCAGAATGAGTCCAGATTCTAACCTGCACATTCACTCAGCACTCACTGCACATTCTGAGCCGTGTAAACACAGTGGTGAGTGTTCGGGCGCATTCACATGAGAAGCTTTTTATGCTTTCTAACTGAACTCACTAAGAAATACGGTATTCCAGGATCTCCACGATTAAGAAGCGTAATGAAACGATATAGACGTGCGACATGGCGCCGGTGCTGCTGTGGTACCATCAAAGCTCAGCACAGTGAACAAACCAGCTTTTAGTTCTGTACCAGTTTTAAGTATCACCAAACTTTGGATGATTTGGGTCGTGGAAAACTTCGAGCTTCTCTTTGAAAGCTCTACAATCGTCCTCTGACGGCTGCAGACGGCGTTTTTTAAGACGGCGCTTAATGCCGCCGACCAGTGACCGGACCAGATACGACCGAGGTCCTGCACGCGGCGAGTAGTGCTCAGGGAATCATACGAACGCTTATATGAATGGAGACGTTGTAGAAATTAAAAAGGATCATTTATAAACATAGTTTTAAAAACGACGCATCGACTTAAAATATTGGCGCATCAACGTCATCGACTAGGTAGAATGTAATGCGTCTTAAAGCTTTTTAGGTCTTGACACTGATCATTCTGTGTCTTACAGGACATACAGGGGTTATAATCTGTCGCAGGGTGTGTCAGACGTCACGCTGGAGAACAACCTGTCTCGGGTCATCACGGCCATCTCTCACGCTTTATCCTCCTCCACCTCTAGAGCACTGACCGTGAGTTACACACTGCTAGTATTAACCTCTCAGTCTCAGTCTGACTTTCTGTGGTTATTGTTGGCATTATAACTATTATTATAACTATTTAAAAAGCTCCCCCCCCCCCCCCCCCCCCTCATCCCATTTCCCAAAACAGATGATATTAAAATAGACTGACCTCTGTGTGATCTTTTCAGCCAGAACAACAGCCGCTCTTTTGAGGAGGCCGCTCACAAAACTTTGGAGGGTCTTTGAAGAGCGTTTGAATGGCTGGGCATTGATGTTGGTCAAAAAAAGCCTCAGATGGTGTTTTGGTTCATTCCAGAGCTGTAGATAAGGGCTGAGGTCAGGGCTCTGTGCAGGACACTGGAGTTTCTTCAAACCGAGCTTCTCCTCATGTCTTTATAGAGCTCGCTTTGTGCACAGAGGAAAGGGCCTTCCCTAAACTGTTGCTGCAAAGTCGAAAGCGTGTAATTCCCTTTATATAATATACTGGTTTACACCTGTTGGAACGTCAAATGCAAACCAGATCCTCTGACCTCACGAATGCTCTTTTGACTGAAAGGGCTCGAATTCCCACAGACACACTCCTAAATCTTATGGAAAGCCCTCTCAGAGGAGTGGATACTGTTATTGCTACAGAGCCAAATACTTTATCATATTGTCACCCATGGTTTTGGAATGGAATTTCTAAATTCTGATGGTCAGTTTAACGAGTAACAACAAGGGCCAGTTTAACAAGGGCCAGTGATAGCTCAGTGGTTAAGGTACCGGACTAGTAAGCGGAAGGTTGCCGGTTCAAGCCCCGCCACCTGAGCAAGGCCCTTAAACCTCAATTGCTCATCGTGTTCCGCTCATTGTGTAAGTCGCTTTGGATAAAAGCGTCCGCTAAATGCTGAAAATGTAAATGTAAAATGTAAGTAATCGGAAGGTTGCTGGGTTAAGCCCAGCCATCACCACTGTTGGACCCCTGAGCAAAGCCTTTAGCCCTCGCTTGCTTGCGGTCTGCAGTTTGTGACTGACTTTGGATAGAAGCGACCCTCTAAATGCCATAAATGCCGTGTCTGTTAATCTAATAACCTCAACCAAACAACTGCGTCATAGTCTAGAGACCAAACGTTCTAGTACAGCTCTAGAAGTGACCGGACGGCTCATGCGGTCCATACGTATCGCGCTCATGTTCGTGTGGTTTGTCTTTGTGCAGTTTGGCTGCTGCGAGGCTCTGTGTCTGCTCTCGTCCACCTTCCCGGTGTGCACGTGGAGTACGGGGTGGCACTGCGGTTTCGTCAGCTCCCCCGTGTCCCACTCCACTCGCTCCAGCCAGCATCGCAGCCAGGGGCGCTCTTCCAGGTGGGTGCAGCGTGCTTCCCCTCTGCTTCGAGAAAATTTGATTTTGTTTTATTATTATTAATACTACATGCCCCGAAACTAGTAGTGACACCACTAAAGGATTTTTTCTTCTGTGGGTTGCATTTTTTTTTTTAAAAAGCCAGATTTGTCCGTCCAGAAGATAGTTTTGTTTACCACAATTGTCAGTTTGCTCTCTGTGCTGGTCCCAGATGCCAGCAAGATGCATCTGGCTTAAAAACTGTGCCAAGTCTGGTTTGAGGACCATATCTGCTGTGGCGACACCTAAATAGTAAAACTGTTCTTCGTATTCTCCGTTGTGTCTGGTTGATACGTAAAGACGATGAAGTACTCTCTTTCTTTTCTAGTGTGTCTCAGTCTCAAGGTGGCGCTAGTGAGGAGAGCCGCAGGTCTCTGACTCTCAGTGTGACCAGCACCGTGCTCTCTCTGCTCTCTTCAGCCTGGTTCCCACTGGACCTCTCTGCCCATCAGGACGCCCTGGTGCTGGCCGGGAACCTGCTCGCTGGTACGCCGTCATCAAGATTTGTCCTATACATGTACATTATTAGAAAACTAGCCTCCCTTTCTAGTTTGGGTCACAGGGGTCGACAACCATCCAAAACATCAAAGTCATGTGACACGAAATGTTTGCGTGTACAGTATATGGGCAAAAGTATTTGGACACCTTATATATTATTGAATTCATGCGTTTCAGCTGCTCAAAACAGGTGTAATAAATAATTTATAATTTATATATACAAGCCTTACATGACCAAGCGCAATGCAAAGTGGTGTAAAGCACGCCGCCACTGGACTCTAGAGCAGTCGAGACGTGTGTGTGTGATGAATCACGCTTCTCCGTCTGGCGATCCGATGGACGAGTCTGGGTTTGGCGGTCGCCAGGAGAACGGTACCTGTCTTGTGCCGAGGGTAAAGTGTGGTGGAGGGGGCATTATGGTGTGGGGGTGTTTTTCAGGAGTCGGGCTCGGCCCCTTAGTTCCAGTGAGAGGAACTCTTAATGCTTCAGCACACCAAGAGACTGTTCACCAGTGCACAAAGCACACGCTCCATGAAGACGTGGATGAGCCAGTTTAACTGGCCTGCACAGAGTCCTGACCTCAACCCGATAGAACACCTTTGGGATGAATTAGAGCGGAGACTGTGAGCCGGGCCTTCTCGTCCAACATCAGTGTCTGACCTCACGAATGCGCTTCTGGAAGAACGATCAAACATTCCCATAAACACACTCCTAAACCTTGTGGAAAGCCTTCCCAGAAGAGTTGAAGAGTTGAACATCATATTAAACCCTGTGGATTAAGAATGGGAGTCACTTAAGTTAATATGTGTGTGGAGGCAGACGAGCGAATACTTTTGGTAATATAGTGTATTTTAGACTAATGTAAAATAATGAGGTTGTTTTTGACACTTAAACACTGAAAATAACACAAATATAATATAACAACACTGAAATACAATTACAAACAGTTAAAAATCAATACAAATACAATAAAACCTCACGTTTATGGGTACAAATTTCTCTTGGATGTTACAAGGTACGTCTGCAGTTGATGTATAATCAATTTAACGTTAATCGTTTGGGGCCTTACATGCATTAAATATATTAAGTACCCGAGTCTACCTCTCGTCCCAGCACAAAATGTTGGATTTAATATTCACAGCCTCTTTTCTTGTCATGTTGAAACACAAGCCGCCGCCCCGAAGTGTATGAAAAGCCCGTGGGCGGGTGAAGACGACTCCGGCTCCACCTCGTCCAAACAGGAAGAGCCGTGGCCGGCGCTGAATGACCGGAACCTCGTGACTACGGTGGAGCAGCTGTTCTCCCACCTGCTGAGGATTCTCAACATCTGCTCGCACGTCCTGGATGACACGTCCCCGGGTCCCGCCGTCAAGGTAAGGCTGGAAAAATGAGGTCCCGGTAGGTCGTCACGGGTAACTGGAGCCGTGCAGGTGCTCAACTGGGTTCGAGTGTGGGGAATTAGGGGGCCAGGGTAGTGCTCGGTCGTGCTCTTCCAACCGGTGTGGGACGTGTCGCGTCGTCCTGCTGGAAGATCCCATCAGCGAGGATGGATTCATACCCATAATGCTTTTTTTCTTTAGGCTACTTTGCCCTCGCTGAGCAACACTCCATCTCTGAGTCCAATCAGGCGAAAGGGCAAAGAGAAAGACACCAGCGAACCCAGCACGACCCCCATGAGCCCCAAGAAAGGAGGAGAACCCAATGCAGGTACACGTGGTGCATATTATTCAACCTATTGTCATATTACTAGACTGCTAGGCTATGATTTCTCTTTCATACACCGATGAGGCATAACATTAAAACCACCTCCTTGTTTCTACACACACTGTCCATTTTATCAGCTCCACTCACCATATAGAAGCACTTTATAGTTCTACAATTACTGACTGTAGTCCATCTGTAGTCCACAGAGCAGGTATTATTTATGTGGTGGATGATTCTCAGCACTGCAGTGACACTGACATGGTGGTGGTGTGTTAGTGTGTGTTGTGCTGGTATGAGTGGATCAGACACAGCAGCGCTGCTGGAGTTTTTAAACACCGTGTCCACTCACTGTCCACTCTATTAGACTCTCCTACCTAGTCGGGTCACCTTGTAGATGTAAAGTCAGAGACGATCGCTCATCTATTGCTGCTGTTTGAGTCGCTCATCTTCTAGACCTTCATCAGTGGACACAGGACGCTGCCCACATGGTGCCGTCGGCTGGATATGTTTGGTTAGTGGACGATTCTCAGTCCAGCAGTGACCGTGAGGTGTTTAAGAACTCCATCATACCAGCACAACACACACTAACACACCACCACCATGTCAGTGTCACTGCAGTGCTGAGAATCATCCACCACCTAAATAATACCTGCTCTGTGGGGGTCCTGTGGGGGGTCCTAACAAAGTATGCAGAGAAACAGATGGACTACAGTCAGTAATTGTAGAACTACAAAGTGAAGCTGATAAAGTGGACAGTGAGTGTAGAAACAAGGAGGTGCTTTTAATGTTGATCAGTGTACATTACATATATTATTAAAGAGCTGTTTTATTGTTTTTGAACAGGCAGACCAACAGACAGCACGAGCGCAGCTCCAGCCAGCAAATCCACATCAGTCGGTAGTTTCTATCACCTGCCCCCTTACCTGAAGCTCTACGACGTTCTGAAGGCCACTCATGCTAACTACAAGGTAAGACCGTTTAAAAAGATTCAGCTCAAGAATTCGGTAAATAAAAGCCAACGATTCTTAACCTCTTGGTGTATTTTTGGTGTTTTTAAGGTGACGCTGGACCTCTTCAGCACCAGCGAGAAATTTGGCAGCTTCCTGCGCTCTGCCCTTGACGTCCTGTCTCAGCTGTTGGAGCTCGCCACCCTCCACGATATCGGAAAGGTACGACTGCTTACAAAAGCAAAGATAAGTCGTGATTAGTCAGTTCTGCTATTGGCTGGCCAGGGGGCTACACATAGATGATTGGCTGTTTCAAAGGTGTTTCCACTGAGGTGATGAATAATGGACAGCAGTGCGTGACTCTCCTGGGTAACTGGACCCGACCAGACTGGGAGAAAAGGGGATGAAGGTGGTGTGTAGTAAACCCAGCGCGCGCTCTGTACACACACACATTTCCCGTCATCCTACACTCCCGAGAAGAGGGCGTGTTTAAATTATTAGCTCCCTTAAAATGCTCCTACCGAGGCGCCTTAATTCTGAGTGATGATCTGACTGAATGACGAGGGGAGCGTGCGACGCGGTGGACGAATATAATGCGGCGCAACCAACGGAGTTCTCTGCACATGTGCATAAATTCTCATTGATGTTTAATCTGTATAAAGGTGTAATTATACGGGTGTGGTTTATTTGTAAATTGGGGCGTCAGGGACAGTTTAAGCGTTTTGGGTACACGGAGGGAGGCGTTAGCCCGGCGCGCTAGAGGGTTGAGCGGCCTGAGGCTGACCGTGTTAGCTTAGGAAGCGAAGACTGACGTAATCGCTGTCTAACCAGAGCGTCTGTAATTTTATTTAGGCAGCAAGACGAGAGGTTCAGTAATCAGCCACTAGGCGGCGCACGTCTCCCCGCTTACATCAGCGATACGCTTCGTTCTCGCCCCTTTTTCTCTGTTTTATGCTTCGTTGTTGTGAGTTACGCTCTCGTGTGCTCCGGCTTTATTGTTAGTGTGTGGAGGAAATCCTGAGTTACCTAAAGTCCTGTTTCCTACGTGAACCCACCCTGGCGACCGTGTGTGTCCAGCAGGTATGTCTCACACACACACACACACTGACCTTACACTGATGAGCCATAACATTAAAAACACATCCTTACCACCGGCTCCACTTACTATATAGAGGCACTTTGTAGTTCTACAATTACTGACTGTAGCCCATCTGTTTCTCTACATGCTTTGTTACCCCCTTTCACCCTGTTCTTCAATGGTCAGGACCCCCGCAGAGCAGGTATTATTTAGGTGGTGGATGATTCTCAGCACTGCAGTGACACTGACATGGTGGTGGTGTGTTAGTGTGTGTTGTGCTGGTATGAGTGTCCACTCACTGTCCACTCTATTAGACGCTCCTACCTAGTCGGGTCACCTCGTAGATGTCAAGTCAGAGACGATCGCTCATCTATCGCTGCTGTTTGAGTCGGTCGTCTTCTAGACCTTCATCGGCGGTCACGGGACGCTGCCGGCTGGATATTTTCGGTTGGTGGACTATTCTCGGTCCAGCAGTGACAGTGAGGTGTTTCAAAACTCAACTCATACCAGCACAACACACACTAACGCACCAGCACCATGTCAGTGTCACTGCAGAGCTGAGAATCATCCAACACCTAAATAATACCTGCTCCCTAACAAAGCATGTAGAGAAACAGACGGACTACAGTCAGTAATTGTAGAACTACAAAGTGCTTCTAGATGATAAAATGGACAGTGAGTGTAGAAACAAGGAGGTGGTTTTAATGTTATGGCTGATGGGTGTATATAATACACATCGCTCTGCTTCCTCCCCTCAGCTGCTAAAGACGCTGTTCGGGACGAACTTAGCCTCGCAGTACGACGCGTCCTCCTTGCACCCCTGCCGCTCTCAGGGGAAAGCCCTCCGCCTGGGCTCGTCCAGCCTGAGACCCGGGCTGTATCACTACTGCTTCATGGCACCTTACACGCACTTCACTCAGGCTCTCGCCGACGCAAGTCTGAGGAACATGGTGCAAGCCGAACAGGAGCAGGACACGTCCGGGTGAGGAGGAGTACCTGTAGACGGAATACCTGGACGGGTTCTGTTATTGTACAGTAGATCCTGTTTTTTTTTTTTAAAGATGTCTCTGTACTGTACTGCAGGTGGTTCGATGTGATGCAGAAGGTGTCCAATCAGCTGAGGTCCAGCATCACGAACGTGACACGTCATCGAGGAGACAAGGTAACGTACCGATAGTTTAATTCTCAGGGCGCATTCACGTGAGATCTTGCACCAACTCCCCTGTTGCACTCGCAGTTTTTAAACTGTTTGCTGACCTTTTCAAAGCTCCTCCAATGAGACGAACTGTTTGATACGACGCGGTAAAAGTGACTCGGGCCGTACAAACAACATTTACCCGTGACTTAATGTAGTAAAACTTATGAGCAGTAATAATGAAGAGAAGTTTAGTGCTCCTGTCTCCTTCTTTTACTACATTAAACCACGTTAAGCTTCATTTTCAACCAGAAGCGTTTTAGACTCTTTAGATTCTCACCATTTCTCAGAAGCTGGAGCTGTAACACAAGTTTAAAAGTGAAACAGGGAGGAGAATCCAGATAAACACAGATACACGTGGAGCTGTGACCCTGGATCTGACGCTTATTCCACACTGATGCAGATTCAGATTCAGCGGCTGTTTGTGCTGAGGCTCACAGTGAGCGAAATGTGCCCTCGGCCTCGGTCCGAAACTCGGCGTTGCCACCCACCGGTCGGCCGGGCGCCATCTAGCGGGCATGATCGGCGAAGCCTGCAGCAGACGCGTTTCTATTAGGGCGGGATGGCCGGACTAAGTGGGTGGGATCTTCAAAACGCTGCGTAAGGACCCTGATTGGCAGATCGAGGTGCCTGCGCAGAGTGCGTGGGGGCGTGAGCAGCAATATACGGTCCTCCACTGCAATTAAAAAAAATGAAATACACAGATGAGCAGAAGTGTGCATGGCAATGCCTATTTTGTATCAGCTGTGCCTGAGATGGTCAGGGATTTATTACATTTTGGGATGATGGAAGTTGAATGCAGCAGATATGATCCAGTCCAAAGACCCGAGTGACTTTGATAAGGGCCAAATCTTAATAGCCAGACGACTGGGTTGAAAGATCTCAGGTGCTCACAGGCAGACAGTGGTCTGTGGTGGAGCAAGCCACAAAACTCCTTCACTCTGTAATACCTGCCTTATACCCGTTTCTATCAAACTTATACTAACTGAATGTCCTAAATACTTACAACAGCGACAATCTGCTGCAAACAGATGAAGTTTTTAGAAGATATTGGTCTAAAAGAGCAAAGCATCGAAGGAACAATGTGTAATAAAAACACAAGTATTATAAACTGAAATATGAGAATTACCTACCTTTCCTGCCGTGAATATAACCACTGTGTAAGCACGGCGTAAAACATCTAAATAAATAAATAAATAAATAACTAAGCCACAAAAATGCTGACAGGTTGCTGGGTGTCCAGTATTCACAGATGCCAAAGGACATAAAGGCTGTGGCATCTGGTACAGACTAACAAGATCTACTGTGGCTCAAATTGCAGCTAATTGTAATTCTGGCGATCATCTCGGATCAGTTTATGTAAATCTATGTATATATGTTTTAACTTTTATCCACGTGCACGTTTCAGAATGCCATCCACAACCACATCCGTCTGTTCGAACCGCTGGTTATCAAGGCGCTGAAGCAGTACACCACCAGCACCTGCGTGGCCCTGCAAAAGCAAGTGCTGGACCTTCTGGCTCAGCTGGTGCAGCTCCGAGTCAACTACTGCCTTCTGGATTCAGACCAGGCGAGTCTAACAGCCTGCCTGTACAAATGAAGTCATTTCTACTTGATTAAAGCATGCGCAGTGAGCAGTACGTGAACGTTTGTACCGTGTGTGTTTCAGGTGTTCATTGGCTTTGTGCTGAAGCAGTTCGAGTACATTGAGGTGGGGCAGTTCAGGTAAGGCGTAGCAGCTAATCCAACACACACACACACACACACACACACACATACACATGTAAAGCATCACAGTGACCCCAGGTTCAAATCAGCTCGAAGCGCCTCCACGAACGAGGGTTGATTTACAGATTCACAGAAGTCCATGACAGATTGTACATAATTAAATGGTAGATTAATTTGGTAGCACAGTTTCAGTTTTCTGTTTCTGTGTGGAGTTTGCATGTGTGGGTTTCCTCCGTGTGCTCCGGTTCCCTCCCACAAGTCTAAAGATGTGCAGCCAGGTCAGTTGGAGCAACTGTGATGGACTGCTGACCTGTCTAGGATGCTTCCTGCCTTTCGCCCAGTGAAACAGACCGATCGTGACCGTGACCAGGATGAAGTGGTGGTAAAACAGACGATGAACGAATGAACAAAAGGCTGTTAGCCAGTTTTATTAAGATAGTGTTATTACACAGTATTAGTATTATGGGACGTGGCATGATCACGTTTCTTTGCAACTTTCCGATATTTAAAAAGAAACTTAAACTTTGATTTGCCCCTACATAAAAGGTGGGGCATTGTTTTAACCAGTTATGTACTTGGATGGTATCACTTGACATTCATACACCCCAAAATTGTACTCTTTGAGTCACCTGCAGAGAGGCTCCTCAATTTGCAAAGATTTCTACCTATTATGCATATATTTGCAGCATTAGAAATACTTAAATAATCTGTGGTAAGTTATGATCTGTTTTTATCTTGCAAATCTAGTTTGAATGAAATTATTGTCTTTTTATTCAAAGAATTAGGTATGTTGCCAAACCGCAACGTTGTGCAACAGTGGAATGGAGCCCGTGTATTCTCTAGTTACTGAACTAATTACACAAGAGACCTAGACAGATTGATATATGAATGGAATGATTACACTTCTATATAATAAGTTATAAATGTATTATTTTGTTTAGAACATGAACCCATCAATGTTCTGTGGCCAGGCTTAAAAAGAGGGCTGAAAATAGGGCACAGGTGGCTATTCCTCCTGATGAGCGAGTCCAGCTTGCTCGACTTCAAAATAAGTGTGGCAGAGACCGTCTTACACGGCAAAATAAGTGGTACAGCAAACGTAAAGGGTTATGTACATGTATACCTTTTTGGTGTATTTTCAGTAAGGACAGTCAGTTCATTTTTCAATGAAATTGTTGTTCTCACACTTATGTATACTGTAAACAGACAGATTCTGATGCTTTTTGCATTTTTCCAGTGAACAGAAATAATTAAATCCATAAAAATAAGTTGTATGATCTATAAAATTTTATGTTTTACATTAAAAATACATGAATATACCATTTCCATTGTTACACAATGTTACCATATGGTGACGTACCTAAATAATCCCTTAAAAAATCTCTTTTAAAAAAAACAAAAACAGGCCGCTCAGGTGGCGCAGCGGTAAAAGTCACGCGCTGCAACCAGAGCTGGATTTCGAAGGAGCGTCGTTTCGAATCCAGCTCTGCCTTCACGGTCGAGGCTGGGCGGCTATGGACAACGATTGGCCTGTTGTCCGGGTGGGGGGCGGGACTTGAGACCGTAGGGGATGCTCTCTCGGGAACGGGGCGGTCGCGCCCTCTGCTGGCCGGTCGGTGGCGCCTGTATGGAGACGGGAGGGGGTGCGGCGGGGTGTGTGATCCTCCGTGCACGGTACTCTGCCACGCTACACTCGTCAAGTGTGGGTGATAAGACGGTCGATTGGCTGTGCACGTTTCGGAGTAGGCGTGGAACGGCCTCGTCAGCCCCAATCAGGAGCAGGAATCCGCACTAATGAGAGGATGATAGATGGGACGAAATTGGACGTGCTAAATGTATTTTTTTAAAAAAAGGTTTATTTTAAGTGATAAAAAACACTAACATGTTTTTCCATGATGGGATAGTAATTTGTGCAGTAGAGCGTTAAACACTTCTTTGTTTCCTTGTTTTTAATTTTTGCTGGATGGAAAAAGCTGCCTTTGCTCTATGATCATTCATTCTACACAAAACCGCATCAGACTTATGCTATGAATTAATCCCTTGTTAGGTTTTAATCTTTATAAAAACATATCCGGGGGTATCTGGGACCAAAAATCACCGCAATGTCTTTCTTTTCCTCCGCTGTGACAGAGACTCTGAGGCGATCATTCCCAGCATTTTCTTCTTCCTGGTGCTGCTGTCCTACGAGCGTTATCACTCCAAGCAGATCATCAGCATCCCGAAGATTATTCAGCTGTGTGACGGCATCATGGCTAGTGGCAGGAAAGCTGTTACCCACGGTGTGCAAGGCTCTGGCGTAACACACACACACACACACACACACAACAAATGATTTTCTCATTGATTTTGGTCTACTTGTTTACCTGATTTACCAGGAGTTTTACCATCCTGTAGCTTTTGTGATAAGCAACAGAGGGATTACAGATATTTTGCAAATGTTTTCAAATTAGGGTGTATAAAAAGCCTCTCCTAACCCCCTACGGATACGTAGATTGCATCATCAGGGGTTAGTCTGCTTTAAGCAGCACAAGGCAGAGGGCATTAGAAAAAGCTGACCCATCTGTCCAGCCAACCATCATAAAGTGTTGAGCCAAATTTGAGCAAGATTCTAAGCCTTTTTGCTGTGCTGCTTTTTTTTGGACCGTTTCTTTGAAAGAATGTCCATTGTAAAAAATAAATAAAATAAAACCACTATTCATATAAATTTCACTTGAATTGGAGAGTTTCTTTAAAGGACAATAATTGAAGCCTAAGTTTTAAGCCTGAGTTTATGATTACGGTTCTCTGTAGCGATTCCTGCCCTGCAGCCCATAGTCCATGATCTGTTTGTGCTGAGGGGCTCGAACAAGGCCGATGCGGGCCGAGAGCTGGAGACGCAGAAGGAGGTGGTGGTGTCCATGCTGCTCCGCCTCATACAGCACCACCAGGTACCGCTGATATGTGTGTGCACGTCACGAGAAGTCATACCGCCGCTACGATGCACAGGACTGCTCTGATGATTGAGTGATGTGTGTGTGTGTGTGTAGGTGTTGGAGATGTTCATACTGGTTCTGCAGCAGTGCCATAAGGAGAACGAAGATAAATGGAAGAGGCTCTCACGACAGATCGCTGATATCATTCTACCCATGATCGGGAAGCAGCAGGTGAAGCGCTGACCGGCTGACCGTGTCGTTTATGTAATCTGTTTGCGTTAACGCTCTTTATACAAGGTTATTAACGGTGTGTGTGTGTGTGTGTGTGTGTGTTTTAGATGCACCTTGATTCACCTGAAGCACTGGGCGTGTTAAACACCCTCTTTGAGACGGTCGCTCCGTCCTCTCTGAGACCAGTGGACATGCTGCTGAAGAGCATGTTCGTCACACCGTCTACAACGGTCAGTTCACTCGCAAATCGTCTTCTGAACCTCTAGTTTGACCATCAGTAGTTTTCTAGATTGTTCTTCTCTGTTGTGTTTGTTCATAGCTCATTTTTTGTTATAGTGCATTATTTTTTAATTAATAATATATGTTATATAACATAACCTTTGCAGGAAAGAATAAAACGCTATTGCACTTTTGATTCATCTAAATTATGGCCAGAAAACATTGAGATTTCAGTGCTTTCATGTTGCTGCTGCTTTCTTTACATCCCACCGAAACTGTTCTGTGAGATGCAAGTCTGCATGACTAATGGCAAGTTCACGCTACACGACTGGATCTCTTGTAATCGGGAGTCTTTTAGGTCGTTGTGTATTTCACACTACACGACTGATCGTGATAGGGCGTCACGCACTACACCGTCCATCACCAGGACGAGTCTGTCCGGTCTCCCAAACTACGTTTCGTCACGGAAACAGACGCCAGAAGTGACGAGGGGTTTAACGATGCCACGCCCAAAAATGCACGTCAGTAATAATTGAGCGATCGAAGTTGTTTGTGTTCTGATGTGCAGCGTAAAAGCGATGAGGAAAAGAAATTAATCTGAGTGGATTAAGCAACACGACCAGCAGGGGGCGTCTGTTCTGTTCCATAGTGAGTCGGGGGTTAGTAAATATTTTCCACAATGCAGCGTGGGTGTTACGGTTTGTGTGTGCTGATGTGTTCTGATAGAAACTATGTTACGCCCCTGTCCCCCACGTTCCTCCCCTGGGTTTCCAAGCACCGTATCTTGCGTTCTCATTGGCTGCAGTTCGACACCGCACTCGCTGCCAGTCGGCCGACCGATCCAGATATTTAGCACGCTAGATATTTTTCTTTAGCCGTCGAGCCACTCGGATCGAGTCGTCGAGCGGTTCACGCACAGCGATCGAGAGTCGAGTTTCGATCCCGAGCTGCCACATCTAGCGGCGACCTGTCAGCGAGCGAAAACGGGCATTAGGCTACGTCAGGATATTCCAGGACTGATTCTGAACTCTTAGCTGTTTAGAGAACTGCAGGCTGACGCCTTGGGGACGTTCAGATGAGAAGCTCGTTGCGTTTTTGCATCCATTTGTGTGGAATAACCGTCAGATCCAGTCTGAAAGCGTCCACGTGTATCTGAGTTTAGTGATGGTTCCATTTTTTAAACTTGTGTTATGCAGCTGAGAATCAGCTTCTTCATGTTCGTACATGTTCAAGTCAAATTTATTTATATAGCACTGTTTACAATAGACGTCGTCTCAGAATCCAGGACCAACAGACCAAGACCCCTATTGAACAAGCCAAGGGTGATAGTGGCAAGGAAAAACTCCCTTAAAAATACAGGAAGAAGCCTGAGAGGAACCAGACTCAGCAGGGACCCACGTCCTCCTCGGGTGGCCTGGAGGATCATTTTAATAAATTAGGCTTGAACAAATCATGCGTCCACAAAATTTAACACGATTAACTCAATTAACAATTTAAAAACAATTGCTGTTACCATCTCATACGAAGCAGTTTGTCCCGTTGGAGGCTTTTTGTAAAGGTCAGCTGGTTAGGTGGCGCAGCGGGAAAACATCTCAGCTCTGCTACCCCACATGGACCATGGTTGGCTCATTTGTTAGGATTAGACGCCGTAAAGGAATAACGACCTCTGCTGGCTGATCGATGGCGCAGGGATGACGACTCTCCGTGCGCAAGACTGACCCCTATATAAACGTGAAGCGGTCGGCTACTGCACACGTGCCAGAGGGGGGTGTGTGTTAGTCACGGCTCTCCTCGGTCAGGAGTGGAGACCCATCAGCAGTAGAGAGGAAGCGAAATGCAGTTGGGTGATTGGACATGTCTATCATGTGAATGTCTCCTGAGATATCGACTACAGACCTGATGTAAAATGGTTTAGGAACATCACTTATCAAATCGTACACCATCATCTGTCTTTTATTGTTCTGACTTATTAATAGATCCCATTTGCCCGGTCCTCATCATATCCACGGTCACTTTATGTTTCAGGCATCGGTTGGCACGGTGCAGTTGTGGGTATCTGGTATTCTGGCCATTCTGCGTGTGCTGATCTCTCAGTCCACGGAGGAGATCATTCTGTCCCGTGTCCAGGAGCTGTCCCTGTCTCCGTACCTTCTGTCCTGCCCTACCATCAGCCGTCTGCAGAGCGGCGACTCCTCGAGCACGACGGCTCCACCGAGTGGCGCTGCGGAGACGGACGGCGAGCCTCAGCGCTTTCCACCCGAGGAGACTTTCGCCAGGTGAGTCCTGCCATTACGAAAATAAAAAACGAATTATTTATTAAAACTATAAGACAGTTTCTTTAATCGTTATTATTCTTCTCTCTGACGTGTGTGTCAGATTCCTGCTGCAGTTGGTGGGAGTTCTGCTGGATGAGATTTCCAGTAAGCAGGTGAAGGTGGACATGAGCGAGCAGCAGCACACCTTCTACTGCCAGCAACTCGGAACCCTGCTCATGTGTCTCATCCACATCTTTAAATCAGGTGAAGACTTGAATGGAATACTGTCTCTAATAGTGACTGTTTAGTTCGTTTTGTGACCTTATATGGTAATGATATATATGTACGTCCTCACTCTTATAGACGAGTTAATGGTTAAAGGTTTCAGGAAATTCAGAAAGACAATAAATAAAAGAATGACAAGAATGAATGATTGAATAAATGAATGAATGTAAAAGAACATGAATTAATGAGACAAGGAAAGAAAGTAAAGAAAAGAAAAAAAAAAAAGAACGAAAAAAAGAAACAAGGCATAAATAAATGAATAAGAAGAAACGGACAAAAGAAAAAAAAAATAAGGAAATGAAGACGGGAAGAAAAGAAAGAAGTAAAAAAGGAGATGAAAGAAAGAAGGACAAAAAGAAAGAAGATGGAAAGAGAGCTGAAAAGAATTGAAAAAGAAGAAAATAAAGAAAGAAAAAAGGAAATAAAGAAAGAATGAAATGAAGAAAGAAGATGGAAAGAAAGATGGAAAGAAGGACAGAAAGAAAGGAGGAAGTAAAAAAAAGGAGATGAAAGAAATAGGACAGAAAGAAAGAAAGAAAAAAAGAAGATGGAAAGAACTAAAAAAGAAGTAAATAAATAAAGAAAAAAGAAAATGAAAAAAGGAAATAAAGAAAGATGTGAAGAAAGATGGAAAGAAGGAAATAAAGGAAGAATTAAAGAAAGAAAGAAAGATGGAAGGAAATTAATAAGAGACAGAAGGAAAAAAGAAGAAACAAACAAAAGAAAAAAATGAAATAAGGAAGAAGGCAAGGAAAGAGAGAAGTACTGAAGGGGAAGGATGGACGGAAAGAGAAGAAAATAAAGACAGAAAGAAAGCTAGATGGACAGTAGGATAAACAGAAAGAAAGAAGGAAATAGAGGAAGAAGGACAAAGAAAAAGAATTTAAAAAAAAAAAATGAAAGAAGGACAGATAGAAGAGAAGAAACCATAAAATAGGAATGAATAAATGAATGAGCGACAGAAGGAATGAAAGAAGAAAGGAAATAAGTATGAAGGGAAGAAACGAAAAGTACTTAAGGAAGGACGGAAAGAGAAGAAAATTTGGAAAGAAAGAAAGACAGAATAAAAGAGGAACAGAAGAAAATAAAGCAAGACGGACAGCAGGATAAACAGGAGGGAGAGAGGAAGGAAAAAAAGATAATAACATAAAACAGACAGAAAAAAAGAAGGAAAGAAAGACAAAAAGAAAATAAAGAAAGATGGACAGAAAGAAAGTTACTGAGGAACGTTCTTATGATCCGTCATTTCCTGCTATTATATTTACAGCCACAGTTTAACTTCTTAACATCTTCTCTATCAGTGTGAAGAAAATTGTCAGTGTCGGTTTCGTTTTGAGTCAGTCCCTTTAACCCGTTACTAACAGTCTCCTCCCCGTCGTGCAGGAATGTTCAGGCGTATCACCGCTGCGGGCAGCCGTCTGCTGAAAGCCGAGGGGGGCGAGGGTAACGCGTTCTACTCTCTGGAGGGGCTAAATGGCCTGGTGCTCCAGCTCATCACTACACACCCCTCACTGGTGCTCCTCTGGTGCCAGGTGCTCCTCCTCATCAACTACACCAACTACTCCTGGTGGTCCGAGGTGAACCAGACCCCGAGGTGAGCTGCACGTTCAGTCGTGACTCTTCTCCCACACGAAGCCGACGCCTGGATTGTAAATCCTGTGTTTTCTGCAGGAGACAAAGCCTGTCCAGCACGAAGCTGCTGAGCCCTCACTCGTCCTCGGAGGGGGGGGACCAGAATTCGGAGGGGAAGCAGGCCGTGTGTAACCGGGAGATCGTTCGCAGAGGAGCGCTCGTTCTCTTCTGTGATTATGTGGTGAGACTCGGCTATCTGAGAAGCTTCGTGCGGTTTAAGAGGGGCTTTGACCGACGCATGGATCATGGCAGATGTTATAAGTGGTCATAACATTTTATTCAGTTTATAGTGTTCATAATGTAAAGATATTATGATACTCCAGCTGGTTATGGTTATGGATGCTGGTTGTGGTACTAGGTCCTCATGGCTGCTGGAATGAATGACCTGTGGTAGCGCGTCATAACTGCTGAGTTACACAACTTGAAAGTTGCAGGTTCAAATCCCAGATCTACCGAGCAGCCACTAATTGGCCCTTAAGCAAGACTCGGCTCGAGAGACGTCGTTTAATGGCCGACCCTGTGCTTTGACCATATGAGAATAAAGAACACGTATATGTTTATGACGAATAAATATTATTATTATTATCCTTATTATCCTCATAACACCACATTCTCACCTGATATTGGCTCATGGCGACATAAGTTAATGACGCTCAGTAGTTCATGAAGGTAGTTTAAGTTATATGTTACTCAGTAGTGTTTTACATGTCTATTTCGACCAAGATCTTGAACTAATTCCGTTCATGTTTCCTTAAATCCAACAAAGTGCTGGTGCCGTAGCTGGTACCAGTTCCTCTAAACTAGCGAGATATTTAAGAACAGATTCACGTTTCCACTGATTTAAAAGCCCAGTAATTAAGTATGTGGATGTGGTGTTCCATCACCCAGCTTTTTTAGCTAAATGTTCAGCGAATGCCTGCAGCGCTGAGGGAGCGATGGTCATAGACAAGGACGAAGCTTCTTCTGTAAACCACTGATGACCAGTGATGGCATAGTTACCTTGAAAAAGTAATCTGATTACTGATTACTCCTATAAAAAGTAACTTAGTTACTTTATGGATTACTTGATTTTAAAAGTAACTAAGTTAGATTACAAGTTACTTTATTAGTTATATAATGCGGAATATTTCAAAGATATTCCTTTGCAATACTTTATCATTTGGCTGCCAACTTGTGTGTACTGATGAGACTCAACTGAATCCCAGAACATGCCAGTGTGAATGCATGGAAAACACATTTTAATTTTCTTTCAAGAATATGATACAGACTGACCGACACTATTACGCTAAATCAGCATTGAAAATTGACTTTACTTTTAATAGCCTTCTACAATGCTGGAGCTTCTTAAAACGGAAGATTTTCTTTTAAATAGAAGTGTTATTTACCTGCTATTAAATTGTTTTCCAACAAAATCCGCCCAATTTGGCGG